>NC_065581.1:95269941-95583403 GCF_024542745.1 Macaca thibetana thibetana
AAAAGCAGCATAGATTTTATTCTGAAAGTTATGAAGATCACTGAAGGCAAGAAACACAAGAAACTCCAAATTATAAATGGTCAGTTTAGGATTTTAGGAAACTAACATAACCAGTTTTCCATTGTAGAAAAATTAATCTGTAGTTTCATGGAAAGGGCTCTAATGCTTTCTGATTACAAAGATTGCTCTTTCTCCATTTTTTTTTCCGGGCATTTTATCCAGAAATTCCAAAATAACTGATAGATTTATCCCAGTGTGTTATTTCAATTAATAATCACAAAGAAATAAGCTAACCACCTCCCACCTCACACCAAAAAATTCAAATTCTCAAAAATCCTCCAGAAGATAAATAGCTTTCTCCTAACTACACTGAATCTCCTTGACTTCTACATAATTAATGCAAACAGAATTGTAAGCCCAAGTCCAGAGTCAGATTCTCACACTTCATTATATCCAGACTGGTTTCTGGAATATACAAATAAGACTATGGTCACCTAGTCTGAAATATGGAGGTTTAAAAAACATGAACACATTTATAATTTGATATTCCTCACCATATTTCTGCCTCTCTTAAGTTTTTTCCCTATGTAATACTCTTCGATGTCTTAAATTTACTTAAGGACATGCTTCATAAAGTAGCATTTCAAGAATTTATTATTTGAATTCCTTTATTTTTCCAGTGACAATACTGGTCACTCGCTTGTGAACACGCACATTAATACATACTTAAAATCTTAGAATGGAAACCAGGTGGAAATTGTTCAGTAACATTAAATGTTGATAACTTAATAAGTTATATTGAGAGACAGAGGCCTACTCAAACTAAAATATTATTCCATTGATCCATACAGAGGTCAGGCTATTCATGAACCAAAATTCTGGTGAAAAGGTTAAATTGATGTTTTATATTTGATCTTTCAAAAGCCTTTGCTTATTTAAGATGTAGTGGGATTTATATATGAGTTGATAATGCATTGGTTTTCAGCCTTAAATAGGTTACTTATTGAGC
Source organism: Macaca thibetana thibetana (assembly GCF_024542745.1). Classification (NCBI taxonomy): domain Eukaryota; kingdom Metazoa; phylum Chordata; class Mammalia; order Primates; family Cercopithecidae; genus Macaca; species Macaca thibetana. Next base: position 95,270,951 of record NC_065581.1, read on the forward strand.
ATGGTAGATATAATGTGCTTTTCATCAATATACTGTATGACAAATCTGCAATATTTTACCATTTACTTTAAAATCAGCAAAGCAAGCAAAATACACTTATAATAGGTTATGTAGTCAGCATTGGCCTTCCAGACTGGTCAGAGATTGAATATGTTGCTCTACTAGGGATTAAATAAAATGAACATAAACTCAGGCTCTACATTAAGTATCTGTTGCAAAGTTTCTGAAGTAACTTTGCCAATAGCATTTTATCTGTGACAATTATAAAAAGCCATATATTTATCCACAATTAGTGCAACAATTAAGCAGGTAAGAAACTGAGTTTGAACTTGAAATTTTAATGTGGTACATTCTATTGAAAATTCAGTTCTTAAAATATGTACTTAAAAATGAAGCAATATGAAGTAATAATATGAAGTAAGTTGTGGTTTAAAAAACCTATTGCCTTGATAGTTTTGGTTAATTTATTAAATGTAATTTTATTATAAGGTGAAAAGTTTGGAGAGATTAGTTGAAAACCTTGTATTTGCTATGAAAACAACCTGAAATTAACTGCCTAGTTAATTCTTCATCAATGAGAACTTCAGTTTTTCTATTTTCAGGAAAGAAAACACTTTTAAAAATAGGTAGGCTTTTCATTTACTTTGCTTTTGTCATCCAGGAGTTTGCATTTAAAATAGAATAAACTCATTCTGGGAAAAACTATATCCCTGACTATTTCAAGTTAATATCTTCTATTTAATCAATTATTTAATTAAGAGCTATAAATTAAGACATACCCTACAACATTTCCACTTAATGTTATAACCAATTACATCAGCATTCAGTAAGATATGGATTGCTATTAAAGGGTTAACAAAGATACATTGATGAATTTTGGCTTCATGATTTTTATTTCTACCATATTACAACTATAAGGAGGAAAAAATAGGTCAAATAACTATGTTTTCTCTTCTCAGTTACTTATTTTACTTTAATTCTCAGTGAATTGGACATACTGTGAAATGTCAAAAGTAACCTTAGATTGTTTCATGCAGTAATGATACAGTTAAGAAGCTTCTTTAAATAAATGTGTCAAGTTTCATTCATCTTAGATCCAGATGATATGAGAAAACTTCACATTCTCATGAGGAATGATGGGTGGAAGAAAAATTACTCATTCCAATTGCACTGATGGTAAACACAGATGAGGGTTAGAATCTTGAATTTTAGCTAAAATAGATTCCGATAATAAAAAAAGAGAAGTGGGTATAATAAAAATATTAAAACAAAATACTCTTAATAATCGTCAATGATTTCTGTCCTAACCACAAATTATTATAATATGTGTGCACAGTATCAATAATGTTAAAGAAATTTTACCAGTTTAAATTTCAAGCAAGAAGTTTGCAATTTAAACATTGCTACATAAAACAATATTTTTCAAAAGACATCAAATTTCTCTATCCAAAATGAGTTTAGAATTATAGTAAGACTTAATTATGAAAAGTTGACCCCCAAAATTTTAATTTATTCTCTACCTCTTATTAAAAAAAAAAGGTTCTGTATATTTTTCTTCTCTAAAATTTGATCTTTAGGAGATTAGAGGAAGTACACTCAGCTAGAAAGAGCACCTTCTCCCAGTGATTTAAATGACTTTTTTTCTACATGGAGCCATGAAAGATAGCGTCTGGTAGAACTGTAGTGTCCTGTTATTAGGGAACTACTGATTCATTAGGAATTCTAATGCCGTAATACATTTGTCTCATGTTTCATTGACCAAACCTATTGTCTTCCTGTCTGCTGCTTCAGGGCCAGTTTAGGCAACAGATGAGACAGCAATGTAGTCATATGCCAGTAAGGTAGTTTTTAAATTAGAAAAGTGAAGAGACGTGCTCTGAATTCATTGCCTTAATTTTTCACATAGAAGGAGCAGTGGTGGTAACCCAGAAAAATAAAGGCTGATTTATACATTAACATCTCATTCAAAACATTCACCCCAGACCAATTAGGGGCCTTTCTCCTACCTCCAGGGCCACCTTTGCTCATATCAGTGTGAAACTCTCAAAGGAGATCTGTATCCATTGTCTATCCATCAATCCCTTTCTTTCTCAGGGAGTGAGCCAGTGTAAGTAGAAAGTGTTGCCTGGAATATCCTCAAGGATACAAATCATTTAGCAAAGATAATAAGCAATGTATCCACTAAGGATGATGGCATGGCCAAATACTCAGACCTAAAAGAGATGATTCTATCAGCTTAAAAATTGTAAAAAGAAAAACTCATTTCTCTTTTTCTTATAAGACACATAGAAATGCTGGCTACTTGAAATTTGACAGAGCCATGACCAGTAGGATTACTATATGACTGCTGATTTTTATGCTTTTTAAAAAATTTGTACATCTAACACTTGACATTTAAAATAGCACAAATTTTTAAAATGACCATTTATGAAAGAGTTCATAGAGTGAACTAAGTCGTTTGCTGAGCTCTTTTACCAGCTAATGAGGGTAAATTATTAAATTTTCAGGAATTTTGGTTATTTCAAATGACCATTGTTAAAAAATTAAATTATATGTCTATAATTAAGAGACTCTATTAAAATCTAAGGCAATAAATATAACTTATTGCTTCCAAATTGTTTTACTGCATTCTACTATGCTCTTTAGTTTATTTTCAACCATAGTATTGGTGATGATAGAAACACTATGTAATGGTCTGCTGTTGTGAATTCTTTCTCAAGTGTTCATTCGATGACTCTACCTTAGTGGCTGGAAACTGGCCATGCTAGGACTATGTGGATGATGGAAATCAGTAAAGACTATGAATAAGGCTGTTTTTTTTCTTCTGGAGAGCCAGATATTAAACATTTACCAGGACACCACGGATTATAAATTCTGTGGTGAAGCAACCAACTGATAAGACCTCTCTGTGTGGGAAAGAAGGGTAAGGTCAAAAGATTACTAACAATAACAGAGGAATGTCTGGGCTGCTATAGTACAGTCTCTCAGACTTGAGAAAATAGCACATATGTGAGTGTAATTTTGTAAACTGAACTGCAAAATACTTTTTATCTACTATTACAGTTGGACTAAAATGAAGGATGGAAATAAGAGAAACAAATATTCCATGTAATTTCTCTAAGTATTCCTAAATATTTTAATAAATATGATATTATTATAATTTAGATTTATTTGAATTTGTAAATATATTATTCTGTTGGAAATACTGGATGTTCTATAAACCTATTTAAGGCCTGTTTATGGTTATCGTGGTACTGGTTATTTTTTTCCCCCAGGTCAGCAGAATTTGGTCTTTTATTTACACTGAGTTATATAACAGATTTAGACATGAAGCAAGATCAGAAATATGAGACTGTGGAAAGGTTTATGATTTTAAAAATAAGAGGTATCTTCAGTTCACAATGAGCCATGTCCTTAACATACTCAATAACACTATTTAATGCAATTAGACGTGGCTATAATCCATTATATACTGCTTATACTATTCATTTATTGGAATGCTACTGGCTTAATAATTTTAGTTTAAGTTAACCTAGAGCGGATATACATAGCAAATTTGAACCCATTTTAAGTACTTAGAGAAAAAAATCTATACATATTTTTTCTTTATCCATGGGCATTACAGAAGAATCAATTTGTTTCATGTGAGAAGGTACTTTTTTTATAGGGAAGAGATATGGCTTTAATTGACTCAATTTGTTGTTGATGTGAAGTTATTTAGATATAGTGTAGATAATGGAAATATTTATGACATTCATAAAATGTTGTTCTTCCAAACAATAAAAGCCTTGTTGAATTTTAAAAATATGTATGTATTTACTGTTAAAAGTTAAAACCTGACTATTTTTACCTTCTTGTGGGTACTAGAAACGTTAACATTCTCTAAGACAGAATTATACATTTAACATAAGAATTGTATTCTAAAAGATTATTGTGTTAGAATATTTTGATACTCTGTTTTTATAATTTGATACTAGGATATATATATATTTTATTACTTATTAAGTATATCTATTCCTAAGATTTTAATAATTCTGAAGTAGTTCTGCTTTCCTATTAGGGAAAAACCTGGTCAATTGACCTCTGGTAGAAAAAATGTCACCTCTAAGAGAACATATATAAAATGCCTTCCCTTCCTGTAAAAAGTACCATTGCGTATATTTCATGTTTTTACATTCTTCTATTAGAATAGAATGGAATTTTCACTTCTAAAAAAAAAAAAAAGAAATACTTCCTATGACCAAATATCCTCCTTACTGAATGTGAACCTTTAATTTGAAGCTTGAAAAAAATCTGATTTATTACATGCAGGAAGTTGAGTTTCACACCTAAAATGATGCTCACGTTACCATAGCATTTTTAATTTAAACTGATGTTCCTATGCTGTAGAGAAAGTACTATAAATTTTTAATTATAAATATGAATCCATGTAACCTGTTTGTACAGAAAAGAGCTAATGCTTCTTTTGTTACTGTTTTTAACTAGCAAGAAGAAATGGAATAAATCATGTGATTGTTTCACAAATAGATCATTTGCATTTTTGACTTGTAAAAATAAGAGTCATATAACATTTTGTTTTTATGAACTGACTTTGTATATATAGAGTTAAGTATAAATTGCTGAGGACAAAATAATCAACTTCATAGTACGTCATGTTAAATCACTGTATTTTGTAGAAATAGTATACAATCATGCTTAGTAGTTAATTCCCTCAGGATAATTATTTAAATCACTTATAAAACCTGTTCTTATGTACAGAACAAACTTCTGATGTTAAGCCACAGTCTAGTAGTTATAAGATGGTACTTCGCAAATTGGCCACAAGGTATTCCTTTCTCCCGACAAATAACATAGTGGAGAAAAAGAAAATAAATCACAATTGGAATGAACAAAAAATATCTTAACAGAACTTTTAGTATAAAAATGCTTTTTTTTAAACTTACATTAATGTTACATTTCTATTCATCATGCATATTATTTTGGCTTTAATATATATTAGGACCACTAATGCCTGATACATGCTGCAGTTTGCTCTGGCTTCAAAACACACCTCAGCAATTTTCTGAGAAACAAAGAAGTATGCACACCTCTCTGGGAATAAAAAGCAAAGGGAATGTTAGTTGTAGATTAAAAGGCTGATGGTAGACCATCTTTAGTGAATATTTTGGATGGTACTAGTTGCTAATATTTAGAACAAATAGCATATGAAATATATTAAACCTGCAATAGGCATGTAAAAAGACAATGCAATTTTTGTTTGAAAATGTCTTTAAATGATCTGGGTTTTTTTCCAGTTTAAAATTAGGAAGTTTTTATGCACTCTTGTATTTTTCTATAAAGGATCCTGTGGAGATCATCAAAATGCCATTGTATTTAAATCTAGTCTTCTTATTCAGTCATAATGTCCAGTGTTGCCATTAATATTTTTCCCTATTAATGACTTGGAATTCAGACTCACACTATTCTGTTGCCATTGGATAGGTGAAGCACGAGAACAGAATTCTATCTGTAAATGCATCTAATGTAATCTGAAATTATTATAAAGTAAAGAAAAAGCACATGACATTCTTATACAGAAATATTAATGTAGTGAAATATATTTACTTTTACCTAAGATGTGACAGTAGTCCCTAATCTATAAGAATAATCTCCTCTGCTGTAGCAGCAAATAAAAAGAAAGATGCATATTATGGATTTTTTGAGTATCAGGATATCACTCTGCTATAATATATCATGCTTCATTGTGACACATTCCCCCATTTGTCACTTTCTGTCACGTTACTGTATCTCAAAAGACACAACATTGCCCAACCATTTTTTTTAGTGTAGCAAATGGATGCCAAATATTTGACATTGAAAATAGAACTATTTTAAAAACAAGGTAGTTTTAGACAAAAGCTATTTAAATGAGTGTTTCAAGCAGTGGTTACCAGAGAAAGTGGTTATTTAAATGTATATTTGTAAAGCTCAAAAATCTACTAAAAACAAATATTTCCTTTACTTGTAAGTAGTTTATTCTTAAACTATGAAAGCTCCTTTCCTTCCTATTTGATGATACTCTTAGAAAAGGATTAAATTTCTATTTTTGTTTCCTGCCAAAAAAGCAGGTTTAATTTTTATCAGTATTATAATACTGAAGTAGTCAAACTGCTTTCTTCAGTTTTTATATTCAAGCATTTCAAGTTAATGTTTTAAAATTGTCCTTTGAAGAAATACACAGACATATGCATGCGTGTTAAATACTTAGGGCTCCATGTTATATTTCCGGCAATAGAAAGCACAAGAAAAACAAAGCCATCAGCCATCTTGCTGACACTGCTACTGAGGGCTGGTGCTATTAGAACCAGTAAGCGTCTGACAACTTTCCAGACACATCTAGATAGAATAAAATGGAAATGCTTAGCTAAGAAGAAATGAATTGTCATTCACCTATTTTCTCATATAACCCTGTCCCATGAATCTTTTTGTACAGATGAAGAGGATCCCCTAGCATTAATGGCTGTCTCAAACTAATTTGAAAAAATATTTTGAACTTAACCACATAATTCAGTCTGTTGGTAATTTTTGAAACTGTTTGAGTCAGGACCAAGGAGAGCTCCCAGATTTTGTTCTCTCAGCTAAGCCCTGCACTAACTACCTGTAATTATTCCTTAACAGCAGTGAGAGCTCACATGAAGCCCTATTTTAAGGGCTTTGCATGGATTATTTTATTATTTAAACCTCACAGCGTTATTGTGAGGTAGCCATCATGAATTTTTTGTAGATGAGTACTTAGGCTCAGAGAGTTATCAGGGGCTGATTTTATAGCTTCTGCTTTAGAGCTCGCTCATCCCTGAGAAACATCACTGTATAACTTTCAATTTGTATTGTTTTTGATAAATAACATGATATTTATGTTAAATATGTTAATATGTCATGTTTACCTTATGTTAATATAACAAATAGTTATGTTAAATAACAAGGTGTTAACTTTCCAATGCTATTTCCTATCAATTTGGGATAGAATATTTTTTTCATTTTTCACTTATGGGGCTAATACATATTGTATGTAAGATGTTTTGGTGAGTTTTTCAGAAAGAAAATTTTGTTTTGGCTATGACCCTTTAATATTTGCAATGTTCAGCTCCATTAAAAGTCATTCCCCTGTTTGAGACCTTCGGTCCCTCCCCATTGCACATAAAGTAGGTTCAAACCCTGGCAGAATCTGGCCTAACCTACCTTCCCAACTGAATCTACCACTCCTCATTTCTATTAATACAATACTAGGCTTTTTGCCCTTCAATTGTAAAAGCCTGAAATATTTTTGTCTCATTGTCTTCGTTTAGGTGGTTCCTCTCAGCTGGGAAAGACTGCTTTGCCATCTTCAGCTGTAGAAAATCATCCTCAAGCTCAAACTTTGCCTGCTTCCAAAAACTTTTTCTACTTCTATCATCAGAATTTATCTTTCCCTCTGTTACTCTCCAATAATGATATAATGATAGAAATTTTACTGCCATCCCAAGACCTATGTTCTAGGCTTATTGCTTAAATGCATTATTGCTACAAAATATGCAGATAACCTTCTATTGAACATCTGTGTCCATAGTATTTTTGCTTCAATTAAATCATAAATCATGCATTGTCTATGGTTTATTTCTGTCATTTCTTTGTTAGATTATAAATTCCTTGATGTCTTCCATCTAATTCATCTTTTTATTCCTCCATGAAACCTAGCATAATCCCTCATATTGAATTAAATGGAAGCAGATATTTAAAGCCAACATAAAATGTTTTGAAATAGTTCTTAGGTTTTAATTAAAATCTCATTAAGTCTTAAGGTAACCACATATTAATGGTTACAAAAATCAGAGAAATTATTTCTCTCTCATATTTCAACTTTCTGGCTCTTACGTGGATCTTTTATTTACATATTCTTTGTATAATACTCATTTAACTTTAAAACACACTGAAAACCCTCTATATCCCAACACACTCCTGTTCTTCTCTGAGAAACACTTAACACACTCCATTGATTTGAATCAGAACTAGATGTTTTACTCCCAGAGTTATAATAAGCTATGAGACTCATTTACCTTTTGTAAGTGGAATTTTTTGAAGTTGATATGTGTTTTTTGTTTGATATGTGTATCCTCTCTTCTTTTTAATGTATTCATTTTTACATGTTTTTCTTATTTTTATTTACAAAAGAACACATAAATGAATTCTAATTAACAATGTCCTTGATTATTCTCCCTCAAACATTCTTTTCATTGCCACTCACTTCAATTTCATATGGTCATTCAGTCCATTTTTTCTGCTTATAAATGTATCTCTATGTACTTATAAAGGTAAAATTTGGATTTTTGTGTTAAATTTTGTATAAGTTAAAATACATTGTGTATATATTTTGGAGTGTGCTTTGTTTTTCTGACTTAAAAGACACATGAGCAAACATATATTCTCTTCAAATTTTTACCTATTGCATAGTTTTCCAGCCTAATGCTGTATCATACGTCATTTAAGAATTCATTGCCTATAGATGAACGTTTATATGTATTTTGAATTATAAAAATGGGTCAATATTCTTGTACATGACTTTTTGTGCACATGTGCAAGTATTTCTCTAGAATATATATCTAAACACAGAATGTGGGGATAAATAGATATATTTTAAATTTTAATAGATATTACCAAATTAGCCCCTGAAAGGCCTGCATATATTTTTATTCCCACTGAGAATAAATAAGATGATGCATTTTCTGTGCATCTTCTTCATTGCTGGATATTATCAATGTTTTTAGGTTTTGATATCCTATCCACTATTTAATTTCAGGATATTCATTACGCTTTCCTGAGTACTAGTGAGGGTGAAGTTAATTTTGTATGTTTGTCATCATTTTATTCATTTTTTAATGAATTTACTGTTTACATAATTTTGTATATTTACATAATGTTTTAATTGTAGGAGGTATTTCTATATTTTGGAAATTTATTTTTTATTATATACCTTAAAGTATTTCTCAGATGCTTGTCTTAATTATATGTGCATTGCTGTTGGTATGTTGGATAACTGGGTTTATTGATGCATTTTTGGCATATTGATTCTTTGTTTTGCCTTCAAAAGCCTCCCATTCCCAAGAATGTAAGTTTATGCTAATATATTTTGTTCTAATAATAGTGTACTTTTATCATCTTATATGTAGCTCTTTAATGTATATCAAAATTTGTGTGGATATGGATTCAGTATGCAACTTCACTTTTTTCAAATGCCTCTTTATCTTTTAAAAATTAAGCCAAGTGGATAAATTAGACCTATTAAAACTATAAAAATGAAGTCATTAAGCACAATCACAACATGCTTTTGCAAGCAAATTGCAACTCTTGGGCCAATAAAATATAGCTGTCCCCTGTTTATAGCTTGCTATTTTTACAATAGTTACTCAGATAGTTTGAACTCGAAATCTTTCTTCTCCAGGGTAGATTTTTTTTTCCTTAAGTACATCTTTTGGGAGGTCATCTAAAGAAATGTGGACAAATATCAAGTCCAAAAGGAGACCGGGTCATCGTCAGGCTGATGCATCTGGTATACTTAGAAACAGGAGTCAATTCTAGGAATCTCACCTTCTGCAAAACAGAAGTTTCAGGTGCTCCTCAGGTTGAAGAAACCATGGTATGTGCTGGTAGGGGCAGGAGCAGCATAGATGATAAGCTTTTATACCTAGAACAAAGAGCATGGGATATAAGGTGTCAGAGAAGTCCAAGAAGTAAGCAGGACAGAGATATGCTTGACTCCAGGCAAATATACACAACACTTAAGTAAAGATTTCATCACAGCCCTTCTCTACCTGTAATTATTCCTTAGGCACTGTTTCTAACCACCAGTTCATGTTGAAAGTACAAATTTTCTATGTATAGAGGAAATATAAACAGTGGCTTCGGACATTAATTCAAGGAGTTATTTCTACACCATATAGTTTCTATAAGAAGATGAAAAACAAAATCTAGACTGGAAGCTTCTATATCTTTTTGTACTGGGAAGCAAAATGTATAAGCAAGGGAGGAGAAAAGTAATTAATATAACGTTTATTATATGCTAATTGTTTTCTTCTTTTGAAAAAAATTTGACAATAACATTTTCATGTAGGTGCTATTATCCTTATTTTAGAGATGAGAAACAGGTTCAGAATGGTTACAGAGTGATAGAGTCAGGATTCCAGCTTCAAGCCTGGTTGGGATTACTCTGCCCTACCAACTGTGGAAGGGAAGTGGACACAAAGTAACCTCTATTCTCTGCCAGCTCTATCAGGATTTCCTCCAGCTGCCTTTATCCAAACGGCAGCCATCCAAATCACCCATTTTGCTGATTTCACAAAATACACTTTTAAAATGACATTGCTCTATTCACAATTGGTTTTGTGATTATTATCAAGCAAATTTGGGTTGGAACCAACCCAAATGTCCATCAATGATAGACTAAATAAAGAAAATGTGGCATGTATACACCATGGAAAACTATGCAGCCATAAAAAAGGATGAGTTCGTGTCCTTTGCAGGGATATAGATGAAGCTGGAAACCACCATTCTCAGCAAACTAACACAGGAACAGAAAACCAAATACCGCATGTTCTCACTCATAAGTGGGAGTTGAACAATGAGAGCACATGGACACAGGGAGGGGAACATCACACACCAGGGCCTGTTGGGGGTGGCGCTTAGGGGAGGGACAGCATTGGGAGAAATACCTAGTAGATGATGGTTTGATGGGTGCAGCAAACCACCATGGCACATGTATACCTATGTAACAAACCTGCATGTTCTGCACATGTATCCCAGAATTTAAAGTATAATAATAATAATAATAAAGATTAATAAAAGATATTGCTCGGTAAAGAAGTGTTCATACTCCTCAGTTCATGTTTTATATTGGATATTACACTGATTCACAAACCAGAATTCTTGTGTGGCAGCCTTCCTTAACAAAACCAACTCATCCTAAGAAGATGAGTAAAAGTTGATTTTTACTTCAAATACTAGTGTCAAAATGACTTAGCAGATGGGAAAAGGGGGGCAAAATTAACCCCTTTGTACCTGAGGTTGCATTTTTTTGAATTTTTGCAATCAGACCTTGACAATGACCTTAAGCAGTAGGATATAAATAGCTCACATGCTTAGCGTTCCAATAATGGAACACTAGGCATAAATGGCTAAAATGATTTTCCCAGCACTACCAAGATTAGAATTCACCTCCCAGTTAAGAAATCAACATTCAGAAATCATTCACCTGCAGAAGCACCACATCTACTTATAGCAGTTTGCTTTCCTTAGATTTGCAATAGTAAAACAAAATCTCTCGGGTTCTTGAAAAACCCTATATAATGTATTTTATAGAAGCAAAATGTCAGTACCCATTAGGTCAAGCAGTAAAACTCCCTCTCATAGAAACTGGCTGTGTTTTTAAGCGTGATTCATCATCATAAAGCATTCAGAGTCACTTTGTTCATTTTTTTTTTTTTTCAGACAGAGAACAGGTCAGTTTTGTTTTTTATTTTCCCTAGCATCCACTCATCAAACTTTCATAGAATCACAAACCATTTAATTTATATTCAGAGGGCTTATTGTTGTAGGTATTCATATGCTACAAATAAAACCCAATGAAAGTACATTTGGAAACTGAGTTGTAAGGAATACCTGGCTTAATTTTTAAAGAAAAGGAAAGCATCATAATTCTTTCTATTCTTTTTATTCATATGTGTATTTTGTTTGGACTTCAGGTGCAAACGGTAGAATTGATCACAATTATCTATGGTTCATAACTGACATTGATTCATTCAAAGCTTTCTCTTGCTTCATTCCTTTATTTACTCCCTTTACCCCCATTTCCCATTCCCATTCCCTTTCAAGGGCAAACATTCAAATATATTTTCATTTGTAAACTTTCATTTGTGTGTGCATTATTCACTGTGTGGGTTTTATTTCACTATTTTTAAGTTAAATATTTATATTTGTTCTTATGCCATATCTTATTTCAGGCTGTTATAACAGAATACCATAGACTAGGTGGTATATACACCAAAAATTTATTCTCAAAGTTCTGGAGTCTGGAAAGTCTAAAATCAAGATACAAGCATATCGGGTGTCTGATGAGGACCTGCTTTCTGGTTTGCAGATGGCTGTCTTCTTGTATCCTCACATTGCATTGTGCAGAAAGAGAGAAAAAAGCAAGGTCTCTGGTGTCTTTTTTTTATAAGGATCTACCCTTACGATCTAATCACCTCCCAAAGACCTCACCTACAAATATCATCACCTTGGGGATTAGACTTTCAGTATATGAATTTGAGAGAACACAAATGTTCTGTCCATAGCATGGTAGTTTCCCCAACTTGGAACTTAAACCCATGTTATTAATACACTGTTACAAAGTATTTGATTATCCTTACTCTTGTATCTTTGGAAGTACCCTCCTGATTTTTTTTTTTTCTTGAAGCCTATCACATTAGTGTTTTTGATATTAGACTTTCAGTTAATGTTAAATCTGTGATGCCTTTCTTATTTTTTACCAAAGAAAATCTTTTTTGAACCTTTGGCTGTATATAAAATTCTAAGTTCAAAGTTTATTTTCCATTAATACTTTAAAAATATGATATCTTGTTCTTTTTGTACTCAGTGTTGCTTTAATACATTTGACAGCATTCTGATTATTATTCCTGTGTAGGCAATCTACTTTTTCTCTATAGAAGCCTTTTATAATTATTCATTTTTCTTTGATATTCTTAATATAGAATGTGTCCCTATGTGCATTTGCTTCCTTACCACTCCTGTAGCAATCTATGAGCCCATTGTCATTTAAGATCATCCATCTAGTATTATTGTGAAAAAAATAGTTTTGATATTTTTTCAAATACTCTCTGATAACTCTACTCCTATTCTCCTACCAGTTTTCCTTTATGTTTCTATGTTTTACCCCTTCTTGCTGCATTCTGAGAGAGTTCTCTAATCTGTTCTTATGACTCACAAATTTGTTTTACATTCTTTATTTTGTAATCCTTATTATCTTGTTCATTTTTAAATTTTTTTTGTCTTGGTTTTGCCTTATATTACTCATGTTTCCTAATTTTCTTAGATGTATTTTATGCTTCTTTTACATTATTTTTGTATTGAGTTTTCTTAAAAAAAAAAAAACTGTAAGAACACCTAATATGCAACCTACTCTCTTAACAGCTTAAAAAGTATACAATGCAGTATTATTATTTGTAGGCACAATATTGTACAGCAGATCTCTAGAACCTATTCATCTTTTATAACTGAAATTTTATATTGCTTGATTAGGGCTCCCCATTTCCCTTTTTTTCCAGCTCCTGGCAACCACCATTCTATTATTTGCTTCTGTGAATTTGAATATTTTAGATATATAAGTGGAATAATGCAATATTTGTCATTCTGTGATTGATTTATTTCACTTATTTTAATGTCCTCCAGGTTCATCTACATTGCTACACATTGCAGGATTTACTTTTTTTTTTTTTTGAGGCGGAGTTTCACTCTTGTTGCCCAGGCTGGAGTGCAATGGCACCATCTCGGCTCACTGCAACCTCCGCCTCCCAGGTTCAAGCAATTCTCCTGCCTCAGCCTCCCTGGTAGCTGGGATTATAGGCATGTGCCACCAGGCCCAGCTAATTTTGTATTTTTAGTAGAGACGGGGTTTCTCCATGTTGGTCAGGCTGGTCTCGAACTCCCGACCTCAGGTGATCCACCCGCCTCGGCCTCCCAAAGTGCTGGGATTACAGGCGTGAGCCACTGCGCCCGGCCTAGGATTTACTTTTTAAAAGCTGAATAATATTTCATTGTACATATATACTATATTTTGTTTATCCACTCATCTGTCAATGGATGTCTGTGTTGTTTCTACCACTTAGATACTGTGAATAGTGCTGCTAGGAACATGGATATACAAATACCTCTTTGAGATCCTGCTTTCAATTATTTTGAATAGATACCCAGAAGTGGCATTGCTGGTAATAGCAAACCATCTGAAAAGGAAATTAGAAAAACAATCCTATTTACTATATCATCAAAAGAACAAAATACTTAGGTATAAATGTAACTAAGGAAATAAAAAACTTGTACACTGAAAATTTAAAAAGCATTGATTAGGGAAATTAAAAAGGACACAACATATGAAAACATATCTCATGTTCATGGATTGGAAGACTTAATATTGTTAAAATGTCCATACCACACAATGTGATATACAAATTCAAAGAAATCCCTATCAAAATCCCAATGGCATTTTTATACACATAAAAAATTCTAAAACATATATGGAACCACTAAATACTCCAAATAGTCAAAATAATCTGGAAAAAGAACAAACCTGGAAGCATTACACTTCAAAATTTCAAAATATATTAAAAAGTTACAATAATTTAAAACATATGACACTCGTATACATAAATAGAACAGTAGAATAGAATAAAGAGCCTAGAAATAAATACAAAAATATACAGTCAACTGATCTTCAACAAGGGTGTCAACAATCCATAATGTGCAAAGAATAGGCTCTTCAACAAATGAGGTTGAGAAAACTGGATGTCCATATGCAAAGGAGTGAAACTGTGCTCTTACACAATACGGAAAAATTGACCCAAAACAGATTAAAGATTTCAGTGTAAGACCTGGAACTGTAAAACTTGAAGAAAACAGTAGAAAAGCTTTATGGCATCGACCCTATTTTGGAAGGCAGCTATGCTCACTACTATACCACCAACACAATCGACCCTATTTTGATTTCATGGATATAACAAAAAACAACAGGTAATGAAAGCAAAAATAGACAAGTGGAACTATATCAAACGGAAAAAGCTTCACAAAGGAAACAATGAATAGAATGAAAAGACAACCTACAGAATTAGGGAAAACATTTGCAAACCATATATCTGATAAGGGGTTAATTTCCAAAATGTATAAGGAATTAGTACAACTCAATAGCTCAGAAACGAATAACCCAATTAGAAAGTAAGCTAAGGACTTGAATAGACACTTATTCAAAGAAGATACAAATGGCCAACAGGTATATGAAAAGATGCTAAGTATCACTAACCATCAGGGAAATGCAAATCAAAACTACAATGAGATATTAGCTCACACTTGTTAGGATGTTTATCATTTTAAAAAAAGACAACAAGTGTTGGCAAGGATGTGAAGAAATTGGAACCCTTGAACACTGTTAAGTAGAGATGCAAAATGATGCAGCTAGTATGGAAAACAGTCTGGAAGTTCCTAAAAAAAACTGAAGATGCTTCTTTTACATTTTTGGTCTACCTGTTTTAATAATTCTGCCTCACATGCTATAAATCTTTTGTTGTCTTGTTTTATTTTTGAGATGTTTGTTCTGGTCAGTTTTGTAGCTATTTTGGTCTGTGAGTTACTTTTCCTGATAGTGTTTTGAGGAAGGGCCAGGGACTTAGTGCAATTTCTACTTAAATTTGAGGAGAGGGGGTGAGTCCAGGGACCAGAACCCAATATACCACAAAATATTTGTTGATAACTGCACTTTGTTGCCTGGTCACCAGCAAATGCCACTAATGGAGGGTGACTTTAAGCTGTAATGAAGTAGCAGCATTAGGAGGAGTATATTTACCTAGACTGCCACTTTGTAGATATGAGTTTTTGGAGTAGAGGACTGGATAGCTAAAGATGGTTTGGTCATGCCACACTGCTCTTTCCTGGTCTTCACCCCTGGAGGGCTATATTACCCACCCCCCATCTTTATCCCTGTAATCAGTTAAAAAATAATCGAAATAAAAAGCAAAATAAGGACATGTCTTGTGAAACCCCAAACTGGGTGTAAAAACCTGTAAACCTTACTTGGATCTTAATTTAAACAATAATTTGTTTTAAAAACTGTAATTTATGAGGCAAGTTGAAATTTGAACACACATTCTATATACTAAAATCTTAAGGAATTATTGATTTTAGGTATAAGAATGACATTATAGTTATATTAAATAAAAACTCCACAATGTTTAAAGATACTTATTTAAGATACTCACCAATCTTTGTTATTTAAAGATTAAATATTATGAGTTTTAAAAAATAATATTGGAGGAGACAGAAGTTGCAGCATAGTCAAAATGGCATTGGTCATGAGTGGAAAATTGCTAAAAGCTAGAAAAGGGTACATGAAGGTTTATTTTACTTCTCTGTCTAGTTTTGTTTACATGTGAGTTTTTCATAACAAAAAGTTCAAAAACAAGATGTAGAAAATTTACCCTGATATTTTCTTTTATCCACATAGTTTATTACTGATGTTAAGAATGAAAAAATATTGATAAGTAAATAGTCACAAGAATAAATCATTAACATTATTTCAAGATATACCCTTTCTAATTCTAAAATTTTTTTATTGCTTCAGTAAGGATTTATAGAAATCCATCTCTGTTTCTAACATTGAGGCTAATATTACATATTTATACTCATTCAAACAACAAACATCAATGAGTAGCTTACTATACTTATGTCATAGTGAAATATAAAATGGGAACACAAGTATTCTTGAGGATGTGTTATTTATTTCCTTTTATTTTTATTATCTGAGTTTTGGAAATGTCAAATATATTTTCTGTTATACAAAGAAGTGTTAAAAACACTCTTTGTATTAGAAAGCTAGATAGTAGGCCGAGCACGGTGGCTCATGCATGTAATCCCAGCACTTTGGGAGGCCGAGACGGGTGGATCACCTGAGGTCAGGAGTTCGAGACAAGCCTGGACAACATTGTGAAACCCCATCTCTACTAAAAATACAAAAAATTAGCTGGGCATGGTGGCGGGCGCCTGTAATCCCAGCTACTCGTGAGGCTGAGGCAGGAGAATCACTTGAACTTGGGAGGCGGAGCTTGCAGTGAGCCGAGATCTCACCATTGCACTCCAGCTTGAGCAGTAAGAGTGAGACTCCATCTCAGAAAAAAAAGAAAAAAAAATTCCAGATGATAAATAAAGGCAGCTTTGTGGGTCATATTGTCTCTGTTGCTGCTATTAGGATCTGTTGTTGTAGGGTGAAGTCAGCCATAGGTAATGTATAAACAAGTAGGTTTGGCTATGTGCCAATAAAACTTTATTTAGAACAACAGCCTGTGTCCCAGATTTGGCCTGCAGGCTATCATTTGCTTAGAACTGATTTAGAGGCATCTTTACGTGTTAAAATACGTTGCTGAGATAGAGAAATTTGGATCAAGAAGTACTTGATTAAATAGCTGAGATTCAGTTCCCTAGGAAAATAAGGAGATACACAATATTATGCAATATTATATACATTTGAAATGTTACATGTATCATATGTTAAAGTAAGTCCATGCATCTATCCCCAAATGAATAAGTAAACTAATGCTAAACTAATACTAAACTAAGAACTTGCACAATAACAGTTATTTTGCTCTGCCCCCAAATTCCCCCATAAAGATAGCACTGGACAATTTTAAACAGAATTTTCATGTGGTTTCTGAGTTTTTAATGTTGAATTTTTCTACTTACATATTACTGTCTAGGAAAACAAAAATATACTTTATTTATCTAAAAGTGTACTATATTTCCAGGATTGCTTACCTTGGACACAGCAGGGTCTAGTCCATTATGTGTACAGCATTTCTTTATACTTGCAAAATTGTAACTATAGAAAGACAATATGATATTATTTTATTATTGTTGATATTAATAGAATTGTTCATAATGCAGTTGTTATTAATGATGCAATGTTATAAAAAGAATCCTTAATTATTAATGGCATTGATATGACATTATTAATTTTGATACTAAAAAGGACATTTCATTATTCCAGATGCAATTACATTGTTAGACATAAGTTATTGCTAATAGATTATACTTTCTGCAGTCTTGTTTTGGCACATGGTAATTAGCTGTAGGTTTATATAGCTGAATAAAAAACTGACATTGGGGTTTTATTTCAGGGTAGTAGAGGTTCAGAACAGTAACTCAGCAGAATAGGGCCTGGTTAGAAAAATTGTTGGCCAAACTTTTTTCAGCCCATGTCTGTCTGCTCAGGATGATGTCTCAGTCCTATACTTGAAGGGAGAGCAAAACTGACAGTACTAGTATGTAAAGATTTGGCTGGTGAAGGGGTTTCTGTCAGGTCATATTTTCTACACAGTAAATCAACACAGAAGTCTCTCTTCAGTTCGGCATTGGTTATTAAGATGTGATATTATCTTGTGATTTATATCATGTTGTCACAATGCATTTCATTTTGCTTTGTTTCAATAATACAATGAATTCTTTCATAATTTCTTTCAATTTGCCTCAGGAGTTGATATACTTTAGGCTTTTATTTCTTTATATTCTGCTCAGCTTTATTAATACAAGTGAAGAAAGTATATCCCTCCATAATTGCTTATAGCCTGTACAATGCAATACAGCATATTACCTCATTTTAGATAATTCTTTTGTAGTGGCATGATATTCTAACACTTAAAAGCTCAGTGTAGAAGCAAATAGCTTTGCAAATTACTTTATAATCTTGGTCAACTTCAACTGGTTATTCCCACAAAACACTTTAGTCTTTGTCCTTTAACAACTACCCTGCACTTTAAGAATCCTCAGGCACGACTTGAAGGGCAGTTGAGCAGAAACATTAATAGGAGTGCTGAAATATTCTCAGGCCAATCCTAGAGCAGGGTTTCGAAAGGCCTCTCATACTCTCTTCATGCCTCCATCCCCTCTTGACCTCAGCACATAGAAACGCACTTGCTGGGAGCTGTTACACCTATCGTGCTCTCATGCCTGGGGTTAAAGAAATAAGGTGCTGGTCTGATACTGACACAAGACAGGTTGAATTGGTGTTTATGTGCTTAGAAAACTACTTATTTTAAGCAGTTGGCGACTTCTTGCCTTTTTTATATCTGTCAGTAATCAGAAACTTATCATGAGAGGAAATTGCAGTGGGCAAGAAGCTGCAGTAGAGTCCTGTGTAACTGAACTTTAAAGACTTTGCATATTTTTATTCTCAAAATAAAAATATTACTATACAAGTTGAGGATTTATTCTCAAGAGAAAAATATTACAATTGAATTTAATGATTTTTAAACTTTCCTAAAAATTAGGATAAAAGAACAAAGAGGTCGGGCATGGTGGCTCATGCTTATAATCCTGGCACTTTGGGAGACTGAGACTGGCAGATCACCTGAGGTCAGGAGTTCGAGACCAGCCTGGCCAACATGGTGAAATCCATCTCTGTTAAAATACAGAAAACTTAGCCGAGCGTGGTGGTGGGCACCTGTAATCCTAGCTACTCGGGAGGCTGGGGCAAGAGAATTGCTTGAACCCGGGAGGCAGAGGTTGCAGTGAGCCAAGATCACACCATTACACTCGAGCCTTGGTAACAAGAGCAAAAACTCTCAAAAAAAAAAAAAAAAAAAAAAAAAAAAGGAAGAAGAAGAAAAAAAGAAGCATTACCTTCCTCATAAAATAATTATAACATCTGTAATACACTTCCAAATAGTAAAACATAAAGAGTCTAAAAAATGTTTAAGCCATACTCTAGGGGCAAATAGTTGTCTAATCAGGAAATCTCCCACCAAGGGTGGTCACTTAGCATTCAATATGAAAAACTGCTATCCAAAGGTAGCTATTAAAAGTTCTTTAGTTAGTTTTATCTTTCATCAAAACCAGATGCTTTGCTCATTTTTGTAGTGCCTAAAGTAGAAATGGGCTTTAACCACTGATATTGGTGGGTTGTTAATTAGAATAAAGGATATCATAAATGGCATCGCTGAAATCAGTGTATTCAATATAGATGCATTTGCTGGAGTATTGTAGACAATTCTCTATCCTCACATCATGAAATAAAAAAGTTCATGGATCCTGGGCTTTGTCCTTAGGAATAGAATTGTGGACTTCTCAAGTTTTCCAGATGATGTTCGGTCATGTGACTCAGAGAAGTTAGCTAAATTTGGCTACTACAATAGTATTGCATTTACCTTAGGTAAATTTTTTCTGCAAGGGTTTTTCAGAGTTTCAGAGAGAACAGAACATCAAACTTGTAGAACTATTTTATGAATTCTTATTAATGAATATTCTAGTAGCAAGTTGTGGGGAACAGTTAACCTCTACCTATCACAAACTTCCTGTGGCTTTCAAGATATACTTAAAAGAACCTAATAAGTTTGTATAACCAAATTATCTTAGGTCAGTTCATAATAAGAGTCAAAGTGGAAAAATAAAATTAAAAATAATCTAGAATTCATTGTATTTAGGATAAACAGTTTGTTAAATCTTCATCTTTTCCACTTATTTTTTGGGTGAAATAGGTCTATTCCAGAACCATGATTTAGATTTAGATTTAGAATAACTCCACAGATCCCTTCCTTTAGCTGATATGATGGAGCTTTTCTCAGCTACAGTCAATTTTGTTTCACTTTCCATCTTTTTGGTATGCTCTTGGCCACAGCTATGCTAATGGATCCAACTGGTTGAAAGTCAGGAGTCTTGTAATTTGTGTCTTCTAAGGGCAAAGGAGAAAGTCTGCTTTATTATAACAAAAAGGCAAAGTTATCTAATAAGCAGCATTGTGCTTGGGAAGTTGTAATTATGATTATGGAATTATTCAATTTAGGTTCCTACATCTGTGTTTCCTATATCAAATAATCAAAATATGTGTTCTTATTTTTACATTACTATTGCATTGTATTTCCCAAGTGATTTACATTTATAAATTAGCTTCTGCATGTGAGAGTCTGATGTGAAATGATTGTAGTGATGGTCTTCCCTCACTTCCATCGGGAGGTTATTCCAAAGGTTTAAAAATGATGTTCTGTTATATTATCAATTATTTTCTGATTGATTATTCACCTAGATTTCCACTTGCAAATTTCATTCACTACTAAACTAGGTAAAATGGTTTGAGGATTACATAACACCAGTGCAACTACAAACAAGTAATTACAAAAATGGAATCATTTATTTTATTGTGAATCAATCTCTCAACTTGGTAAGCAGTTTGTATAGTTCCAATGATCAGCATCATTTTTACTGGAAGAGGAAAGGGTAACTTGCCCAGAGCCACTTTGGGTCTAAGCCAGAATTGAAAATTGTAGCACTTTCTATAAAAAAGGAGGAAAAAGTATAAAAGCTCAATAGAAAATGGACAAAAGATATGAATTGATCATTGACAGAAAAATGGTCCTTTAACATATGAAAAGATGCTTATCCTCAGTATAATAAGAGAAATGCAAATTAAAGTTACACTGAGCTATCATTTCTCACTTATCAGATAGACAAAAATAAAAATTTTACAATATACTCTCCTGGGGAAGCCATGGAGAAGTAAGCACTCATACATTGTTGGTGGGAGATTAAATAGTATAACACCTATGGGAAATTTGGCAATTGCATATATATATATATATGTGTGCATATATGCATATGTATGCATGCATATGTAAGCAATATGCATATATATGTACATATTTATATCTATATAGTGGTAAGGAATGATCTACAGGATAAATTGTTAAGAGAAAATGTATGCTGCATTTTGTGTAAGAAAGTAGAAGACATATGAATATATATATATATACATATTTGCTTATATTCTCAAGAATAAGCAAGAGATGGATAAACTACAAACTAATCAAAATAATTACCTATAAAAGAAGATAAGGAAGAGGATAAGTGGGATGAAGATAGAAGCAAGACATCTGTCAATGCACCTCGTTACATAGTTTTGAGTTTGAAACTATATAAATGTATAGTACACTTTTAAAATAGCAACGTAAAAGGAATTCCTAAAAACTGAAAACAAACTAAAATAAACGAATCTAATTCTGTATCAGGTTGCTATTTTAACTACACAAAGAAGGGGATTACTGTAACTGACTTTAAAATAGTATTTTGTTTGCACATCCCTTGTAAAACCTAATTAATAGGAAACTAAGAAAGGAAGAGCAAAGATATGTTAAACTACATTTCTTTGATTATTGTTAATTATAATCATGGCTTTGTTATTTTGACACTATTAAAATATAGATCAAATGAACAACTACATTAATATTAGGAATCAAGATTTTTGAGTAATAGAAAAGACATAAAATTTTAAAATAAAAGAAGTTAGCCAAAAAACCTGTGATCTTTAACTTAAATCCAAATATTAGTACACACTCCTGGTTTGTTTCCATGTTTTGAAAATATATATATACACATCTTACAAGACAAGGCAAGAAGAAAAATGACTAACATTGAAACACAGCAAATACATAAAAATTCATGAAATCATATCTACTAAAAGCATTAAAAATAACTGATCCCATTAGAAGTTGATAGTACACAAACATATTCTCTTAATCTTATAACTAAAGAGAAAAAAATCTAGCTTTTGGCCTGCCTTTCCTGTACACTGTATTTCAGGATAGGCAAATAGTCATTGTGAGATAATTCTTCTTTATGGAATAATTCAGTCAATAAATGCAGAATAAAACATAGGTGTGAAAAATTATGATATTTTTATCTTTAATAAAATAATGGAGGCAGGACTTGATCATCAATGAAAGCTAAATCCACTGGGTGAAAAACTCATGAATTACTTGGTAATAGCTAAAAGTCTATGAACCCACTGCTCAATCCTATCACCACTAAAAATAGAAAGTCTGAGTATTACCTAGCTCATTAACAGGACATGATAAAATGTACATAGTAATACTTATTTTTTTTCCTTTTCTCCCAGCTTAAACCTGAATCTAATTAAATCTCTACATCTTACTACTCATTAATAGGAATTAGGAGTTAGAGAGTATTTCTCAACTTTTTCTCCATTACACCCCCCGCCAAGAAGCATTTTTAGTCATTTTGTTTTTTCCTAATGGCCTCAACCATTCTCTTCACATAAGATGGCTCTCCATATACTGTGGCCCTTTGGATTTTCCCCTGGTGGGCATACATCACCCACTTTGAGAATGCATGAGTTAAAAGAACAAATGAAATTACATCACAAGAAAGGAATCAACCAAATACATAATCTATAACTATTTTTCCCAAGAAAGCAATAAAATAAAAATAAAAACTAAAGAGAGAAGGGCACTGATTTTTAAAAAAGTCATTAAAGAAACATGTCATCTTGGTTGGGCGTGGTGGCTCATGCCTGTTATCCCAGCAATTTAGGAGGCCGAGGCAGGTGGATCACTTGAGGTCAGGAGTTCAAGATAAGAGTGGCCAACTTGGTGAAACCCAGTCTCTACTAAGAATACAAAAATCAGCCAGGTGTGGTGGTGCATGCCTGTAATCCCAGCTACTTGGGAGGCTAAGGCAGGAGAATCTCTTGAACCTAGGAGATAGAGATTGCTGTGTGCCAAGATTGCCCCACTGGAATCCAGCCTGGGCAGCAAAGTGAGACTCAAAAAAAAAAAAAAAAAAAAAAAAAAAAAAAAAAGGAAGGAAAGAAAAGAAAAGAAAGATGACATCTAAAAGCAATGTATAAATATATGAAACTTTTTTGGATTCAAACAAATTAACTGTGAACAGACATCTTTGTAACAATCAGATAAATTTGAGTAAGGACTGAGCATTAGATGATATTAAGGAATTATTGTAATTTTGGTGAGGTGTGATAATGACATGATGGATGAGGGGAAAATACCCTTATCAGTAGAGATGCATAATGGGGTTTTAGTGGTATGATATCTCAGATTTGCTTCAACAAACTCCAGAAGAAGAAGAAATATAGGATGTAGTTAAAATTAAAGTGAAAGAATACTATAAATTATGTGAAACTGGGTGGTAAATGAGGTTTATTAAAATTTTCTATTATTTTGTGTATCTTTGAAATTTTCCATAATAAAACTTTATCACACTAAATCACTCCTCAAAAAAATAGAATGATTTCAAATTAACAATTTAACATCACACCTCTAGGATGTAGAAAAACAAGACCAAACTAACCCTAAAGCTAGCAGAAGAAAATAAATAAACAAAATCAGAGCACAACTGAATGAAATTGAAACTAAAATATCCATACAAACAATCAACAATACAAAAAATTGATTCTTTCAAAGGATAAGCAAGATCGACAGACCACTAGCAAAGACAAAAGGAGGAAAGAACTAAATAAGAGCAATCAGAAATGACAGAGGTAACATTACAACTGATGCCACAGTAATACAAAAGATCCTCAGAGGCTATTATGAACATCTGTCTACAGATAAACTAGTAAATCTACAATAAATGGATAAATCCCTGGAAATACCCAACCTTCAAAGATTAAATCAAGAAGAAATTGAAACCCTGAAAAGATTAATATCTTGTTCCAAAAGTGAATCAGTAATGGAAAAAAAAAAAAAAAAACCTACCAACCAAAAAAAGCCCCTGACCAGATGGATTCACAGCTGAATTCTACCAGATACACAAAGAAGGGCTACTACCAATTCTACAGAAATAATTCCAAAAATTCAAGGAGAAAATCCTCCCTAACTCATTAAGTGAAGCCAGCATTACCCTGATACCAACATGTAACAAAAACACAATGAAATGAAAACTGTAGGCCAATGTCCTTGATGAACACAGATGGAAATATTCTCAACACAATACTAGCAAACTAAATCTAGCATCTCATCAAAAAGTTAAATCACTATGAACAAGTAGGGCCCATTCCTGGGATGCAAGTTTGGTTCAACATATGGAAATCAATAAATATGACTTACCACATAAACAGAAATAAAAACAAAAACCATATAATTAGTGCAACAGACACAGAATAAGCTTTTCTTAAAATTCAATGTTCCCTCCTGATAAAAGCCTTCAATAATCTAGACATCAAAGGAATGTACCTCAAAATAATAAGAGCCATCTATGACAAACCCACAGCCAATATCATACTACACATGCAAAAGCTAGAAGCATTCCCCTTGAAAAGTGGAACAAGACAAGGATGCACATTCTCAACACTCCTATTCAACATAGTACTGGAAGTCCTAACCAGAGCAATCAGCCAAGAAAAAGAAATAAAAAGTATCCAGTTAAGAAAAGAAGAAATGAAATTATCACTGTTGAAAGATAGATACGATTCCATACCCAGAAAACTCTAAAGACTCTGACAGAAACCTCGCAGACCTGATAAACTACTTCAGCAAAATTTCAGGATAGAAAAATCAATGTACAAAAATCAGTAGCATTTCTATGTACCAATTCAGTACAATCTGAGAGCCAAATCAAGAGTGTAATCTCATTTACAGTAGCCACAGAAAAAAGAAAATACCTAGGAATACATCTAATCAAGAAGGTGAAAGACCTCTACAAGAGCTACAAAACAGTGCTAAATGAAGTCATATATAACATAAGTGGAAAAACATTCCATGCTGATGAATTGGAAGAATTGATATCATTAAAATGGCCATACTGCCCCAAAAAATCTAAAAATTCACTGCTATTCCTATCAAATTAAAAACATCATTTGTCACAGAATTGTCACTAAAATTCATGTGGAACCAAAAAAGAGCCTGAATAGCTAAAGCAATCCTAAGAAAAAAGAACAAAGCCAGAGGCATCACATTATTCAACTTCAAAGTACACGATATGGCTATAGTCATCAAAACAGCATGGTACTGGTACAAAAACAGACACATATATCCATTAAATAGAATAGATAACCCAGAAATAAAGCCACACACCTATCTTCAAAAAAGTTGACAAAAATAAGCAATGAGTAAAGGACTCTCTATACAATAAATGGTGCCAGGATACCTATCTAGCCATATGCAGAAGAATGAAACTGGATCCCTATCTTTCACCACATACAAAAATTAACTTAAGGTGGATTAAAGACATAAATGCAAGACCTTAAACTATAGGAATCCTAGAAGAACAGCTAGGAAACACCATTCCAGATATTGGCCTTGGGAAAGAATTAAATTCTCCAAAGCAATAGCAACAAAATCCAAAAATTGACAAGTGGGACCTAATTAAACTAAAGAGCCTCTGCACAGCAAGAAACACTATCAACAGAGTACACAGGCAATCTATGGAACAGGAGAAATTATTCACAAACTATGCATCAACAAAGATCTAATATCTTGAATCTATGAGGAAATAAATAATTAAACAAGTAAAAAACAAATAACTCCATAAAAAATGGATAAAAGACATGAACAGACACTTCTCAAAGAAGACATACAAGTGGCCAACATGAAAAAGTCCTCATTATCACCAATCATCAGAGAAATGCAAATGAAAATCACAATAAGATTCCATCTCACACCAGTCATAATGGCTATTAATAAAAAGTCAAAAAACAATAGATGTTGGCAAGGCTGTGGAGAAAGGGAATACTTATAACTGTTGGTAGGAGTGCAAGTTAGTTCAGCCACTATGGAAAGATGTTGGAGATTTCTCTGAGAACTTAAAACAGAGTTAGCATTTGACTCAGCAATCCTATTTCTTGATATATATCCAAAGGGAAATATATCATTTTACCAAAAAGGCACATGCTCTCATATCTTCATTACACTGCAATTCACAATAGCAAAGTCTTGGAATCAACCTTGGTAGTCATCAGTGGTGGACTGAATAAAGAAAGGGTGGTAAATATACACCATGGAATACTACACCACCATAAAGTAGAATGAAATTATATCCTTTGCCGCAAAATGAATGTAGCTACAGGCCATTATACTGAGTGAATTAACACAGGAACAGAAAACCAAATACTGCATGTTTTCACCTGTAAATGGGAGCTAAACATTGTGTACACATGGGCATACAGTTGGGAAGAATAGACACTGGAGACTACTAGAGGAGGCAGTGGGCTGCAAAACCACCTATTGGGTACTGTGCTCATTACCTGGGTGATGGGATCATCCATACCCCAAACCTAAGCATCACATAATATACCCAGGTAACCAATCTGCACATGTACCCCCTGAATCTAAAATAAAAGTTGAAATTATAAAAGTCATAATGAAATATTTGTAGAACAACTGTAAGAGTATACCATTTAAACATCTTAGAATAGCCCAGGTGCAGTGGCTCACGCCTGTAATCCCAGCACTTTGAGAGGCCGGGGCAGGAGGATCACTTGAGGTCAGGAGTTTGAGACCAGCTTGGCCAACAAGGTGAAACCCCATCTCTACTAAAAATACAAAAATTTGCCAGGCATAGTGGCAGGTGCCTGTGATCCCAGCTACTTGGGAGGCTGAGGCAGGAGCATTGCTGGAACCCGGGAGGCAGCGGTGGCAGTAAGCCAAGATCGTGCCACTGCACTCCAGCCTGGGCAACAGAGTGAGACTCCATCTCAAAGCAAAAAACAAAAAACAAACAAAAAAAAGCACAACAAGAACAAAAAACCATACTTATACTTTGTTATATAATTCAATAGCAATGATTCATGTAATCTATTGGGTAATCATACCACTTTGAAAAATTTGGACCACTAACTTATTTAAAAATAATCTTTCCACACGATGGAGAAATAAAATGTAAAAAAAGCCACTCATCTTGGCAATGATATTCATGGGACTGACATTGATAGAATTCCAAAGACAAAAATATATTTTTTTCATTCATGGTCATATGGAAAACCCTACATTCACTATTTTTGGATTCCTAAAGAGTGACATGTGATAACTATGACTCCAGTTTCTTTCCTCTGCGTCAATCTTCTCTTTCTTTTTAATGTATTTTCAGTGGGGAAAGATAATGAAACTGAAAAATGGGGAATTGTGCTATGTCCAATATTTGCCTGAGAAATGCCATAGCCTCAGGTCAAAGTAGATAGCCAAATGGTGTTTTCCCTTCACTATTGATAAATTGTTCAGCAGTGAAAATATTCCACTCATTTCAAACATACTGGTTTGTATATTAGATGCCAAAAATAAATTTGTTTGGATATTCTTATGATAAAATTAAATAATCCTGTTTCTAATATGTAATGTAGGCCTAAGTTGCTGATTCCACAAAAATTCTCAAGAGAATTGATGTTTTGCATAATGAAATATCTCAAAAGAATTAATTTTTGGCATAGATCTGTGTAGTTAAATGCCCAGTCTTTGTTCCATTCAAAGTTATAACAAGAGTGTTACTATTTTTCCTTTCACATTAAATAACATTTGGCTTTTGCCATTTTTTTTTTTCAGAAGAACAAAAAGTGTTCTGCTGAAAAGAATTAAAAGCCATGACCCCGATTAGGTGTTTATTATTGTTAATGGTGGTGGTGTCATTTTATAGCAATTTCTAGCTATACCTCCAATACTTCCCAGTGACATCAGAAAACAATAATGACAGAATTTTCTAAAGCTGAAAGTGAAGCATATATCTCAAATGAGGAGAGGCTTTGATATATATTTCAAGATCTTGTACTAAACCAAGGTTGATTTTAATACCTGCATATCATGGACAGATGAATAACAGAAACTTGTCCAATTGAGAACAAAATGTTGAACTGTTTTAAGTTCTGTTGATATTTGATGAGTTCATTATTTTCTTTCCCATTTACTCTCCAGCTAAATTCTTTTTTTTTTTTTTTTTTTTATGGAATTTCACTCTGTCACCCAGGCTGGAGTACAGTGGCATGATCTCAGCTCACTGCAGCTTCTGCCTCCAGGCTTCAAGCAATTCTCCTGCCTCAGCCTCCCAAGTAGCTGGTGTTACAGGCATGCACAACCATGCCTGGCTAATTTTTGTATTTTTAGTAGAGACAGGGTTTCACCATATTGGCCAGGCTGGTCTTGAACTCCTAACCTCAGGTGATCCACCTGCCTTGGCCTCACAAATTGCTGAGATTACAGGCATGAGCCACTGTGCCCAGCCTGTCCAGATAAATTCTGTATAGTAAGTCTGTAGTTGTGAGCAGGTTTAAAACAGAACTTTATCAAATGTACTTCATATTTGTTTATGAAATATTACCATTTCTATTATTTCCCCTTATTATGACAACTAAGTTTTGACAAAAATAGAATTCCCAGGAAGATGAAAGGATTTTTTTTTTCTTCCAGTAAAGCCAAATTGCAAATAAAATAAGGTACTTTTCAGCAATGGTATTAATATTGAGTTTTAAATTAAAACTATCTCAAAATACTTAATCCTGATTTATAATTTTTCAGCTAAGCTACAAGTTTCTAAATTGTGGAGCTGGTTTATATCTAATAAAAAACAGATACTTTTAATAGAAAAACAAAATTAAAACTGAAGATAAATAATTCTACATATTTCAACTGTTTTCAGCCCCTCACATTGATTAAGACTTGACTCAAATGTAATCTTAATGAGGCAATAGATGTGTTTCCAAGGCAGGTGAGCAAGGAGAGGGAGTTAGAAACTATCTGATATGTGTGATATGCAGATTTCTTACTCTAAGAAAAATATAGAAGACCCAGAAATATTTTGAATAGAGGAATATTTTTAATAAGTGACTCCATTATAAATTTGGAAAGTTATTTAATATTGAATTTAAAAGCTTAAAAGTCATCATTCTCACTTACTGTGGGACACTTGAATCTTTATATAATTCAATGCAGAATATTTTTAGCCTTTATGTATGTTCAAGATTGTGTTGGTTGTTGGAGAATTAAAAAAGAAAAATGAGTTTATGTAAATATTTGTGACCCATCCTGTCTCAAGAAGTTAACCAAAAAAGCATATTTCAATCATTTATCAAATATATGATTTATATTTTTTGACATTTTATGGGTTGCCTTCTTACCCTGTTGATAGCATCTTTTTTGATGTGCAAAATTTTAAAATTTTCATGAATCCCAATTTGTCTATTTTTTTCTTCTGCTGCCTGTGCCTTTGGTATCCTATTCAAGAAGTCACTGCCCAACCAAATATTACAAAGTATTTTCTCTGTTTTCTTTTAAAAATCTAATAGCTTTGGGTCTAACATTTCGGTCTTTGATATCCAGAATATATAAAGAACCCCTAAAACTCAACAACAAAAAAGAAACAATCCAATTCAAAAATGGGCAAAGGGCTTGAATAGACATTTCTCCAAAGAATACATACAAATGGCAGGTAAACACATGAAAAAATGCTCAATATCACTACTTATTAGCAAAATGCAAATCAATAATACAATTAGATACCGCATCACACTCATTTGTATGGCTAAAAAAATACAGACAATAACAAGCATTGACAATAATTTGGAGAAATTGGAACCCTTATCACTGTCAATGGGAATATAAATGGTATGGCTGCTATGGGAAGAGTAGGACTTTTCCTCAAAAAGTTAAAAATGGAATTACTGTATAATCCAGCAGCTCCATTTCTGGGTATATGCCCCCTAAAATTGAAAGCAGGGTATTGAAAAAAATACTTTCACCCATATTAACAGTAGCATTATTCACAATAGCTAAAACAACCCAGGTGTCCCTAACAAATGAATGAATGAGCAAAATGTATTTTATACATACAATGAAATATTATTAAATGTTAAGAAAGGAAAATTCTGCAATACACAACGTGTGAATCTTGAGGACATTGTGCTAATAATATAAGCTAGTGACAAAGAGACAAATAATGTATGACTCCACTCATATGTGATACTTAAGAGTCATCACAGTAATCAAAAAAAAAAAAAAAATAGCATAGCCGGGCACGGTGGCTCACACCTGTAATCCCAGCACTTTGGCAGGCCAAGGCGGGCAGATCACAAGGTCAGGAGATCGAGACCATCCTGGCGAACATGGTGAAACCCCGTCTCTACTAAAAATACAAAAAATTAGCCAGGTGTGGTGGCGGGCGCCTGTAGTCCTAGCTACTCAGGAGGCTGAGGCAGGAGAATGGCGTGGACCCGGGAGGTGGAGGCTGCAGTGAGCCGAGATCGTGCCACTGCACTCCAGCCTGGACGACAGAGTGAGACTCTGTCTCAAAAAAAAAACAAAAAAAACAAAAACAAAAAAACTAGCATAATGGTAGCCAGGGGGTGAGGGGAGGGAGGAAAGGGGAGTTATTGTAGAGTTTCAGTTTCACAAGATGAAGAGTTATGGATGGATGGTGGTGATAGCTGTGCAATATTGTGAATTTCTGTAATACCGCTGAACTGTATACTTACAAATGGTTATAATGGTTAAATTTTATTTTATGTGTATTTTGCCATAGTAAAAAAATAAAGGGTTCATGTAGATGTTATGAGCTAGAAATGAAGCTGGAGATGGAAATTAGCTAAAGAGAAGTATATTTTCACTGGGCTTTAAGAGTAAATTTTTGCCAATAAACCTTCTCTTCTGAAAAAAAGGTGTGAATGCAGGTGGGCAAGAGGTCATTTGAGCTGGGAGCTCAAACTCGTGAAAGTGTAGAAAGGCATGAAAGTCAGCATATATACTTGTTTAGGGAACAGTGAACAGATCCGAGTGACTGGAATATGAAATTTGTGAAGAGTTAATGTTAGAAAGATAACTTATGAAAAGACTATGAATGATCTCAACAGTTTATTGAGTTTTTCTTTAAGAAGTGAAGTCATTGAATAGGGAATGTGGTGACTAAACACACAGTTTAAAAGTCAGATTTCAGAGGCAAAGAGAAGTGAGAATTGAAGAGGCAATAAGATAAGTGTGGGGAATTGCTCAAAAGACTACTGCAATTGTGCCTGTATGGGAAAATAACAGTGGGCATGAAAAAGGGAAGACAGAAATAGAAGGAAAACATTGTTGAAACTGAATTGACAGGGCTTTGCAAATGATAAGAAAAGTGAATGGAAGGGAGAAATGGGAAATGAGAAAAAATGGCAACATTGTTAAATGGGAAATAGAAACATAGGAATTGGGAGGAAAGAATTTGTGATGGGATCAACTGATATGGGTTCTCTCTGAGGCCTGATGAGTTTGATATGTTATAGAACATGCATGTAGAATTATTTTCAATGTAATTAGAAGTGTAGATCTTAGGAGAATGATAAGAACTAAAGACATATGTGAAAATTAGTGGTGACTGGAGGTTGGTTAAGGTCATGGGAATATCAAAGTATGATCTGGACTGAAAGTAGGATTGAGTTTTACACCTGGTCTGCCAGCCACCAGGTAGGTTCTGGGTAAATTGCCTCCGCTCTGGGCCTCATCTTTACACATCTACAAAATGGCCTTGTTCTCTTTGTAGGGCTACAGTAGCAATCACATAAGTTGGTGAATTTGAAAGCTCTTTATAAAATACAAAGCACAATATAGACTCAGAGACTCAAAAATATTAAATATTTGCCAGTCACAAGATGACTTATCCATTTAGTATTTTATTCATTATTATGTACAAATGAATATACTTTTTCATTTTACTTTTCAGTTACATTTATACTCTTTGAACTCACTTATCTTTCTCTACATGTATGATGTCTGTATTGTGCCTTGTAGCATTGAGAACATTCTAGTGGACAATAGAGGTAGGGTAATGTGAAATCCAAAATAAATACACAATGAATTTTTGTCCTTGGGAAGTTTTCAATTAAGCTGGAGCACCAGCATATGCACAGAAAGCATGGTAAGAAGTAGGCAGTGCAAAACTACCAAAAGATGATGTATGTCCCGGGGGAATGCAGAGTAGAAAACAGTCAGCTGGCTGGGAGTTTTAAACGAAAGCATTTAGGCAATGAATTATGTTCAGTCCAAATTATAAAAGGGAGTGTGAGGCATGCATTCCTAGAGAGAAAGAAAGAAGGTGCTCCAGGCATTTGTTACAGACGATTTATTCAGGTAATAGCCATGCTAATGAAGACTGCTGTTACCCATAATCACTACTGTCTGCCAGCAGTTCCTGAACAGTGTGCACAGAAATCACTTGGAAGCTCAAACTCTTCACCAGGAGGTGGTAACTCAGGATGTCTGAGAAATATACTAAAGCATATGTATTCTTTTAACTCTCCCAGGTGATTTTGATGTGTCCAGATCCCTGGTTAGATACCACTATGCCAGTTATTTCCAATGTTGTTTTTACATTTAAATTTCTTCGAGACTTTAAAATTCCAAAACTCAACTTATACCTCAGAGTAAGTAAATCACACAATATCTGGGGGTGAGGGGAAAAGAAACATTCATCAGTAGTTTTTAAGTTCCCAT
This sequence comes from Macaca thibetana thibetana, assembly GCF_024542745.1. Taxonomy (NCBI): domain Eukaryota; kingdom Metazoa; phylum Chordata; class Mammalia; order Primates; family Cercopithecidae; genus Macaca; species Macaca thibetana. Next base: position 95,303,959 of record NC_065581.1, read on the forward strand.
GGGTGAATACAATGCACAGAAATATGGGAACCACTGCAATTTCCTCTCTCCCTTAATCCACTCCCTAGAAGGAGGAGGAACTCATATGAGTAAAGGAAAAAATGGATTCCAAAAGCACATGTATGCCAATGTGCTAAACAAAGAAGCTTCTGTTTGAAAACGGGCAAACATTTCTGTAGAGACATGTTTGAGATCCCATATTTCTTATGACATCTCAATATCTTGGCTCCTCCAGTTAAAAAAAATATTTTGTGTTGCTCTTCCTTCCTTGGGTTGCTCTTCCTTCACTTCTCCCCATATAGCTAGTGCTACAGAAGTGGTCTGGAGGTTCATCCCACAAGGGGAATATAATTCTCCCTCTCTTTCCTTTAGAACAACAATCAGGAAAAGAAAGGAGAAAAAAAAGGAGTTATGAGGCATCTTACATAATTTTGATTGTGTATGGAAGATATATGTTATTTAATAAAGGAAAATCCTACAACATAGAATATAAGCAGCTAGCCAGATTTTAATGTGCTTGACCCAGCAACTTTCAGATGGGACTAACCACTAAATCCACACTATAAAACTGATGAGTTAAAGTCTTTTTACATCATAAGTCTCAGGATTTTTTTATTCTTTTGGCAAATGAGAAGTTCTCCCTGACTTGCTTCTTCTTGGAAAGAACCACTAGAACAACATTGTGTTTTCCATGCCTTCAGTGTAGCTTATTTCCTTTGTGATTGCAGTTTCCTCTGAAGTGATGTGTTAGGAGATTTTGGAGCTCAATTCTCTGTATCAGCCCATTCTTAAAATGCTATAAAAATTCTACCTGAGACTGGGTCATTTATATAAAAAAAGAGGTTTAATTGACTCTGTTCCACATGGCTGGGGAGGCCTCAGGAAACTTATAATCATGGCAGAAGGCAAGGGGAAGCAAAGCATGTGTTCACAAGGCAGCAGAAGAGAGAGAGACAGTTCAGGGGAAAGGGCCAGACACTTATCAAACAACCAGATCTCAAGAGAACTTCCTCACGATCATGAGAACAGCATGGCAGAAACTATCCCATGAGCCAATGACCTCCCTCCAGGTCCCTACCTTGACACATGGGAATTACAATTGATGAAATTGGGGTGAGAACACAGAGCCAAACCACAGCATTTCACCCCTGGTCTCTCCCAAATCTCATGTTCTTTTCATATTTCACAACCAATCATGTCTTTCCAACAGTCCCCCAAAGTCTTAACTTATTCCAGCATTAACTCAAAGTCCAAGTCCAAACTCTCATCTGAGACAAAGCAAGTCCCTTCTGCCTATGATCCTGTAAAATCAAAAGCAAGTTAGTTACTTCCAAGATACAATAGGGGTACAGGCATTGGGTAAATGTTCCCATTCCAAATGAAAGAAACTGGCCAAAACAAAGGAGTCACATGCAACTCCGCAACCCAGGAGGGCAGTCACTAAATTTCAAAGACCTCAAATGATTCGTTTTACTCTATGTTTTACATTCAGGGAATGCTGATGCATGGGGTGGGCTCCGATGGCCTTGAGCAGCTCCTCCCCTGTGGCTCTGCAGAATACAATCCCTGCACTGCTTTCACAGGCTGTTGTTGAATGCCTGTGACTTTTCCAGGTGCATGATGCAAGCTATCGATGGATCTCCCTTTCTGGGCTCTGGAGGATGGTGGCCCTCTCTCACAGCTCCACTAGGCAGAGCCTCAGAGAGGAATATGTGTGTGGGCTCCAATCCCACATTTCTGTTCTTCACTGACCTAGCAGAGGTTCTTCATGAGGGCCCCACCCCTGCCGCAGACTTCTGCCTGGACATCCAGGTGTTTTCATACATTCTCTGAAATTGGCGAAGCTTCCCAAAGCTCAACTCGTGTCTTCTGCATACTGCAGGCCCAACAGCACATGGAAGCCACCAAGGCTTGGAGCTTGCACCCTCTGAAGCAACAGCCCTAGCTATACCTTGGCCCCTTTTAGGCATGGGTGGAGCCAGAGTGGCTGCAACACAGGGCATGAAGTCCCAAAGCTGCACTGAGCAACAGGGCTCTGGACCCGGCTCATAAAGCAATTTTTCCCTCCTGTGCCTCTGGGCCTATAATGAGCAGGACTACCATGCAGGTTTCTGATATGTCCTGGAGACATTTTCCCCATTGTCTTGGGTATTAACATTCAATTCCTCGATACTCATGCAAATTTCTGCCGCTGACTTGAATTTTTCTCAAGAAAATTGGTTTTTCTTATCTACCACATGGTCAGGTGGTAAATTTTCCAAACCGTTATGCTCTACTTCCTTTTAGACATAAGTTCCAATTTCAAACCATCTCTTTGTGGATGTGTATAACTAAGCACTTTCAGAATAAGGCAGGCTTGAATGCTTTGCTGCTGATAAATTTCTTCCACCAGATACCCTAAATCATCTCTTTCAAGTTCAATGTTTCACAGATCTCTAGAGCAGGGGCAAAATGCTGCCAGTCTCTTTGTTACAGCATAGCATGAGTGACCTTTACTCCCATTTCCAATAAGTTCCTTATCTCCATCTGAAGTCATCTCAGCTTGGACTTCATTGTCCATATATCACTGTCAGCATTTTGGTTAAAATTGTCCAGCAAGTCTCTAGGAAGTTCCAAACTTTCCCACATCTTCCTGTCTTCTTCAGTTCCAACCTCTGCCTGCTACCCAGGTCAAAAGTCACTTCCACATTGTCAGGTTATCTTTATAGCAGTGCCCCACTTCTGGTACCAATTATGTGTATCAGCCTGTTTTCATACTGCTGAAAATATACTACCTGAGACTGGGAAATTTATAAAGAAAAGAGGTTTCGTATTTTATTATTATTATTATTATTATCATCATCATCATTATTATTATTATTATACTTTAAGTTATAGGGTACATGTGTACAATGTGCAGGTTTGTTACATAGGTATACATGTGCCATGTTGGTTTACTGCACCCATCGACTCGTCATTTACATTAGGTATTTCTCCTAATGCTATCCCTCCCCCAGCCCCCCAACCCCCAACAAGCCCCAGTGTGTGATGTTCCTGCCCTGTGTCCAAGTGTTCTCATTGTTCAATTCCCACCTTTGAGTGAGAACATGTGGTGTTTGGTTTTCTGTCCTTGTGATAGTTTGCTGAGAATGATGGTTTCCAGCTTCATCCATGTCCCTACAAAGGACATGAACTCATCTTTTTTATGGCTGCATAGTATTCCATGGTGTATATGTGCCATGTTTTCTTAATCCAGTCTATCACTGATGGACATTTGGTTTCATTCCAAGTCTTTGCTATTGTGAATATTGCCACAATAAACATACATGTGCATGTGTCTTTAGAGTAGCATGATTTATAATCCTTTGGGTATATACCCAGTACTGTGATTGCTGGGTCAAATGGTATTTCTACTTCTAGATCCTTGAAGAATTGGCACACTGTCTTCCACAATTGTTGTACTAATTTACACTCCCACTAACAGTGTAAAAGCATTCCTGTTTCTCCACATCCTCTCCAGCATCTGTTTTTTCCTGACTTTTTAATGATCACCATTCTAACTGGCATGAGATGGTATCCCATTATGGTTTTGATTTACATTTCTCTGATGACCAGTGATGATGAGCATTTTTTCACATGTCTGTTGGCTGCATAAATGTCATCTTTTGAGAAGTGTCTGTTCATATCCTTTTCCCACTTTTTGATGGGGTTGGTTTTTTTTTTTCCTTGTAAATTTGTTTAAGTTCTTTGTAGATTCTGAATATTAGCCCTTTGTCAGATGGGTAGATTGCAAAAATTTTCTCTCATTCTGTAGGTTGCCTGCTCACTCTGATGGTAGTTTCTTTTGCTGTGCAGAAGCTCTTTAGTTTAATTAGATCCCATTGGACTATTTGGGCTTTTGTTGCCATTGCTTTTGGTGTTTTAGTCAAGAAGTCTTTGCCCATGCCTATGTCCTGAATGGTACTGCTTAGGTTTTCTCCTAGGGTTTTTATGGTTTTAGGTCTTACATTTAAGTCTCTGATAAATATGGAATTAGTTTTTGTATAAGGTGTAAGGAAGGGATCCAGTTTCAGCTTTCTGCATATGGTTAGCCAGTTTTCCCAGCATCATTTATTAAATAGGGAATCCTTTCCCCATTTCTTGTTTTTGTCAGGTGGTCAATGATCAGATAGTTGTAGATGTGTGGTGTTATTTCTGTGGCCTCTGTTCTGTTCCATTGGTCTATATATCTGTTTTACTACCAGTACCATGCTGTTTTGGTTACTGTAGCCTTGAAGTATAGTTTGAAGTCAGGTAGCGTGATACCTCCAGCTTTGTTCTTTTGGCTTAAGATTGTCTGGGCTATGCGGGCTCTTTTTGGTTCCATATGAACTTTAGTTTTTTTCCAACTAGGTGAAGAAAGTCATTGGTAGCTTGATGGGGATGGCATTGAATCTATAAATTACCTTGGACATATGGCCATTTTCACATTGATTCTTCCTATCCATGAGCATGGAATGTTCTTTCATTTGTTTGTGTCCTCTTTTATTTCATTGAGCAGTGGTTTGTAGTTCTCCTTGAAGAGATCCTTCACATTCCTTGTAAGTTGGATTCCTAGGTATTTTATTCTCTTAGTAGCAATTGTGAATGGTAGTTCACTCATGATTTGTCTCTCTGTTTGTCTGTTATTGGTGTATAGGAATGCTTGTGATTGTTGCACATTGATTTTGTATCCTGAGACTTTGCTGAAGTTGCTTATCAGCTTAAGAAGATTTTGGGCTGAGACAATGGGGTTTTCTAAATATACAATCATGTTATCTGCAAACAGGGACAATTTGACTTCCTCTGAGAAAAGAGGTTTATTTGACTCACTGATCCACATGGCCGGGGAGGCCTTGGGAAACTTACTATCGTGGCAGAAGGTGAAGGGGAAGTAAGGTATGTCTTCATAAGGCAGCAGGAGAGAGAGAGCACACAGGGAAAGGGCCATACTCTTAACAAAAAACCAGATCTCAACTTTCTCACTATCACGGGAGCAGCGTGGGAGAAACAGCCCCCATGATCCAGTCACTTATGACCAGTTCCCTCCCTTGACATGTGGGGATTACAATTCAACATGATATATGGGTCAGGACACAGAGCCAAACCATATCAGGGTTACTCTCTGCCTAAATAATTCTTTATTGAAAGGACCTTGAAAATCATATCACATGAATCTGTTATGACCCAGTCTTGTAATCCATTGGGTCTAGTGTTAGTCAGGGAAATACGTATCAAGAGAGGAAGGACTGCCTTTGCCTAAACTCATTTCTAGTTTATTTTATGTTCCTCCATCATACTTCTAGATGTGAACACCCTCAGACTTGAGGGAGATTGCAACAAGCATAGCTTCTACCTTTAGAGTTAAGGCTACGCTCTACATTACTTGCCTTATATTCTAATATTCCCAGAAATAGTTTGAAGTCCTTAGTTAAAGTCAGGCACCACTAAGAAAACAAACGTGGTTCCATTGTGAAGTGGTAGACAGGGAGACTGCTCTCAGCCATGGCTGAGGTTCTGCATCTGCCATCTGTACCCTTCCCTTGGTGGTTGGAGAACTGTATGATGGGAAACTCCTAGAATATTAGAATAAAAGAGCCCAGCAGCAAATGAACAGATCAGTGGAGTCTTTCACACCAGGTTACACAGGACAAGCTTGGCCTATTCAGTTCTGAGGGATCAGGGGCACAGTTTGGAGTCTCAAAGCATTGAAGTCTTCCTTGAGGAAGCTAGTTCAGGCTAGTTTTGAGTCCTTCAGGAACAGACTCTTTCTAATGAGCTTATTTAGAGTCTTAATGAAACTCAACAATAAACTGTGCTTGAATGGAGAAGGAATAAACATATGCACTAGCCTATCCCATTGGCAGGTCAATCAAAATGCATACCCCATTTCCCCAAGTAAAGAGAGAATTATCTCATAGAATCTCACAATTGAAAGAAACCTTAAAGATTATCTATTGTGAGGACCTTTGAGGCCAGAGCTAGATTCATTCATTCATTCATTAAATTACCCACTCATTTATTCATTTAACAAATATAAAATGAATATCTGGAGATGGCACTCCTGATGTTTTTCTTTTCTTATAACTGTAGCCTCCTGCTAGGAAGAGAATAAATTTCACTGGTTCCCAGGTGGCCACCAAGCTGACTTGAACTAATAGTCTCTATTATGATGACTTAGAGGAGACAAGGTCCATTAAAGACAAGTGGCCACTGTTTATGATGGTATGCTTGGAGTTCCTTGGTTACCACTAGCACAAGGAAGTTGCGTTGTCAAGGCCAATGAATAAAACTTATATTAATTGATGTTCATGAAGTAGAGCAGTCAAAGAAAGTAAATCATTGGAAAACACTGGCTCCTGGAACAGGAAGAAACCCAAACAGTTATAGATTCTCCTCCTCAACTTACAGTGAGGTTATGTCCCAATAAACCATCATAAATGGAAAATATCTTAAGCTGAAAATTCATTTAAAATACCTAACCTACCAAACATCCTTGCTTAGCCTAACCTACCTTAAATGTGCTCAGAACACTTACATTAGCCTAAAGTTGGGCAAAATCATCTAACACAAAGCCTATTTTATAATAATTGAATATCTTATGTAATTTATTCAATACAGTACTGAATTGAATACAGTACTCAAAGTAAAAAAACAGAATAGTTCTCTGTGTATTCAAAGTGCAATTTCTACTGAATGTGTATCACTTTTGTATCATAATAAAATTGAAAAATTGTAAGTCCAGCCATCTTAAGTTTGTAACTATCTGTATATTTATTAAGCAGTTGCCTGAGAACAAGCCTATGATTGTGGAAGTGATGACACAAAAAGAGTTACTTTGAAAGTAGCGATCTTCAGCAAAATAGGCATAGGAAGTAGGATTATCCTTCAGGACTAGAAAGTGCCAGTATTTAAACACACTCTGTTGAATGTCAATAACTTCAAGGAGAAAGAATGAATTGAGAAAATAATCAGACAGGAAAATATGATACTTATAAGTATTATAAGGGGAAGAAAAGCCTGGCCTCTAGCAGACTTGTTCATAACATTAGATGCTAAGGGACAATACAGTAATATCTTTAGAGTTTTAAGATATAAAAGAGTGTATGGAAATTATTTATATTCTGTGAAGGTATCATTCACTTATGATGGCATGCTATTGTCAATGAAGTAAAATTCTATAATATGGGGTGGGAAATAATTATGAGTATAGGGAATCAGAGCACTATAAGTAATAAAAAATCAATTTAATAAATATATATCAAACGTTGTATCCCACAGATACTACATTCACTTTTTCTCCTAAAGGTCTTTTTAACTCCCTGACAAGTATTGCTGAAAAAGGGCCTAAGTTCTCTCTCTCTCTGTCTTCCAACCCTAGTGTCTCTTCAGGATATTTAGCAAAACTGATTTAAGCTTTTGAATTTAAAAGTGAACTCAGGAGAAAATTGTTTGCAGGCAAATTCTGCTTTCATCCAATCCTGAAGTAGTAAGTATAGGGTCTGTGTTATGGATAATAGCAGAAGACGAAAGGGGAAAACCTAAGTGAAAACATAAATTAATAGTTCAAAAAAGGTACTTTCTCACAACATTGACTTTCTTATTATGAAAAATTTCTATGTAAGAAATAGAATATTGGGGTGGGCTAAATCTCCCAAATTCTGTCCTTGAATGCACACCATGGCTTTTTAATAACAAGTAATGCTGACACACAATTTTAATAATATATTTTTTTTCCAATCATTAAGCAAATTATTCACAGTCTCTTTTTGGTGCTGACTTGATCCATGTTTCTCACTTCTTTGCACCAGCTTTCAGTGAGAAATAAACCAGATGCTCTTTTAAAAACATATTCCTAAAAGTCTATGATTTTTAAAAGGCAATAGATAATTTTTTTCTGGAAAAGCACTGAAAGAAAAATGATTTAATTCTTAAAGAGGCAAATAAGTAAGCGAATTTCAGATTAGGTTTCACTAATGACTAAGAGGGTGAGACCTTAGAGGGACTCCTCAGCCGGTGCTTGAAATGTCACAAACACAACAGCACTCCAAGTCCCTGATCCTTGGCTTATGAATACAGATTTTGTTCTTGAGGGATTCTGGATGTAAATCCGTCACCATCACGTGACAAATGATCCACAGCACATATCCCTTACCAGTGGGCAAGTAACTTGTCTTTCACTGGGAAGCACAAAGTTCTCATTACCTGTTTCCCTGAATTTTTTCATCTATCATGTTTCTCCCATGTGGTATGACTGTCTTTGAATCAGCAAGTGACTTCAGATGTGCTTATCTTTAAATGTCATATGTCCAACATGGAGCTGTTGAACTCCTTCATCCCCAAACCTGTAGCTCTTTCTCATTGCAATTAAAGAGACCACTCTCTACCAAGTTGCTTAAATGACACCATCTGAGACTCATCCTTGATTCTTCTCTTTGCTTCACCCCTCACCACCAATCCTTTAATAAACTCTATCAATTCTGTCTCCAAAAGATAGATTTGGTCATCTCTGCTGCCATATTTCACACCGGGACTACAGCAACAACTTCCTCTATGGCCTCTCAGCTTTCATTCTTGCTCCTCGCCCATCCATTTTCCATACAGCAGCCAGGATAAAGTTTTAGAAATGTAAATCTGATCATGTTGATTCCTTGCATAAAAACTTTCCAGAGCTTCCTTCACTTTTAGAAGAAAATTTAAACTCTTAAAAGTGTTGTATCATCTGAGTACGTCTCCAACTTGATCTGAAGCCCTTGTTTTCCTTGCACACTATTCTCAAATCAAATTAGCCTTCTTTCTTATCTTCAAATACAGCAAGCCCTTTTCCACATCAGAAACTACACTTTCATTTTCTCTGATTGTATTTATCTGGTTTCTTCGTGATGTCTCATTGCTATTTTTAGCTTGAAAATCCCCTCTTCTAAGAGGCCTTCCTGACCAGCTATCTTAAATTTCAGCCCACCTCACTCCCTTTTGGTGCTCCCTGACCATCACTCTTCAGTTTCCTTTCAATCTGTAATCTACTTGTTTATTTTTCTTTCTTATTCATCACTGCATTCCCAACTCTTAGCATAGTATGTATCACAAAATAGGTGCTGAATAAACATTTGTTAAATGTGTAAACTCCTTAATGCCCAGTATACTATCATGCAAACTAAGAACCCATAGGAATGGTAGCACTACTGAGTACCACAGTGATGATAACTGTATGAACAAGGCTGTCCAGGAGAATCAATGTTCCCCACATGATTCATATAGATGTGATATTATTAAATATGAGACTCCCCAGATGACTCTAGGATTCATGGTTATTTTTCTTTTTTTTCCGTGATGAAGCAACATTTTTGTTTTCTACCAAGAAGAAAAGCAGGCAGCTATCAACATCTGTCAGCAAAGTTAGATAGAAAGGTTCTCTGGCCCAAGGCGTTGGCTCACACCTGTAATCCCAGCACTTTGGGAGGCCGAAGTGGGCGGATCACCTGAGGTCAGGAGTTCAAGACAAGCCTAGTCAACATAGTGAAACCCCGTCTCTACAGAAAATTGGTCTGGCGTGGTGGCACGTGCCTGTAATCCCAGCTACTAGGGAGGCCGAGACATGAGAATCACTTGAACCTGGGAGGCAGAGGTTGTAGTGAGCCGAGTTCTTGCCATGGCATCCATCCTAGGTGACAGAGTGAGAAGGAAGGAAGGAAGGAAGGAAGGAAGGAAGGAAGGAAGGAAGGAAGGAAGGGAGGGAGGGAGGGAGGGAGGGAGGGAGGGAGGGAGGGAGGGAGGGAGGGAAGGAAGGAAGGAAGGAAGGAAGGAAGGAAGGAAGGAAGGAAGGAAGGAAGGAAGGAAGGAAGGAAGGAAAAGAGGGAGGGAGGGAGGGAGGGAGGAAGAGGGAAAGAGAGAAAGAGAGAGATTCTTCAAAGTCCTTCCCCATGACTGGAACTATAAATCTCATTTTGGGTTTAACAATCACTGAATTGTATTTTATAAACTTCCTGATTCTTGGAGACATTTGTATAAGATATTTGCCACTAACTTAAAGTTCTGCAATATTCTAGATTTATGTGTAGTAGACTTCTATTTGGAATATCTATTTTTGAGTATCAATAACTATTTTCGATACAAAGCAGCATTATCATAAACAATTGCAACTCAGATAAAAATGTCTAAGCAAATTACTGAGAATATCTTACTATTTGAGATAATTTTTATTACATTTACCATCCATATAGCAGTTTATAGTTAACAGCTATACCTGAAGAATAAAATAGATTGTAGTCTACATATAATTTTGATATGTTATCATTATATGTTGTAAATAGGAGTGATAAATAATATATGTATAGCAATTTATATGTTTTAAAAATCCATTCATCCAGGCATTTATTAAATACTTATTGAGCCACTATCATCTTCTAGGCTCTAGACTAGACTTGAGGGATTCAATGATAAATAAGGTAGCTGGTGTGTGTTTCCTCCTGGAGCTTACAGTCTAGCAGAGAGGACACATAGCACTGCATGACTTTATGCAATTTACATTTGTCAAATGAGAGGATATAGTTCATTTTGTGGGGAAGAGATAAGGTTGTCCATAAAGACTCCTGGAAGAAATGACAAGTACACTAGAACAAAAGGGTCTATAGGATGCTTATTGAGGCAGAATATAGGATACATGGTTACAGGCAAAGGAAGAGCATGTACAGAGGCCTGGAGGCAAAAGAAAGCACAGATAGAGGAACTGGAAGGAATACAGAAACATAGCATACATAAGAGGAAGTGGCAAAGGAATACTCGAAGGGTCTGGATGATGTGGGATCTTATGAGTATAGTTAAAGAATCTGGAGTTATTATAAAGACAATGTGATACAATTGGGAATAATGTGATCAGGTTTATGCTTTAGAAGGTCCTTTCTGGATGTATTGTTGCAAATAGATGGGAGGGAGAGGAGACACTAGGTAAAGAAGATGCCAAAAATAAAACCACTTTTAGTCAAAAATATAATGGGGTAAATTAAAATTAAATATAAATGCAATGACAACTCCAGACAGATGGTAAGGTTCACAGAGCCAAACTTGGATTCAAATGCATAAAAAACATAAAATTTGATCTAATCAAATGCAAGATGTATGCTAAATTCATGTTCTACTAAAATGTAAGACACTTAAATAAGGAAATAGAAAAGTAGAGCAAGTGAAACCACATTAGCACAATTACTCAGTGCCCATCTCATGCAGCCATATGATGTGCATTTTCCTCTAATATTATCCAAGTGGACACTGCTGCTGATGCCTCATCCCTAGGAAGGTGATGGCATAGTTTCCATAACATTTCTCAACCAGTACCAGTGCAGCATTAATTCTTTTTTCCACTTGTATAAAACTCTTTATAATCCTATTGTTCTTCAGAAAATTCAGAATAAAACTACTTGATGCCAGATAATTATTTAAGGGTGCTATATAATGGCATGCCGTTGTGTTCTCTCTCTGAATAATGTCACCAAACATGCACACCTTCACCTTGAATACTGATGACACAGTGTTAGGATGTCACAGTTTAAAATGTACATAATTTATTATTTCCTTAACAATTTTACAACTGCATAGCTTAAAAATGTTAAGAGACAACTATTTTGACTTTTTCTTTTTATCAGTTTGTTCAGCTTTCTCTAAAGAAAGGAGAAATACCTCATATACACCTCCAAACCTGCAGATATAGGCAGGGCAAACTTTTAACAGTGTGAATTGAAATAAATTGTTAAGTGCATGTTCAGTTCCAGATTTTGAAGCAAAAATAACTTTGAACATTTTGGGGCTAGAATTAACAAATATTATAGAATTTCCTTCCCACATTTGAAATTTTAATTTCATAGTATTTTCAGTCCTCTGGGCTGAAACGAGGACCAGATAATATTTTAGCAAAAAAGGTGTTTTGTTTTCACGCTTTCATCATGCAAAAATAACCCAACTAATTTAGCCCTAACTTCCAAAAAATATTCAGTTTTATGCAGAAATCAACTATGTAGATCTCAGGCCAAAAGGAATATTTATCGGAAAATTCTGAAGCAAAGACTTTTATAAAAATATACTCTTCCATAAAGTTTTATTTTCAGTCATCTTTGACATGATGTAAATGAATTACTGCATTATTGCTTCCTAGTTATCTCTTATCTTTGCTGTGCCAGGAATTTGTGAGGTTTTTTTGTATAAATTTTGATCATTTAAAATTATAAACCCCTGGGGTCAGGCTTAAATATTGTAATTTTAAAATAATTATGAAATATAATAGCAGTTCACGTTTTTGGTGCTCCCAAAATGCCAGAGACTATGCTAAATGCTGGGAGGGAAGTATAATTGTTATCTCCAATTTGTAGGTAAAGAGACTAGCCCTTAATAGGATTAAATCATTTGTACTAAGTATACTAAGCAACGGTATTACTGGGTGATGGAGTCACGATTCCCCCACCTGAATCAGCCTCTCTGACTCCATACTCCACTTGAAAGTAGCATCCTCTTTTAGAACAGCCCCAGCATAGCCCTAATCAATATAGTCACATACACTTCCCCAGAACAGACAGAAAAATAGTCAGCAGGTTCATGAAAAATTTTCAACATTACTAATCATCAGAAAAATGCAAATCAAACCACCATTTCACTTCACACCTGTCAGAATCACTAGCATAACAACAGCAACAACAACAAAAAACAGACAAGTATTGGCAAAGATATGGAAAAATTGGAGCCCTTGTACAGTGTTGGTGGGAATGCAAAGTGGTGCAGCTGCTAAGGAAATTCCTCAAAAAATTAAATATAGAACTATTTTATAATCCAGCAATCTCACTTCTGGGTATTTATCCCAAAATAGTAAAATCAGGATATCAAAGATATATTAGCACCCCCGGGTTCATTGCAGCACTATCCACAAAAGCCAAGACATGGAGACAACCTAAATGTCCATGGATGGATGAATGGATAAAGAAAATACAAGATACATGGACAATGAAACATTACTCAGCCTCAAAAAAGAAGAAAAACCTACAGTATGTGACAACATAGATAAAGCTTAAGGACATTATTTTAACTAAAATAAGCCAGTCACAGAAAGAGAGATACTGCATGATTCCACTTACATAAGGTATCTAAAATAGTAAAATTCATGTAATCAAAGAGTGAAATAGTGATTTCCAGAGGCTGGGGGAAGGAGGAAATAGGGAATTGCTAATTAATGGGCATAAAATTTCAGTCAAGCAAGATGAATAAGTTCTAGTAATCTGCTGTACAACATTGTACCTATAGTTAATAATAATGTATTGTACACTTAAAAATGTGTTAAGAGGGTGGAGCTCATGTTAAGTGTTCTTACCAGAATAAAATAAAATAAAATACAAAAATAGCATGAGCAAGAAGAACAACAAGGGTAACAAAATAGTGTGTATTATAATAATATGTAATATATAACATGCATTATAATAATATAAGCATAGATGAAATGCTGAACACTCAAACCTTCTGTAAAATTACATAGACATTAAAATGATCTATTGTGTTAAGGTCTAGTGTGAATTAAGTCAACAGATTTTGTAAAAAACAAATTATATTTTTATGGTATTTTAATGCTGACAAAAAGTGTCGGCTCAATTATCATCGTAGTTATTAAGACACTTTGGCCAAAATCTAAAAACCAGCAGTGACCATTCTAAAGACTTTGAATCAGCACAGAAGATAAGATTTATCTAGTCTTTTTTAGGTTTTTCACTTAACTACCTATTCTGAGCACCTCAATACTAGGTTACTGGCATTATTTTAGGTACTAGAATGAGGGATATTGAGGTAAGCAGTAGAAATTTTGTCCTTAAGGGACTTACATGCTACACATATAATTGGGTGAATTAAACAAATAGGGAATTTCAAGAGTGTGGGTTGCTAATAATAAAATTATGTATTGAGCCAAGGAGATGTGAAGCAGGGAACACATAAGGCCTTGAGCCGTGGCCTACAGGGCCAGTGTGACTTGCTCTGAAGCTGCATTCCAACTTTAGCTCATTTTTACACTTCCCCTTCCTCAGCTTGCTCCTGCCACCCTTGGACCGTGTATCTATTTCTTAAAACTCTGAGCTCTTGGAATCTTACCCATGCCTGGACACTCTTTGGCCAGCAATGTGCTTGTCAGCTCATTCTTATCTTTCAGGTTGCAGCTCTAATGTCACCTGGTCAGGGATGCCATCTGTTAACCTTCTTTCATTATATATTTTTTGAGACGGAGTCTCACTTCATCACCCAGACTGGAGTGCAGTGAGTGGCACAATCTCGGCTCACTGCAACCTCCGCCTTCTGGGTTCAAGCAATTCTCCTGCCTCAGCCTCCCGAGTAGCTGGGATGACAGGCATGCCCCACCACCCCTGGACAAATATTTTTTTTTTTGGTTTATTGATTTATTTATTTATTTATTTATTTATTAATAAAGAAGGGATTTCACCGTATTGGCCTAGGCTGGTCTCAAACTCCTGACTTGTGATCCACCTATCTCAGCCTCCCAAAGTGCTGGGATTACAGGTGTGAGACACTGTGCCCAGCCCCATGAACCTTCTTTCTAAAGTGGTTCTTCTTTTGGCTTTGCACCAAAGTGGTACTTCTTCTATCACTCTGTCATGGAACTCTGTGTTTTTTTTTTTTTTTCTTTTATAGCACTTAAAACAATCTTATAACATAATGTAGTAAGTTTCTTTTGGGATATTTTGAGTATGAGATAACTGTGAGAGTGATTAGGTGTTCATCACAGATAAGTGATTAGGGTAAGAGATATCAAAGACTTAACCATCAGGGATCATGCCCAGGCAAAATTGAAAATTTCATCTACTGCTTCACTCCAATGCACATACCCTAGAAGTCAACAACCAACTCTAGTTTCAGATGAAACTTGGAAGGCAACTGAGGGTTCATTGACACTTGGTTCTAACTCAGTAGGTTTGGGTTAAGTACTAGAACCTATTCCCAAAGTTTCTTCAAGATTCGTCTGATGACCTGCCTCTTTCCGAATACGGTTATCTCTTTGACAAGATCTCTGTAGAATCATTATCTCATCACTGCTCCAACATTTTGAATAATATTGATAACTTAATACTTCAAAAACACTTACTGATGCTTGATGCATGAAATCTTGATGTTCTTTCAAAACATAGCCTAAATTAGCCCTCCCATAACTTATAACCACTAATTCTGCTCTCAAAGTTAAGTCTACACATCAATACTTCCCTAAATGTTTCATTTCACATGACAGCATATATTAAAAGACAGTTGTTACCTTTTCCACTAAATTCTCTATCTTCAGGTTAAACATCTTCACTTCTTCTCACTTTTTTTTTGTTCCAAGGCAACAGATATTTGAATTACTACTACATACTAGACCCTGGACTAGGCACTAAAATAATATGGTTTTGTTTTCTTTACAATTCTAGTATTTTGCACTATCCTGCATCTGCAATCTGCATTATGCACACTATCTTGAGACCAAATTGTTCCTAAATGTGGACACTACACATTTAATATGTACTTTGTTAGCTTATTGGCTTGAATAGTCACATTAACTTGTGTTTCCTACTTGCCTAAACTTGTCATTTTCATATCTTCATCACGAGTTTGCCATATTTGGACACTACCTCTAGAGACTTGATGATTTTCTTTAAACTCTCTTTTGTACCTACATATTTTTTTCAAAAGAAGTTTTAAGGTCAGTGTCATAAATAAAACACCAGTATCACTCTATTAATGTCAGGAAACTATAAAATAAATGCAATTAAAATGTACTAAAATTCAAAATAAAAACTCCATGTATCAATAAATATAATTAATATTTTAAATTACTACTTTAAAAATCTCTCAGTGAAAGGAATGGAGCTATTTTTACTAGTTACTGATTTTATAAGAAAGAGAGGTACTAAATCAATAAGAAATAGTATCTTTAGTTTTGATATTGTTATCTCCTTAAATTTTTATTCATATATATCTAGATAAAAAGGTAATGGTAACATTAGCCATATTATAATTTAAACTATTTATGGCAATAGATGGCTCTTTGATCAATAATAAGAAGGTGCAAAGCCAAAAGCTTGGTCATGATACTTTGTAACTGAGCTCAGCCTTCACTCCTGCTGCAGGAGACAACCTAAGAAACCTGTGAAATGAAAAAGCTCCCAAGGACAGCAGGCTGGACACATGCATTAGCTTCTATCCCCTCCCTCCACAATCCACTCCAGAAAAACCTTACTAAGTCCACAGTAACAGAACAGGGAAGAGGCCAGGCACGGTGACTCACACCTGTTATCTCAGTACACTGGGAGGCCAAGGTGGGTGGATCACTTGAGTCCAGGAGTTCAAGACCAACCTGGGCAACATGATGAAACCCCGTGCTACTAAAAAAAATGCCAAAAAATTAACCGGGAGCCTATGGTCCCATCTACACGGGAGGCTGGGGTGGCAGAATCACCTGAGCCTGGGAGGCGGAGGTTGCAGTGAGCTGAGATCCCACCACTGCACTCCACCAGCCTGGGCAACCGGAGTGAGACCGTGTCTTAAAAAAAAATGTGGGGCAGGAAGAGAGGAGCTCACGGAAACAAAGAAATCGGGCAAGAGGCAGTAGCAACAACTGATAAATAGATGGAAAGGTGTAACTGATTTAATAGACCTGAAAAGCTGAATCCTAAATTAGCTGTGGGACAAGCCAAGAAGCAACCTCACTTAAATTGTACTGAAAAATTCTCAGAAGGCTCAGAAGCTGGGTGATATCTCTGAAAGCATTTTAGCACGGAGCTAAAAATTTTTTAAAACGGTTAAAAGTTTATTTAGGAAGCAAGATTATTTAGATTTCCCCAAGAAACCGCTTACCAACTGGAAGATGTCTGGAACTTTATTCTCTAGAAAGAATAAAACTGAGGTTCACTGGATCAAGGGACACTAAGCACAGGCAAGGTCAGGAGTACCTTACTGAAATCAGTCATCAGTGAGTGTTTTCATCCTGAATGCTGAATCCTCAGCCTTATTCTTCACCCAGGTCCCAAAATGCTAGCAGTCATGTTTATGTCATCCAAGCAGGAAACTGGAAGAAATTCTTCTGAAGAATTTAACCCTAGTCAGCTCAAAAGAAAAGACCTAAAGATTTGACATCCAGGTTGCCCCTCAAAACATAATTTTCTGCATGACAATTCTTACCAACGAGTCTGATTTTAGTGTGGCACTGGTCTTAGCACCACTGACCTAGTCAGCTCTTTTCAGAGAATAATCTTCCCGTCATCTGCCAGTGGTGAAGGGGATATCTTGGAGTCCTAAATAAACTTTTCACCATTTTAAAATTTTTTAGCTCAAAACTCATGTTTAACAATGCCTATTTACACATGCACGGTTCCATCTAGCTTTCTTTTTGCCCACTCTGATGATAAATAGTAGACACCTGAGAAAAGCCTTTATTGTGAGAGGAAGACCAGAGCAAACAATTAAAATAAAGCAACCACTGCTATGAGCAACACACATTAGGAAATAGCGATTTGGTCCTTTTAAATCCTCAGGTTTGCGTTTAATAATCAATAAACATAAATAAGTATCCACTCTTGGGGTTTGCAAGCATTTACTGATTCAGATAGAAGGAGATCATGATATGAACCATTTTACTGAAAAACTTAGGTGAGAGAATATCACTTAAGAATCTGGCTAAAAAATGGGTTTACTAACACTGTCTATACCAACCACCCACTGACAGACTCCCAGGCTAGGCACTGGGAGACCATCTAGAGAAAAATTTCCATCCGCAGAGCAGGCAAAATACACTCACCCAGGATTGCTCTCTCAAACTGGTCTGAGGTAGAAGCAGAGAGGGGATCCCCAGAAATCATGATTTTTTTCATGAAATTGTTCTATCCAATAACTGACCTTGGGGTGGGGAGTGAAGCTACTAATGACCGTCATCCACCAATCTAGTAGCACCCTCTCCCGCAATGAACAGAAGTGAGTGAGAGGGAGAAGCAGAGGCCAGCAGTGCTACTCCAGTGGAAGTAGCCGCACAGAAACCTGAAGGGAAATAAGTGTTCCCCTATAACACCTGCTGCATTCTAGTCTCTTTTCCATGTGAATTGAAAGCAGGTTCATCCTTTTCAACAGTGTTGTTATTCAACTTACATTTATTTCAACTCATTTTTTCACCTAATCACTGTTGGACAATTTTTATTCCAAATTGTCGACATATGTTCAAATCTGAATGTGACAATAGAGAACTTACCTACCATGTTTTTAAGTCAGGAATTCAGTATCTTATCCTTTCTACATATGTAGCTAAATATAAAATAGTACTATAGGATATAGCTAAGGACAGGACCTTATTGCTTCATGGTAACAGTGTTATATCAGGTGATTCTTTTGGATATGGTCATTTGGTCAGTTATAAATCTACTTACCTAAACAGTTCAGTCCAAATATCTTACCAACAAGATAAGTCATCTTATCATCATGGAAATATTAAGAAATTTGGTCAGATATTGTTCTGAGATTCGTATTTTCATGTCTGCTGCAAATTTCTCATTTATGTTGTAAGCATATTTTTCAAAGAAGAAAAGCATAAGAGAAAACAAAAGGGACTTCTATAAGTGATTTGTACTAGATGAATCCTTTCCAGCTAGTAATGAGCATCACTTCCTTTTCCTAGTGCTAAGAAAATAAACTTTAAACAAATTTTCTGACTTTTCTGGAACTTTATCAGTGACAAGGTCATACCCATTTATTTGAAATTTCCATATCTGGCCTTTTTCTTCCTTTTGAAAATCAGAGAAATGTTCCCATTTCTGGTATTCTAGCTAGCTTTCTTTTTCTTTCTTTCTTTTTTTTTTTTTTTTTTTGTCAAGGGCTATCAATTGAGGCTCTGCAGTCATGTCTGTAGCCTATTTCAGTTTTGTAGGATGAAATTTACCCGGCCTAGAGATTTGGATTCATTTAAAGAATCTCAGTACTTCCTTACTGTCTTCTCACATTTACCTCTTCATCATGTTTACGCTTTCCAGTTTGCAAGTCATTCTCCTTGAAGAAAAAGACAAAAGCATAATACTTGTGTAGTTTTGTTTTTTCCCTGTCAGCTGTCAACTCAATCTCTTTCCTCAGTAATAGAATGATATAATATCTGTGTAGAGTCTAAAAAAATCCTTTTTGCTCAGCATTTGTGTTTTAAAAAATGTCTAGGAGAAGAGAAAGAAACTGTACCAGGATTCTTTGTATTGTTAATGTATGCATTCATTTATTCGCTTGCCCATTGAGTCATTCATGCGAGAGTAATTAGGCAGCGATTTGCAGATATTGTGTTGCATATGAATGAGAGAGACTTAAGACTGATATTACTCCTGGCCTCAAAAGGCCTCATGGTTTAGTCAATGGGGTTGTGTTAGGGTTACGGAACAGGGATGGGAATGGGGCATCATGGATCAGAAAAGTAAACCAACAAAGAGAATGGAGAGTATTAAGTACTCCAATTCAGTGCCAAGGGAAGGACACTTGGTCAAGGACAGTGCTTATGATGGAAGGCTGTGTGCAGAAGAGCTAGAGAAAGCTTCCAAGTGGAGTCGACCTTTGAGCTCAATCTTGAAAGATGAGTAGGAGATATACTTCTAGACAGGATGGGGAAAATCAGAGTAGGTAGAAGAGATGACAAATGGTTAGAGAGAACAGGACCATTTAAAAATCTCTGTCATTAGACCTGGCATCTGATGAAGTTGAGCAGCAAGAAGGCATGCCTTTCTTAGTGACACTTTCTTTAAACATACAGTTTTCAGGTAGCTAGTTCAGATTTTCTCAGGTGTTCTTTATTTTGCTTTCGTGCATGCTTGTTGAGAGCTTGTATATAGGAAATGATTTAAAACTTCATGCTGGTCTTGTTCACAGAAAATGTATAACATCTTCTGAAAAGCAATGTCTTTCTTCAAAGGCTTGGCACAGTGAACACCTTTTGTCCTGGAGTTGTCTCATTTCAGGTGTTCTGTTATCTCTTATACTAATATACTTGTCCCACTGTTTACAAAGCAGAGAACTTTATATGAGAGAATACTGGAATTATATGGAGCCTGGATTTTAAATATCTCAGAGAGCAGAGAAAAATAAATAATGAAAAATAGAGTTGATAACACAGCCAACACAGTACTTCCATAATTTTTTCATAATATTTCGTGTTAGTCTAAAAGGAGAATTTTGGTTGTTTTAGATTATTATTCATAGAAAATCATCTTCCCAGATAGATGACAGAAATGCTCTCCCCCAACTTGTTACTAAAACACATAAGAAAATATTGAAACATTTACACATGTACACACTTCTATCAAAACCTAGCACTAAGACCCCACCTCATTACCAGAATTTTAGTAGTTTTACCAAAGCAAACCTAACAAAAAATATTTTACAATTATAAACAATAGTTTATTCTTATGTTTTGCTGCCACAAAGTACATAAGTAGCTTCCTCATGCCTTCTGCATTTTGGTTTCACAGTTGCTCTGTGATCTCTGTTCAGAAACATAAATCTTCACAAAAGAAAAATGAATAAAAATAAATGGCCCAACTTGGCATTGTTACTTTGAATGAGGTGTTCAGTTTGCTATTTCACCTCAGGTACTCTTTCTATGAGCAAGAGACAGCAATTCCTAAGTAATAACTTTCCAGAAAAGAGGCAGGGCATTGTGTTTGACCTGATAACTCTGGAAACCAACGTCCAGCCAGACAATTCCAGTCCATGAGTGTAAAATGATGTCACATTAATTTTATGCCCACATTACACTGTCTTGAGGCCCTTTGGCTTAGTGATTCGGTGTCAATACAATCTCCTCGCAAATTATCCTGGTAGAATTTTCCTGGAAAGATTTCTTGAATCCCCAAAGCAGTGTGTATAACGTGTTCACAAACAAGTTCTGTTAACTACCATCCCTAAGTCACATTTGTTATATTATTTTTTTTCTTCTACAACTGTATGTGACTCAGGTCTTCAACGTTTAATCCACCTAGAGAAGCCTCACAGGTGGTACTGTTGATATGCCAGTCAAAAGATTGCCAGTATCAATGTCAAAGGTTTAAATAAATGAAGATCTCCATGTTTCTATAATCCTTCTGAGAATCAGTAGGTTTTATATGGAGGTGAAAAAAAAATGCCCCTCTATCAAGGTTTCAGCTGTGTTTAATTACCTGGGCTCCTTAGCAACTTGGGTCATGACCTGACCACTACAAAATTATTTCCTCAGTGTCTGTGCTCAGCTCAGCTTTTTTTCACATGTAGGCAACTTTCAACCTGCCCCACTCACAAGAAATCATTCCCTTATCTCCTTCCTTTTCACCCAAAATCACCCTTCTCCGCAGGAACAAGCAAGCAACAGTTCTGACAAAGTTCATTTTATAATTGACAAAAATTGTATATATTTATGGTGTACAACATGATATTTTGTTATACATATACATTGTAGAATAGCTAAATCAAATTACTTAACATTAAATATTTATATTTTGGCAGTGAGAACACAACATCTACTCTTTCAGCAATTTTAAAACATGTAATATATTGTTATTAACTGTAGTCAGCATGATGTGCAATAGATCTCTCGAACTTATTTCTGCTGTCTAACTGAAATTTTGTGTCTTCAAGCCATCTCTTCAATTCCTCTACCTCTCAGCTGCTGCTAACCAGCATTTTACTCTGTATCTAAGAGTTTAACTTTTTTACACTCCTCATATAAGTGAGATTATGTGGTATTCCTCTCTCTTCTTTTGGCTTATTTCACTTAACATAATGTCTTTCAGGTTCATCCCTGTCATCTCAAATGACAGAATTTTCTTCTTTTTTAAAGACTGAATAGTGTTTGATCATGTATATATGCCACATTTTCCATATCCGTTCATCTGTTGATAGACATTTAGGTTGATTTGTATCTTGGCTTTTGTAATTAATGCTGCAATAAACATGAGAGTGAAACTATCTGCTTGACATATTGATCTCATGTCCTCTGGGTATATGCATAGTAGTAAGACTGCTGGGTCATCCAGTAGTTCTGTTTTTCATCTTTTGAGGAAACTCCATGTTTTCTATAATGGCTGTACATTCCCACCAACAGTGTGTAAAGGTTTCCTTCCCTCCACATCCTTGCCAACACTTGTTATCTTTTCTCTTTTTGATAATAACCATTTTAACAGGTGTGAGGTGATATCTCATTGTAGTTTTATTAATAATTTGCATTTACCTAATAATTAGTCATGCTGAGCATCTTTTCATTAGTCTATTGGCCATTTGTATAGCAAGTCTATTTTAGATTATACTCTACAAAAAAAAAACATTTCTCCTCAACTCTACCCATCCTCCACTCAAAAGGTCCCAAATCAAACATATGACACCACACATACCCTTAAACAATCAAGTATAAATCGCCACTGCTATGTTACCAACTGGAAAACTGAATATCATCAATAGTGAATTTTTAGTTTTGCTCAAGAATATTGATGAGTATATGACAGATTATTATCTGAAAAGAGCACAGCTGTACATGCCATCCCACATACTCTTCTTGCAATGTGACTTTGACATGGGTCTATGTTCCCACTCCTTAAATTTGGGTGGATTTCTGACTACAGCAGAAGTGACACTGTGTGATTCCCAAGGATAGCTTTTAAAGGATAATACCATTTCCACCTGATTATCTTGGGGACACTTGTTCCTATAATACAACCAGGATATAGTGAGAAAGCCCAAGCAGCTCACAGAGAGGTCCACGTAGAGACAAAACAAGGACCCTTGTCCACATCCTGGTTGAACTCCCAGCACCAACCTGCCCTGACTCCCAGTCAATCTACTTCATCTGACACAACAAGGAGCAGAGATAACCTGTACCTGCTGGGCTTTGTTTTCTGAGCTCAAAATTGCTCATTTGTGAGCAAAATATATGAATTTTTTTGTTTGAAACCATTGTGTTTGGGAGTGGTATGGTATGGAGCAATAGGTAACTGAAACGTAGTTTAGTGCCTGGAAGTAGGGTGCTCCTGAAATAAAAGTTGTAAAATGTGTGGCAATACTTTTGTGATTAGCCAGCAAGTATAAGCTGCAGGGTCTCAAGGACAACCAGTGAAAACTCAAGGGCTTCAAAGAGAGAGCTAGAAAAAGCCTTAAGAGATTAGAGGAGGTTGTCAGTGACAGCTTGAAGAAAAGTGGGGAGAACATTGTTAGACATTAGAAGAAAGAGGACCTTTCATATGAAATGGCAGGAAATGTGACAAAACTGTTGTCTCAATTAACATGAAAAAAACAAGAAATTTGTAGAAAGACATTTATGATCTGAGGAAATTTTCAGGAAAAAATAAATGTCTTGGAGGTGGCAGCTGACTTCTTCCAGCTGCCTAGACTAAAATGGGAGAGACAAGAGAAAACAGAAGAAAATAGCTGATCATTTTTTAAGGAAAATTTGAGGAAATATAAATGATCCAGGACCTTCAGGGATTCCAAAATAAGCTTTTCCTCATTCCCATTCTCTCCTAATTGGCAAACTGCTCTCAAATTAAGAAATTGCCTTTGGTCTAATATCAAATCCAAGATCATCTGTACGATCCTTCATTACAATCTGAGAAACATTTAAGATGATGCTGCAGAGTTGCCCCTTACCTCTCTATGAGATTTGGAGGTTTCAAATCCGCACGTGTATAAGATTTGAATGCCTTGAATGCTGGTCTCCCATTCAAGGAATTCAAATTCTACCACATATCTGAAGGCAGTAAACTTTTCCTTAATGCGTACTCATCTGTACTACCCTGGAAAAATCCTGTACCATTTAATTTATGCCTCTCAGTAAGATAGGTATAGAATCCCACCAAGGCCCAATGGATGCCTACAAATGTTGTGAAGATGACTATCTTGTAGTTACCTTAACCTGTTTCTGCCAATCGCTGTCCAAACTGTAGATTTGGGACATTTTTTGTTTGTTTTGTTTTTAGTTTGAGGTTATTATGCATCAGTTATATAAGCGAATAAAGGTATTAGCTTTATATTTGGATTGAATGCTTTGTGATAATTTCTCTAAAATGAAAATCCCCAGAGGTGAATAATGCCAGTGGTAATAAAGTTAGTTAAAATGTATCAAGCTACACATCACAATATTATTTAAGTAATTATTCAATTAGTTAATATAATAATTTAGAAACATTATTATTATAAAGTGCATGGGAAAAAAAGATGCAACCATATTTTTGTACATATGACTATCTTTATTATGAAATAAATATTTAAAAACCCCCAAAAAACAAATAATACACATGGATAAAATAGTGAAAAGGCATTCAAGAAATTCCCTAAAATGATGAGATTATGGATAGTCTTGTTCATCTGTTTTTCTTTCAGTAATTTCCAACATTTCTAAAATATACATTATTATATTTACAATGAAAACACACCACATGCCAATTTTCATAAAAACTCAGTGATTTTATGCAACTTCAGCACAAAGCAACATTATAACTCTTTGCCGTTTAGTTGTCATTTCAGGGTTTCAAGGCAAATAAAACAAAAAATATTCATTTTACTTTCTTGAAAACATTTGTGAAATATGCCAGGATGAAACTGGTTTTTTTTGTTGTTGTTGTTGTTTTTATTTTATTTCCCAAATCTTCTTTAGACAAAATTTTAAAATTTTTCTTAACTCCACAAGAGCAGAGATATACGTTCTTCATCTTTCTATGTATATACCTAACTACACATATTACAAAATGCCCTTTCAGTAAATATTGTCGCTTGAATATATGAATTCTTTCTGATGGCTCCTACTGTTTCTTACAACAACTTTATGTGTCCTGTAACACTTGGGGAGATAGTTATATATTTTTCCCTGATCATAACCTTAAAGAGCTGCTCTTCTGTGATACCTTTGACTCCCTTCCCTGTACAGATCAGTCTGTATCTTCATTCCTGTCACCTCTTCCAGTTCTGCATTTCTCAGTGCTCTGTTAACATCTTCAGTGGGCATGCTCATATATCTCAGCCTTCATTATGTCTGAACGTTCCATGCTGTTTCTCATCTCTGTAATATGCAAAAGTTTTTCTCACTTTTTCATATTTGCTATTTGATTATAACCAGAATACTCAAAAATTTGTATATCTGTGTCTTCCAACTCATCACTGCGTTTTCCTTATTTCCTCCCCTGCCTACAGTCCTGGGAGTAAAAATGATAATTTGTTTAGAGTGAATCAACAACTCAAGTACTCTACTCTGAATACATAGAGAAGGCACTCAGTCAAATTCTAATTCATTTCACCCTTCTCATCTTCATTCATGGCTCTTGTTATGGCAAACAAGCGCAGACTTCTTTTCTTCTGTTCTCTTCATTGTGGTCTGTGTAAGTCCCCGTGGTCACAAGCATCTTTCACATCTATCAATTTGCCATCATAACTCTTCACCATAATCCCCACTGACACTGTTTTTTCTCTTTGTCACTAATGCAGATGATTGATCCGAAGCTGTAAATTTTCCAGAAGCTAACCTTATTGACTAAACTGATACTTCATAATCGAGCAAGCCCACTTGCTTTCAGTCACACAAACAGAAAGAAAATTCTTTGAAAATTAGGGAGAAAATGATTCTGGGGGAAAGAATATGCTGGAGATTAGAGGAGGTTGTCAGTGAGAGCTTCAAGAAAAGTGGGGAAAATGTTGTTGCACACTAGAAGAAAGAGGACTTTCATATAAAATGGCAGGAAATGTGACAAAACTGTTGTCTCAATTGTGACAAGAAAAATTAATGTGTAAAAAATTTTTTATCATTTATTCATTGACAATTTTGTTCTGATTTCTGTGTGTCCTGAGTGTCAACTTGATTGGATCGAAGGATACAAAGTATTGATTCTGGGTGTGTCTGTGAGGGTGTTGCCAAAGGAGATTAACATGTGAGTCAGTGGACTGGGAGATGCAGACCTACCCTCAATCTGGGTGGGCACAATCTAATCAGCTGCCAATGTGGGTAGAACAAAGCAAGCAGAAGAAGGTGGAATAGCAGACGTGCTGAGTCTTCCAGACTTCATCTTTCTCCTGTTCTGGATGCTTCCTGCCCTCGAACATCAGATTACAAGTTCTTCAGCTTTTGGACTCTTGGACTTAACATCAGTGATTTGCCAGGGATTCTCAGGCCTTTGGCCACACACCAAAGACTTCACTATCAGCTTCCCTACTTTTTGGGTTTGGGGATTCTGACAGGCTTTCTTGCCCCTCAGCTTGCAGACGGCCTATTGTGGGACTTCACCTTGTGATCATATATGAGTCAATTCATCTAATGAATCCCTCTTCATATATACATATATCCTATTATCCTATCTGTCCCTTTACAGAACCCTGACTAATACATGCATGGTCATGTGTTTACTTGTTTTTCCTGTTCAGGAGGAAAGGGAAGATAGTCATATTAAGAAAAATAAACCCACTTGAAAATATGTGAAAATATCATCATGCTCATCATGCTTATTGCAAATGAGCATGATATGTGACTCTCTGCTGGTAAACAGAATTTATTGTTAAGTAAATTAAGTGCTCAATGATATGCTCTACTTAAGTATGAGTAATATGAGTATGTGCTGAACAAAAACTTCATAAAATAGAATATGCCAGGTAATGCAATAATTTTGTGAATAAATATAGAAGATATGAAACCTTGCTCAGGTAATCAGGGCCAAGCAAAGTGAAACAAAAATCAATTGTCATTTTTACATTAGTTTATCAAAAAATTTAAATTCTATTCCAGACGGAAATGAGGAGATCATAAAATTATTATCCTTCATTCTTTGTTGACGTCATTATCAATGGTCACAAGATTTCGGAAAGCAGTTTGGCAATGTGTTTTAGAGCCACAAAATATTTGCAAACTTTGAGGTGATAATTCCTTCTATGAAAGTTATTTTCTAAAAAATCCAAAAACAGAAAAAAGTGCATTTTTATTACAGTAAATAAAAAGATAATAACTAATATGATTGCCTTCAAGTATTCAATGGAAATTATGCTACAGCTAAAAATTTTTGTTATGAATACTATGATATGGAAAATATGGAATACAGAAAGTGATAGGATATATTTTGAATCTTTTACTACATTTTTTCTTGTCAAGAAGTCTTATGACAGTCTATAACAATTAAAAACCAAATCAGTTAAAATAACACTATCCAGACATAAATGTAATTAAGTTAGAGTATGTTTTGTTCCAGAAAAATTGACAGATTGTTTGATAGTTAAATGTGTACACAGATATATAAATGGACATAGTTACATAAATATATAGTGTAACCATGACTGTAGAGTTTGTAGCTTTTTGTTTATTGTGTAATATTGATGCTAAGTGAGAGAAGCAGAATACAAAATTGAAAACAATGTAAGATTAATAATATAATAAAGAGAAAAATAAATTATGGGAAAAGTGAAAAAATATATATATATTAAAATACATATTTTTTATTTATATATATATATATAAACCCTGGCTTGTAGAAGTAAAATGTGGTTAATGTTTTCAACTTTGTAAGAATTTTGGTTTTCTGTTTTTGTTTATGAGGAATGGAGGTGCTTTGAGTATTTGGTATTTTTGAAAACCAGGAATCATATACCCTTCCCCCTCAGAAGAACACCCCTAAATAAGTAGGAGGTGGGGTCTCCAACTACAGAAGCTGAAAAGGCATAAATAATACTTTTCCCAACTGCCTGGCACCCAGTGCTCAGGTGCATGACACAGGTGGCGATGCTTAGACATTCCTGCTCGTGACTTAGAGTCTTGGGGAGGGAGTAAAGTTGCAGTGACAGCCAGGAGATTTTAAGTGACTATGGAAAACAGAGATATGGCCATGTATCCAGGGGCAATAATACCAGTGGCTACAAATTAATCAGACTTTTTTGGGGAAATTATGGCTATGCCTTACTTCCCTTAGGGTTTTGAGATGGGCTTTCAAGGGATATTAACCTAATGAAATCATATAACAAATGAAATCTGTATATAGATGCATTTTCCTTGGAGAATAATCTTCAGATAGGCAAAAGATTCCAAGATGCAGGATATGCTAAGAGCCTTCAACATGGGTGATATGGTTTGGCTCTGTGTCCCCACCCAAATCTCATCTTGAATAGTAATATTTTATATTTTATATATAATATATATATATATATATATATATATAAAATGGTTATATAACTGTCAGCTCAGCACTCATTCTCTCCTGCCACTCTGTGAAGAGGTACCTTCTGCCATAATTGTAAGTTTCCTGAGGCTTCCTCAGCCATGCAAAACTGTGAGTCAATTAAACCTCTTTTCTTTATAAATTACCCATTCTTGGGTATTTCTTTATGTCAGTGTGAGAACAAACTAACACAGTGTGTCAACATTACTAAGGTGCCCTATCCATTTCTGTGCTTCATCTGTTTTTTACAAGATATCTCCACCAGGCTTTACATCTAATAGTCAGAGGTTTGCAGTGAATCCATGTTATTTTAGTCAATTAATGAGTCAAATGAATTAATTCATTTGTTCAATTACTTCAAAGTATTTATTACCATCTTCTACCTATTGGGCATGGTTTGGTAAATGAGATACTACACTTGCAAAAATAATCAAAGATATTCCAGGTGAGGAGTGGAGACATAAGCATGAAATAATTGCAGTCTTCTGTAAAAATGGAAAACTGGATACCCTGAAAATCTCTCATGACAAATCATCTAAAAATGCCAAGTAAAATACATACAGCGTTCTCTTCAATAAAGGAATGACCTTACAACATAGCAGTGGAAATCCTCTGAGGACTAGAAAGAAATTAAGGTCTAGGAGGTAAGTGAGTCTTGCAGGCATCAGCAATCAAGGGCACCTACAATCTTGAGTGGCCCCAAGTTTTAATGTTATTTATTTATTATTATTTTTTTGAAGAGCTTTAGGGGTACAAGTGGGTTTTGGTTACACACATGAATTGGATAGCAGTGAAATCTGGGCTTTTAGTGTACCCATCACCCAAATAGTGTACATTGTACCCAATAGATGATTTTTCATCCCTCACACAACTCTCATCCTCCTCACTTCTGGATCTCCAGTGTCCATTATACCACACTGTATGCTTTTGTGTATGCATATCAAACTTTAATTTTAAAGGGCACATACAGAAGGAGAGAGGAAACTTATGGGGTCAATGAAAATCCAATATTTGTTTAACTCTGGGCTTTCCTGCAGTTACCAACACTGAATCCCTGGTGGCTGCAAAATCTCCTTTTGTGTAGAGTTGAACACATCATTCAAAGTTTTATATCTCAACCCTTCCATTATGAAAATTTTAATTACAATGCTTCTATTATTTTTGAAGATATATAAAACGTCCTACTATATATTACATTGCCATATTCATATATGGGCAGAATTCTTGCATCAGGCCCCCTTGTAGTCCTCCATATGAGCTGCCTTTGTGTCAGCCACTCACCCCAGATCCAAAGAACAAAGCAGCATCATGACATTTCATGCTTAAGGGATACCTGTGAACCCCTTTCCTTAGCAGGATTAAGTGGGAAGAAATTTTTTAGAAAGAAATATAGAAAAAATTCTGAGGCTTTGTCTTTCCAACTAACATGACTAAAGGGATAATTTCTAAGTAAACAGGGATGCAAGGGACAGTTCATTTATTTTTAACCAGAATAGTGATTTAAGTCTAACACATTCTTGAATAACAATTTTCAAACTCAAAGAAAACAGTGAAAATAATTTATATGCAATGTAAGATGCATTTCCTAGTTGCATTTATATTTTAATGTTATATTTTAATATGTAATTTTAAAATACTGCTCAGAAATCTAATCCCAGTAGGCCGAGGAATGTGTGATGTGTCAGTCACTCATCTACATGAAACCGTATAAGCAAAGGTTAAACTATCTGACAATAGACTGAGTTGTAAGACTATCTAAGATATATATTTATTTTCCTTTAGGGAAGGAATAAAAAGGAAATGGCAGTGTCTTAATATAATATATAATATATTAATTGCTACAGGCTGATAATTAGGGTAGCTGACTCAAATATTAAATTTATAAATATCACAAAATTTGGATGGTTTACAAGCACTAGATAAAACTGAAAATACGTTTATGAATATAGAGAGGTTACAGCTTTGAATAAGAAATATCAAAATAAGATTAGGCTTTGGAAAATGTAAAGTAATGCATCTTGGGTGAAATATTCACTGATAATCAGGGAAATTGAGCTATTGTATTTGGAAAATAGTAGTGTTGCATGATACCTGGAAGTGGTAGTTATAGAAAATTAGTATGACATTGCATGGAATGATATAATGGTTTATAAAAACTGTTTGGGCAGCACATGCAGAAATAACACATCATGAGTCAGACAAGTGTGTCCATTTATGAAAACCTCAGTACCAGAAGGATGTCATCGCACTACGGTGAATGCAGAGAGGGGCTACCAAAATGATTGAGGGTCTGGCAGGGCTGATGGGAAGTAAGATTAAAAAGAACTAAATATGTATGGCTTATCCAAATACAGACTATATCACCACAAAACCATGTGCTCACACACTGAGAAAAGGGACAGAATGGTCTAAGTTTAAGTAAAGGTTATCAAGAACACCCTTAGGAAAAGTAAAAAATAAGCTAAGGTTAAATAAGGGCTCCCTAGTGTGTTAAGTAGAGGAAATAAGTGTACCACTTTGGTTCTCTAGACCCATTTTGTAAAGTGAAAAATAATACTATAATTTAATCTTTTAGTCTTTCAGTCTCCACGTCTTTAAAATCAGGAGTAATGATCCCTTTTTAGCAAACTTAAGAATTTTGATTGACAAGATCAATTACAGCCATATTCATTTAAATTTTGTTTAAAAAAAAAAACATTTAACACAATGCTTAGCATTTAGTATGATAGCATTCAGATTTTATTTCAAAAATTAAAGTTGATCTAAGAAATGTATAGTAAATATAGTAAGGTTTAAATATGAACATGAAATATGGAAACTGGAATTTATTGTGGTTTCTGATATCAAAGAGCTTGCAGTCTCATGAATGAGTAGACACGTATTCAAGCACAAAAGCAAAATATGTTAATGGCTACAGTAGAGTTTCAGAAAAGAACAATTGAGATTTCAAGAGATCCAGAAGACAATATTTTAAGGATGATATGGAAAAGGTGGCACTGGAACTGATCCTTAAAGAGTAGTAGGAATTCAGCAAGAGGGGATTGGGTGTGGATTTAAGGAGTGAAGAGTATCAGTGAATGATACCCAAGAGAAAATATGAAACCCATGGGCAAAAGCATGAGTGGCCTGGTATGACTAAAACAAGAACCACGGGAAAGTATGAGTGTAAGACCAATCTGGACAGGTGCATTGTCATTTATTGGAGAAAAACTATGACTAAGATAGGGAGTTTAGATCATATAGAAATAAGTTGTTTTCAAGCATGTTTGGGACTTTTGTCAAATAAAATCTTACACAGAGGCCTTATCTATGGAACAGATGAATGCAGTGCTTCTCTGAAGCAGGTTAGAAGCCTTGGATCCTGCCCACCAGTATCTCTTTAATTTTTTTCCTCTCCTCACCCGGAAGACTCTGAGGCTAATGGAAAGACTAAGAAACTATGACACACAGTTTGAAGAATACAAATATTTGTAAAAAGAAACAACCCAGATTTTTCGAACAAGGTAATGTAACTGGCAGAAATGTGAAGGATAGGTCAGGCTGGGTGAAGGATAGGTGAGCCTAGGTGGTAGATGAGGAATAGAAAAGATGTGACTTTGATACAGTATAGTTTAACAGCAACTCTTCTAGTTTTTTTTTTTTTTTTTTTTTTTTTTTTTGAAGACTGATCATGAGAAACAGAAGAGTAGATGCTAATTTAGATCTTCGTAATGGGTGAGTAAGGCATTGTATAATGCCACTAACTGAGCTAGAGAGTGAATTTTCAGTTGATACATAATTATGGCTTAAGATTTGAATCTACGACTTTCTCAGCGGCTCTGTTGTGTTACCAAGTGACATAAACAATAAACTGTATTGCTTGATAGGATTTCTTTCTTCTGAGTTCTGAATTACAAAATCCTGTCACCAGGGGGAGAGGGGAGAGAAGTATGTACAAAAAGAATGGGACATCATTGTAAATGAATTCTTTTATTCCCTCATTCATTGGTTATGCATCACTCACTAATCATTTAAAATATGTTAAGTACTGTGGTAGATGCTGGAATAATTGAAGTTTTAATTATTTACTCATTTTTTTTATAGATTATTAACCTTTAAACTCATCTTTCAGATAATCATTTCTGTCTTTGTCTCTTTGGGCTGCTATAATAAACTACCACAGACTGGATGGCTTGTAAACACCAGAAATTTATTTCTCATCGTTCTGGAGGCTGATAAATCCAAGATGAAGGCATTGACAAATTAAGTGTCTGGTGAGGGCCCAATTTCTGTTTTATAGACTGCCATCTTCTTGCTGTGTCCTCAAATAGCAGAAGGACTGAGGAAGCTCTGTGGTGTCCTGTTTATAAGGACACTAATCCTATTCCTGAGGGCTCCATCCTCATGTCCTATTATTTCCCAAAGGTCTCATCTCCTAATATCATCGAATTATGGTTAGAATATCAACATATGAATTTTGGAAGGACACAAATATTCAGTCGATAGCACCATGCTTCCAGATTTATATGTATATAAATACAGAATTTTGAAATGAATTTTTTCATTTTTGCATATTTTATGCCAAATAGTGTCAAAATATTTGTGTAAGTACCAAATACTATCCCTAAATGAAGACATCTTGACCTATATTATCAAGTGTCCGTATATTTGAAAATATTCTATGTAATAAATAAAATTCATGTTTGTATCCATAAATTTATTTTTATGAAACTTTAGATATTTTTTTTCTATCATCTTCATCCAACTAGGAGCCTAGTTGGCCAATTCTATTATGTAAGGACAAATATATGTCTTGAAAAAATATGATAAGAGTGTTCCTTTAACTTAGCCATCTCAACCCCAAGTTATCACTTCCTATTTTTATGGTTAGTATCACTGGCAGCAATATTAAAGACTAAAGTACATTTATTTTTAAAAAATGACTATTGTCAACATATTCTGAACTATCAATTTTAGAGCACAGATTGAAAAATTTGAAAAAATATTGTATATACAGCCATTACTGTATGTCATTACTATACATCATATAAAAAGTATAGCGTTGCTATGTCTTTTATATCACTTTTATATTTTTATATAAAAATATTTTTATATTATATTATATACTTTGATTTAATCTTGAAAACCTACAAGGTTGGTATAATCACCAATTATATATATGAGGAATTTGGGGTTTTAAAAGTTTAACTTGCTCAAGGACTCATAGCTCGTTACAAGTAAAGTAAGAGTTTGAACTCAGGTTTGTCATTTCAAAGTACAAGTACCTTTCCCTAAAAATGCTCCCTACCAGAGAACAGTAAAGAACTCATTAATATCATCCAATGTCATTGTCACTGGGGACGGGAGAGGCGTTAATACTTTTTCTTCCTTGTAATAACTCACTAATTGTCATTTACTGTTATAATATTGTAGTGATAAACCAATTTGAGTTTTGTTTTCCTATCTAGTTGGAAGAGTTATTTCTGGTCAAAATAGCTCTTTAGAAGGAGATCTTTTCATTTACTGTATAAAGTAATCAAGGTCATCAAGTCTCAAATTTATTTTATAAATGAGTGAATAATTTGATAATATACATGTTCATAGGATGTCAAATTCATTGTAAATATTTGAAGGATTGTCCTGTAAACCATTGGGAGGTATTTACACTGAAATGCATACCAAACTAGATTGAGGTGGGGAGAAATGAGCTCTTAGAGAATGTTTTGAAATGCTGATACACTGACATAAACTACATGAAAAGTGGTTAATTTTTCTTATTTGTCCAAAGATGCTTTACTAACTGGTAAGACCAAACAAAACAACAACAAAATAGATTTTTCTATTTTTAGACATTTCAAAGAGTATTTAAAAGGTGTGCTATGAGTCAAGATCCTAGCTCTGTGTCTTCTTACCTCTAGCTCCTTGGCAAGTTATTTTAGCCTCTTTGCACCTCTGTGTCTTTATTTGTAAAATTAAGATCATATTAGTATCTAATTCATATAATTTTGGGTGTTAAACTGAGTTAATCCCTGTAAATATTTAGCCCACATGGGTAGAAATGGAAAAAAAAAGTCATTGATGTGGTAGAGAGCAGTGAAGAGGGTGGCTTGGGAGTAGCTGGGCAGGAGCAGGGGCCAGGCCAGAGGTGTTCTGGAGACTGTGAAAGGAGCATATCCTTACACTAAAGACACTGAACAGTCATTGCATTATTTTAGGCAAGGACTGATATAATTAAATCTGTAATACAGAAATAATGTTGAAGCTAATCAAAGAGGTTATGATAAAGATTTTTTACTTTCTCACCCTGAAGCAGACTAGGGTAACTATTTAGCCTTTTGTTACTTTCAAGTGGGATCTTCGTCAGGTTCTGGTAGAGCTGCTCTTTTCCATAACTCCTAAAATAGAAAGACTTATCCTTACAAAGAATAATAAAAAGAGAGGCTAGGTGCAGTGGTTCACACCTGTAATCCCAGCACTTTGGGAGGCCGAGGAGGGCGAATCACAAGGTCAGAAGTTGGAGACCAACCTGGCCAATATGGTGAAATCCCGTCTCTACTAAAAATACAAAAATTAGCTGGGCGTGGTGGCTGGTGCCTGTAATCCCAGCTGCTCGGGAGGCTGAGGCAGGAGAATTGCTTGAACCCTGGAGGTGGAAGCTGTAATGAGCCAAGATCTTGCCACTGCAATCCAGTCTGAGTGACAGTGAGACTCCGTCTCAAAAAATAAATAAATAAATAAGAATCTTCAAGAGAATGGATAATAAGAGATTTATCTAACAAGTCAAGTTGGAGAGAAGATCAACAGGAAAAACAGTGCCATCTCAAGCCATCACACCTAGAAACAATACCCAAGTATTGTCTATGTGCTATTCTTACATAAAAATGTTGCCACATAATACATTGCTTTTGATATGTTAAGGAAGAAAGAGGCAACAAAATTAGAGAATGGAAAAATATATTACACATATATATATGTATGCATGTGTGTGTGTGAAATAAATGTTTTAGGATGTCTTAGTATCCTGAATCT
The DNA here is from genome assembly GCF_024542745.1 of Macaca thibetana thibetana. NCBI lineage: Eukaryota > Metazoa > Chordata > Mammalia > Primates > Cercopithecidae > Macaca > Macaca thibetana. The sequence continues at coordinate 95,339,136 of NC_065581.1, forward strand.
ATTATTTGCATACCCTTGGATTAAAAATACATAATCAATGAAAGTTTGAGGGAAATATAATTTTTTCATATTTTAAATAGATTGAAATATGTGGATGCATACAGAGACAGATAAACAGAAAAGGGCATAATAAAGATATTAGAAATGAATTGTGTTGAAATAATTTTGCTCTAAAATATAACTATTTGGGTTTTCTCTTGAATTTAAAGACAATTCAGAGGAAGAAAGGGTTTCTGGGCAGCCAGAAATCAGCCAAATTCATAAAGAGCCAAGTACGGTTCCAATCTATCATCTGCAGCACACTAGTGCTGAGCCCTACCTTGGCCAAGAGTGTTGCGTACAAAATGTGCTCAGAGATCCTGATTATTTTCCAACATTTGCACTCTGCTTTGGCTGATGTTCATTTAGGTTAAATTGTCACTTTTTTTTTCAAACAAGAAAACATACTTCATCAATTTAAAAATGTTCTGGAGACATTTAATGAATGCAAATGTTTCTAAAGTCTAAATTATAAAGTTGGTTAAGAATATAGGTAGTATATTTTAAAATATCCTTTTATCTAATTATCTGAGTTATCCATGAAAGATTCTCTCCTTCTTTCCTTCCTTCCTTCCTTTCTTCCCTCGCTCCCTCCCTCCCTCCCTTCCTTCCTTTCTTCCTTCCTTGTGTCCTTCCTTCCTTTTGTCCTTCCTTCCTTTTCTATTTCCCACACCACCTGCCTTTTTCTTTCTTCTTTCTTTCAACTGAACTAACTGGATAGTTGGTGGTTGCTTTCTATCCAATGGCCACAGTGCAACAGACCATGAGCTCCAATAAATAAATAAAGTTACTTTGTCATAGAGAACTTTGTTGGCTTACTTTTTTATAATTTGTGTAAATTTAAGAGGTACAACTGCTGTCTTGTTACATGGATATACTGTGTAGTGGTGAAATCTGGGCTTTTAGCTTAGCCGTTACCCAAATAATATATATGTATCCATTAAATGTTTCTAGTCACTACATTGCTCAGATTTGTGACATTAATTTAGACAGGACAGAAAGCTAACCTTAGACCACTGTGTTTGTTTAATATTACAGTCTAGGCCTTTGGTCTCCACTAATTACTATACTGAGGAAGCTAATCACATGAACCAACTGTAGAAACATCTTAGAAATTGGAAATTTTACTAACTGAAATACCTAGTATTTCTGTAGAAGGCATATCATATTTTTATGGCACGTCATGGGCCATAGAGATTAGAGCTTTATATTGTTTTATTTAATTCATTCCTTCAACATTAATTCATTCACAAAACTATTGTGTGCTAACTATACACAAAATCAAAGATGTCGCTGACCTTAAATAATTTGTGATCTAGTCATTTACTCCTTACAAAAACAGTCAAAGATGGCTCTTATCATCTCTACCTGAGGCTTAAATGCTTAAATCCATAGTGCAGGAGCACTGGATAAGAGCCTTCTTAATCTAAATTCAGTATATTTCCATGATTCCATGTTTCAGACATAGTCTCTGCAAGGAAACATTAGCCTCTACTTGTCAACCCTTCTCTCTTAGTTCATTTGTGCTGCTATAACAGAAGGTCACAGACTAGGTATTTATAATGAACAGAAATTTATTGACTCACAGTTCTGAAGGCTGAGAAGTCTGAGATCAAATTTCTGGCAGGCTTGGTGTCTGACATAGGCCCAGTCTCCACTCCCAGGATGGCACATTTAAATGCTGTATTTCCCAGAAAGGAGGAACAAGGTTCCTCACATGGCAGAAGACCGGAAGAGGCAAGAGAGAGTGCTCACTCCAGAAAACTCTTTATTAAGGTATTAAACCCATCCATGAGGGTAGAGCCTTCATGACTTAATCACCTCTTAAAGGCCCCACCTCTCAATACTATTACATTGGCAATTGAATTTCAATATGACTTTTGGAGGGGACACATATTCAAGCCATAGCAGTGTTTTAATAAGTACTTTCATGTGTGGACAATAACATGTTCTCTAGAGTCAGGTAGATCTGAAGTAGGATCCCAGCTCTGTCTTCTAATACTTGTATGGATGTGGGAAAATTACTTACTTTCTCTGTTATCCCTATTTGCGATAGAAACTGCTCATGCCCACCTTACAAGATTGTAGAGATCAGTAAATGAGAAGGTACAGATGAGACTAGCATGAAGTAATTCAGACACTCACCACAGGGTGCAAAATGTAAGGCGATGCTACCAGTAATGTAAATATTATTTTAATGTAATATTTAAACATCATATTATTAAATTATGATGCATAGGTTAGTCATCTGATTTTGTGAAAAAAAATGTTTTATCAAAAACATCGTTGGGGCAAGGGTAAGGCAAATGAGTCAGGGTCATTCCTGCAGGTGAAGGGTTAAATACTATCTTCGTTTAACATTTTGATGTTTTGTTCATCATGTAGTAGGCAGAATTTCTAAAGCAGCCCCCCAAAGATGTCCTTGCTTACTCCCCAGAACCTGTGAATATTCTGATATGTCATTCTCGTGATTATTTCATGTTATGTGGCAAAGTTGATAATCACATGAGCTTTTAAAATCAGAGAGGTTCCTCTGGTTGGTGACAGAAGAGTAAAGCAGAAGTCAAGAAGATTCAAAGTGTGGGAAGAATTTAATGTGCCATGGCTGCCTTTGAAGAAGGAGGAAGCCATAGGCAAGGAGTGGCGAGCAGCCACACAGAATGAGAGTGATCAGTAGGCAACAAGGAAATAGGTACTTCTGTCCTACAACCACAGATTATACTGTGAACAGGAATGAGTTTGGGAGGCAACTGTAAGTTACAACTTGATTTCACCTTCTAAGATCCTGAGCAGACCCAGCCATGTCATCATGGATGTCTGACCTACACAAACTTTGAGATAATAGATGAGTGTTGCTTTAAGCCACTAAATCCGTAGCAATTTTTATGCTACAGTAAAACAAATAAATCATGAATGTTTTGTATTAATTTTTTTTTTTTTTTTTTTTTTTTTTTTGAGACAGAGTCTTGCTCTCTCACCCAGGCTGGAGTACAGTGGTATTATCTCAACTTACTGCAACCTCCGCCTCCTGGGTTCAGGTGATTCTCCTGCCTCAGCCTCCCTAGTAGCTGGGACTACAGGCGCCCACCACCACACCCGGCTAATTTTTTGTATTTTTAGTAGTGATGGGGTTTCACTGTGTTAGTCAGGATGGTCTCGATCTCCTGACCCCGCGATCCGCCTGCCTCGGCTTCCCAAAGTGCTAGGATGACAGGCGTGAACCACCGTGCCTTGACCCTAATTTCTATTTTTAAATGCCATCTTCATTTAAAATTTTGATGTTTTGTTCATCATTGTAGTAGGCCAAATTCCTTTTTTTTTTTTTTTTTTTTTTTTTGAGACGGAGTCTCGCTCTGTCCCCGGGCTGGAGTGCAGTGGCCGCATCTCAGCTCACTGTAAGCTCCGCCTCCCGGGTTTACGCCATTCTCCTGCCTCAGCCTCCCGAGTAGCTGGGACTACAGGCGCCCGCCCCGTCGCCCGGCTAGCTTTTCGTATTTTTTTAGTAGAGACGGGGTTTCACCGTGTTAGCCAGGATGGTCTCGATCTCCTGACCTAGTGATCCGCCCGTCTCGGCCTCCCAAAGTGCTGGGATTACAGGCTTGAGCCACCGCGCCCGGCCAGTAGGCCAAATTTCTAATGCAACCTCCCAAAGATGTCGTTGCTTACTCCCAGGAACCTGTGAATATTCTGAGATGTCATTCTCATGATTATGTTATGTTATATGGCACAGTTGATAATAACATGAGCTTTTAAAAGCAGAGTTTATTGCAAATATATTACATTAAAATATCATTTATCCAGAATACTCAATTTTTGGCACTCCTTACATATTTTACCAGAGTTGAGTTCCTCATTTACCTCCTTCTATTCCCCTTAATACTTGGCATTATGTAGCTACAAAGTGCATGTTCTTATTATCACCCTTGTTATTCACAGTGTCCTGTAATTCTTGTCTTATTGATAGAGAATCATCTTTATCTTCCCCATTTTTTCAAAGTTTCTCTTCTCTGTCTGCTTCTTCCTACCAGTGGCCATGGTCCATGACTCCTTTACTACATCAGATCCACATAGTCCATGGACTAACCAGGTGATTATATATTGGAACAGTGTCATAAGGCTATCACCAGATACCCTGCCAAGTAATTGTCTCCTTAAAAGGCCCCTGACTTCCAAATAATTCAAAAGAAGTTTTCTGCTGTTTATTTGAGAATTTCTTTTCATCATTTGGTATGGCACATTGAATTCATATTACTAATACAATTTGCTCCTATAGATTTCAACTTTTTCTAATTATGTTTTAAAATACTTTTGTTAGATGTAGGGGATTTAGGATATATGAGTTTGAGAAACATGAGTTTGGAAAGAGGTAGGCAGGAACAAAAAAGAAATGGCTAATGAATTTGCTTTCTGGTCTAGAAAGTTCCTGTCTAAATTGTTACAGTAATACTTATTCTGGAGTTCCTATTTTATTACAAAAAAAAAAAAGAGAAGGGAAGTAGCTGTAAGAATCATCCATAACCCCCTGTATTAATGACTATTTTCACTAGATTGAATCATAGATATTTTATATCTATAGAAAGTGGTCATTTTTACTGTGCATGTTGATTCATAGTTGCATAACTAATCATGACAACTTTATTAATTGCTTATTATCAAGGGTTTTCTCTTTTATTAGAGAACAAGTGACTTCCTTCCCTTGCACTGGTGTGCATATATATCTCTGTGTGATAGAGATTAATGCATAAAGCTTTGCAGGAAACTGCCTCATTGATTTTGTTGCCTTTATATTTGTCTTCCTTAGATGACTTCCACTAACATAGATAGAGGATGTATAGCCCATTGCAGTGGGACACCCAGGGCCCCGCCAATGGAAGTTGGAGTTCTGGCAGCTGAGTAAAAAGAGTTTAAAGGGATATTTTTGGAGACATGAATGCATTATATTATTGGTTCTTTTTAAGGTCTCCAATACACTGCTTCTTTGATGTGGGCACTTTTACATAGTAGTAGTCCTTGCTTGTGTTTGCATACTGATTAGAAAGTGTACTACCAACACTGATGTAAAGATGTGCCCATTATACTATTTAATTTTCTAATGAGTTGTATAGAAGTTCTATCTCTCAAATTTATGTGTTTGAATATTCTATGCCATGTTTTCTAATTCTTCAAATTCCATGTTAACCAATCCACAGCCTTAATGTATAATTTAGAAATGGTTTTAAACTCCCATTGTTTTCCCCCATTATTAAGACTTGAATTGATTTATAAGATTTGTATGCAGTAGTAAATTCTACTCTTAAACATAACTTAATCTAGCAGCATCAGAGCTAATGATGAATAAATGTAACCTACCTCAATAATGATACTTCCGTTTAAAGAAACCACGAAGTCCTTTTTGAAGAAAAGTATCAAATCAGTACCTTAGAGTCTTCTGTGCTATGATAGTGCATTGAATACAAGAAAGCTGATGGGGTAGTTTTAAAAAATGTCCTGACAGAGTCAAGGTGATGGCCATTTTTAGCTGCCCTGCTATCCATCACCTCTTTCAGCCAAGCATACTCCATCATATGCAACAGCCTCATGAATTTATGCATCAAGCTGTGCAGCCAGTCGTGCCGAGGGCGCTGGTGACAAGTGAAATTGCTGTGCGCCTCATTTAGCTGTTTATTGCGCCTGAGTACGTGTTGCAGCTGTCATCCCACGATGGGATGATAGTGCTCGTTAATAGACAAGACAGGCAAATAATGATGGAGGCCACAGCAAGAGATGCTCATCTGCCAATGGGCTCTGAGCAATATCACAAACATCCACAAAGTTCTCCATCAAAAGCAGCCCTGTAAGAAAATACAGAAGGCAGGGCTGTTCTTCATGGGACTAACAATGGAGATTAAACTGTTGCAAAAAGTGTAGCCCAGTAGATCTTGTAACTTAGGACTGGCATTTGGGCTTCTACACTATGCTTCCCTTTTGAAAGAAATACAAGAAAATGACTAGACACAATCTCCAGGTTTGCTTCTGATGTGTAAGTTGACCATATTCCTACCACACACCATGGAATTAACCTTAACCTTAGCTGAACAGTTGGCTGTATTCTGCTGGCAACCACAGTACCAGAAATTTGCAAAAGTTATTTTTCAACTGTTTGAAGACTTGTTTCAAACATTTAGGATTTTGGATGGCTGTCTTTCAATTCTTTTCAGTATTTTAGTGAAAAGTAACTTGAAATAGAAATATTCTATCTTTAGATTTGAATGGAATTTTCTTTTGTATAAAATTGAATTATATTCAGGCATTCATATCTTGGCACATAGCAAAGAAGCTCTTAATAAAATCTCTTGCAGATGAAAATCTGTTAAACAACTGACTTTCATTTCCTTTTTCTCTGAATATGTGATGCTTAATCTTATGAGTATTTTACAGTTGATGATTAGTAAGTGCCTATGGTATAGGCTTAAATGTGAATCTTTATGATTTTACCAACAGATTATTCATTTTGTAAGAATATAGAACTTAACGAGTTAATTAACATGTTTGGTGTAATGAGATGAAGCAAGTTCTGACAATCCTTTGCAGACTTTTGTATATAACAGAAATATCCAAGAGAATTTGAGTTCTATGCTTTTTAGCTGGATACTTTGAGTGTCAAATATAGAAAAAAAAAATCAAGGTCCAAACTGTGAACTTGGGATGGAAATAACTATCGGTATTTTACAGTTTAACAGAAGAGCTGGAAAAAACTCTTCAGTATAAAAAAATGAAAATGAAATATAGGAATAATCTATTAAACACATATACACTATTAGGAACATGGCCTTCTTGGATTTAACAACATAATAACATGTGGCTATGGCCTTTTAAATGATGTCCACCTTGCTATAAGAAAAGACTGACAAAAGTTTAACAAAGACATTATTACTCATAAGCATGTCAAGAATCACATAAAGTACTAACCATGACAACTAGAGGGAACACCCTTATCAGGATCACGAAGCTATCGTGATGAAGAAACCTTAGTGACCTTCTAGTGTGGCCTCATCATTTTAGGATGAAGAAATCAAGTCTCCTAGAGGCCAAGTGACCCAGTGAGGTCTGCAGTGAGTCACCCGTAGCATCTGCAGGTCTCTGGGGCCTAATGTCCTCCATAGCTGCTGTACCTGTGACATTTCCCACAGCCTTGCTGTGACTGACCTTGTGTGCTTATTTTTATTATTTACTAACAAAAACCTTATTTTTATGTATATGTTGCTTCAAAAGATCATTTTGATTTATTTATTTACATATGCATATTTACTTATATGCTTATTATTTTTAAAGAAGGAAATACAAGACATGTAACAATAGGGGTAAAATAATGAAAAGAGGAGAATCAGAACAAAAATACTCAGGCTAAGGATAATTGCTAGATTTGGATATAAAATTTATCACTTATTTAAAAGGATTGATTCATTCTTAAATGTGATTATTGTCTTTGGGCCAAAAATTACTTCAGTGAGAATGAATCTTCAGTTTTATGATAGAAATAAATTAGAAAATATAAGTTAACTTGCAGAAAAAATAGTTCTATGATGGAGATTTCAAGAATACACATTTTCTGTAAAGTGAGGCACATCTGTGTTAATTTTTTAAAGGTTCTTTCCTTATTTAAAACATTCATACTGTGAATCTTCTGTTATTCAAAATGTGTAATGAAAACCATTTAAAACAAGTATCCAGTGAGAATCTTGATCCAGAAGTGTCTGTTTGCCATGTAAATCTGATAAACAGTATACAAGGCAATGTATATTCTACAACAATTAATTTGGATGCATAGTAGACATCATTACATAGGCAGTACAGAATTATATTTGGATTATATATTATAGTAGTGATTTAGCTCAGAGTCTTCATGTAAAATCCCATAGACTAACATGTAGTAACTTTATATACTTTATTTTCTTTTCCTGTTTTGTGCTTACTGTGGAATAATACAGTGGGAGCTATGTTATTCTGTTCCTTTGCTTTTTCAAAAATAATGACAACAATCTTTTATTTTTGGCATTTGCAGAACTAATGGTCAGCAAATTTGAATATGTTGACTCCTTTTTCTTAATGAAATGGAAAACAGATGTGTGTTACACACACACACACACACAAAGTTTTATTAATGTTTCATAAAATGGTTGCTACAATCAAAGGAACTGCTCTGAAAATTAAATTACTGGGCTGACTCTGAAAATCAGCATAATATGCTCTGTTTAATTCAGTCATGCTAAGATGTTAGATTCCCCTTCATTCTCTCAGCTTTCTCTCTCCTTCACCTGGGGGCATCTGCTGATGAGTCTCTTCTAGAGGTTGTTTAATGACTATTTTACAGGAACTGTCAGCTTTCTAAAGCCCAGTGGCATTGGGCGTCACTGTATTACCAGCCTTTTTACACAATTTGCCTGACTGTAAATCAGAGGTTTAAAAGTACAAGAAAAGCTCCTATTTGATTTAATGACTGGTTGATGGGGGTTGATTAATCTTTCTATGCTCAGATGTTTTACTCATAAAGGTCATCTATTGTTTGTTTATACTCACTTTTCTGATTTTAGAAACACAAGAAATAAGAAGACCATTTTGAGAAGAACAGAGAGTAGCCTTAAGAAAATCCCTGTCGCATGCACTCTGGGATTTGGACTCAAATCCTAATTATACAGTAAGTGAAATGAACATAGCCTTCACATTAACCTAATGTAAAGCTGCAAAACCGTGATACCTGCTTAATTTGGTTAGAGAAATTGAAGATAGTGGCCCTTCTTTTGAGCAGGGATGGGGGGTATTTATTTCTATTTTTAAAAGCAGGGGTATTGATCATATAAAGAACATTCTTTCCTCTCCACCCAGCGCTTTTAAAAAAAACAAAAAACAAAAAACAAGAATCTTTTTAGTACTATCATCTTGTTTTACTCAGGACATTACCTGTATTCATGGTTAGGAGCTTTATTTAATTTTTTTTAAAAAGTATAAATTTACCCTTTTAAAATTTTGAATTAATTCATGGTAACCTTAATATATAATACACATTCTTGTTTATTGAATATAAGATGAGTACTCAAGATGTCCACCAAATTATTTTGGTCAGTTTTAATTTTTGTAGCGTTTAAAGACAAAAGGGTAACTCCTTTGATCAAAAGGTGTGTCAATCAACCAAAGCTACTTAATAAATGATATTAGATCACACAAAAAAGTAGCATACAGAAAATAATGCTGAGGAAATATTCAACAGGTTTGTTAACACTATCCTTTCAAAAGTTAACACAACAGAGTAGAGTTATTCTTCAACTAATCAAAATATTATCTAACCATGGGCTCCCCTAAACAAGTGGAAAGGAACATTCATTCTGGCAGTTTTTCCTGAATGAAGATTTCTTATTACCAGTGGACACAAGATAATACAACCCCGTAGAAGGTGGGGCATACATACTGAGCAAAGGTGGTTGTAAATTCCCGCTTTCCTTTCAAGAGTAAGAATAATATAAACACTGAAGAAAAATATGGTCCCATAGCTTTTCATTGGAAAATCTGTTCAGATATGCAGAGCTGAGGCATCTGGATATCAACCTTGCAAAATCCCTAGAGGTAAGAATTTTGCTATTACCAAGCAATTCAAGGTGTCAAAAAGTCACCTAACTAAACTTAACACTGCTTTGTTTGAATCTCAAGTTCACATTCTACCACCAAATGACCGTAAAGAAACTATACATGTAAATAAAATGATGAGTAGAATTCTGGTAAATTTTTCTTAAAGTATGGTTTTAAATGCATTTCTAAGGACAAATGTAGAAGGAATAGGGTACAGCACAGTACAGCTGCTCTGAAGATGTAGCACAGGTATCATCTCTTCCTGGAAAATTCCAGGACTTCTTTTACTGTGCAGCCCCTTCCTTGGGCTTTTACTGCATTAAATTGCATTCATTTTTTAAAACTTGGTCATCTTTCTCTAGAAAATTGTCTTTATGAGAGCAGGGCCTATTTTATATTTACCTTGACATATCCTAAACATTCCAGGACCTAGGATAGTGTCACACACTTGGTAAACATTCATTAAATATTATTTGAATTAAATAATCAAGTTCTGCTAAAAGTTTTTCACATTTAGCAGAAGCCTGTTTTAAATATTACATTCCCTGTTAGGATTCTGACTGCTTCCTATTGCTAAGCTTGAAGGGGCACTGAGATTGAACACGGAAATAGAGGCTCTAGTCTCAGCTCTGTGACTACCAAGCACTTAAACTTTTGATTCTTTAGTTTCTTATCAGTGAAATTCAGGATTGGATTTATCGCTGAGATTCTTGACAGCTATGATACTCCGATTCTTAGATTCCTGCTCTTCTCATTTGTAGTCAGCCCTTTTCTGTCTGCCTAGTTACAACTCTAAATTGTCACTAATATCTAACATTTACTAAGCATTTATTTGTGGCATGCATACTATCTCCTATAATACAACAATCCCATGAATAAAGTTTGTACAATGCTAACATTGGAGCTCAGAAAGATGCAATATTCATCCAAGAGATTACATTAGCCATAAGTGGCATACATAAGATTCAAGCCATGATCTTCCAGTGACAATTTCCCCCACTTTTTCCATTGTTCTGCCCAATATTAATTGCGGCTCATTCATTTCTGTACTTCTAATAGGATAACATTGTAATTTCTAAAATAGAATTCCTCAAGGAAACAACAGGACCCTCCAAGAGGAGACTTTCTGATTGTAAGTCAGTGACTCTGAGTTGTTTTATCATCAGACCTGATGGGGTTCTTCTGATCCCCCATATCTTTTCTCATCCTCTGGTGCCCAGTGCCATGCATTTTCAACTGCAGATTCTGGACAGATGGCCGATGGACCCTTAGGCCATAAAATAGTCTACTCACACAAGAACTGAACTTGTGACCTCAGCGTTATTTTCACCGTACCCCAAACAAGTGATTTAAATAGACAAAGACAGGCTTGATAAGCACTACATGAAATAAAACACAACCCCAAGATGTGTAAATATTTATCATTTGGTCCATTTATATTTTAATTAATTTCATTTGTTTATTTCAGACTTGTACTTTGTAAAACAATGCACTAGAAACCACAGAATAAATGCATAGTCTGGATGGACTATGGGGAGAGGGGAAACATGGAGCCTTACCACAGGTCCTAAGACAAGCCAAGTGCCAAGAACTGCAAAGTCTGAAGAACCTCATTCAGATGTGAGGTATCAGAAAGAGCTTTGTGAGGTGACCCTGATAACCTTTCACTCCTCCCCAGTTCCTCTCCATATCTCTATTTTTATGATCAGGAATAGTTCCCAAGTTACCACTTCAAAAGGGCTCTTTAACAGCCTATTGGCACTCATACCAAATTCTTAATTGGATCTCCTTGCAATGGTCCTGGCTTGACCTTACTCCACTCTGTATTGTAAACTTATTGTTATCTACAGATCCAGGTGATTTCCAGTGTGATGCCTATTTTTATGTGTCAACTTAACTAGGCTAAGAGGTGCCCAGAGAGCTGGTAAATCATTATTTCTGGGTGTCTTTGAGAGTGTTTCTGGAAGAGGTCAGCATTTGAATAGGTAAATTGAGTAAAGAAGATCCATGTCACCACTATGGGTGGGGATCATTCAACCTGTTGAGTGACCAAACAAAACAAAAAGGAAGAGGAAAGGTGGACTTGCACTCTCTGTGTTTGAGCTGGGATATCGATCTTCCCCTGCCATAGTTATTGGCTCTCCTGATTCTGGGGCATTCAGACTGAGACCAGTACTTATTCCAACAACTGTTTGGTTCTCAGTCCTTTGGACTTGGACTGAATTACACCAATGATTTTCCTGGTTCTCCAGTTTACAGACAGTAGAGAGTGGGACTGCTCAGCCTCCATAGTCAAGCCAATTCCTAATATATTCTATTGGTTCTATTTCTCTGAAGAACCCTGAGTAACATACCCAGTTTACTCCTTTCATTTAATTTCCCATTTACTGGTTTCTTACTCCTCTGAGTACTGACTGCACCTTTTCTTCTTTGATTTTGCTTTTACCCCCTCATCTTTTAGTTATATTTCCCCTACACTGTATTTATGATCCTACTGCTGTTCTGTGTTCCTTAAAACCTTTCCTCCACAGAGTTCTCTCCAACTTCCAGAGGAGCCCAGAGATTTCACTCTTAATCCTTTAGAATATTAAAACACTAACTGCCTTAGAACAGAAGCTCCAGAATATATAGTGTTTTGAAGAGCCAAATTTAAGATTTTATTTTAAAGGGAGTAAGGAAGCTCAGCTAAGGATTCAACCCAAGGTAAACTTGACCAGTAAGTTGAGACTATCAGGTGGATTTTGACTTTCATCTAATGGTCAAGAAACTGAGGGAACAGAGTGTCATGGAATGGTTTTCCCTCCTCATGAATCGACCACCTCCCTTCTCTTTTTTTTTTTTTTTTTTTTTTTTTTTTTTTTTGGGTGTGAGCCACTGCGCCCAGCCTGTATATATTTAGCTTTTATATAGTTGTGTTAACTGAATGTTTTTGGTTCTAATAGGTTTTTAGTTGAGGTGCATGGATTTTCTGGGAATAAAATCTATAAATAATAATTTTAGAACCTCAAGAACAATGTTGAAAAGTAGTGGTAATAGCAGTCATCCTTTCCTGTTTTCACTTCAGTAGCATACTTTTATTTACCTCCCTTCTCTATTTGCTTTTCCTGAAGGTCTCCTTTAACTCTGAGGTTCTGTAATACTCAATGTCAATCACGCTGGGTGTAGGGACAATGTAATAATGTGTTTTATTGCTTTTGTTGTCTACAAATGTGGTGGTTTCTTTTTAGGAATTTACTTCATAAAATTGTTTTTAAAATCACCAAAAGAAATATTTGTAAGTGTAGAAGGATTTAGAAAAGAAGACAATTCAATATTGTTCAGTAAATAGTAATTAACAGACTAGCCTCTCAATCAGTTCCAGCTCTTAAGTTAGTATCCCCAGCAAGCTACAAGTAATATTTAAAATAAAGTTTAACTTAATATTACCATATGCGTCCAAATTCTTAAGAATATTCTCAATCTCTTATTATAAACTGCTTTCAAAATTCTATCTTAATATATCTTATATTTTGGGATTTAATTTAGGCAGGTCATGCCACGGCATATATTTAAATGTTTCTCATCTAAGGTTTCTATGAAGTAATGCTGACTTAAAAAGTCTATAATGGTAAAAATAAGTGACATTTCTACCAATAACTGCATTATCAATCACAGCGTAACTGAACCGTGATTTCCTAGAAGATTGTTCTCTATTGCTTTGGCAATAGAATATGGGGACCTACTGAAGTTCACGTCAACAATTCTCCCATAAAGTTACAATAAGCTTAACAGACTGTCTCTCCAGGTCTATAATGATGACTGGAATAGGAAATTCGGACAGCACAAGTGGTCGCTTCTTAGGCTTCCTGCCAGATTTTGAAAACCACTATAACAAGTCGTTTCTGCCAAGTAAGTGAAATCTGAATGCTGGCTAAAACATTTGAAAAAAAAAAAAAAAAAGAAAAAGAAAAAGAAACCCATGCTGACTAATAGGCGCTAATGTGTGAGTAATAATTAGTGCAATTAAGTGACTGGCGCTGTGCGGGTGAAATTTTCAGAATACAAAACATTAATGTAGGGGCTTGCATACACATAAACAAAGCTTTACAATGGGCTAATATAAGCTGTGATATATGGAAAAGTTTAATGGTCAGAAAAAAAATTGTGGAAGTCTCATTGCAGGTATGTTAGTGTTAGATACAGAAATTCAATGAATATAAATCATTATTACAATCTTATGTAATATTCAAACATGTGTGACTGTGTGTATGAGTGTGTGTATGTTTCATACATCCTTGGATATATGGAAAACAGGTTTTGAAGGCTGATAGCAGGTTTAGTAAAACTAAACTGAAGCATATGAAGTTAGAAAATGTTCATAGCTATGAAACCACACTACCTAGCTGTCTACTCAGGTTCCTATTTATCCCTCTCTACCACCTGCACAACCCCCATCTCCTTGCCATATATCCACCTCCATTCTTTTTTTTTTTTTTTTTTTTTTGAGACGGAGTCTCACGCTGTTGCCCAGGCTGGAGTGCAGTGGCGCGATCTCGGCTCACTGCAAGCTCCGCCTCCTGGGTTCAGGCCATTCTCCTGCCTCAGCCTCCTGAGTAGCTAGGACTACAGGTGCCCGCCACCGCGCCCGGCTAATTTTTTTTGTATTTTTAGTAGAGACGGGGTTTCACTGTGGTCTCGATCTCCTGACCTTGTGATCCGCCCGCCTCGGCCTCCCAAAGTGCTGGGATTACAGGCTTGAGCCACCGCGCCCGGCCTCCATTCTTCTATTCTTTAAATCTATCCGAATAAATGTCGGTCATCCTTCTCTCTCTCTCTCTCTCTCTCTCTCTCTCTGTCTCTCTGTTTCTCTCTCTCTCCCTCTCTGTCCGTCTGTCTCTCTCCTCCACCCATCATTTATCTGAATATATAGGACTAGTTTCCTTGGTAAATAGTACAGAATTATAGCTGAGAAAAACCATGGACTTAGTTCATCTAACATGGGGAATAAATTATTATTCTCTTAGAAATACTGCTATGTCAAGGTCAGGGTTGAGGTCATTTGCAAGGCAATGCAGAGGACAGCATATAATTTACTAGCCAGAATCACTCACAGCTGATGGGAGGTAGGAATAATCTTTCCATCAGAAATCCATACTCATTTAGCTTTCATAAACAAATGCTTGTAAAAGTATAAAAAATATTGGGTTGTGAGCTTAATTAAGAAGCATCAAATTATCCACTTCTTTTGTTCACCTTTGGAAAATATATTTAGTAGCTGATGATTAGCGACCTGCGTGTTTATTCAACAGGAATAAGGAACTCTAAATCAACATGTTCTAATGTGCTGTCCTTTGCAAATGAAGACAACATTATTGATTCACAATCAACGGCCATGTATTTATTTCTTCTTTCTTCTGAAGGGTTAAAGTATTGATGGCAAGTGGACTATCATCCCCAGTTTCTTACGTTGTCTAATTTGTGACCTATGGCTTTAATCTAATAAATAGCTGTCCGGCATAAAACAAGTAGCTCTTGATTGTGAAACAGAAACAGAGTGAGCACAGTATAATTTTTTTTTTTTTTTTGCTCTCTTTACCAAGTGTCCTGGAGAGTTTTAAAATGTTCAAATACTCACAAGTTTCAGTATTTTAAAACATTTTTATTTGATGATGCCATTCACCACTACCCCTTGCTATTTATTTTCCATATATGCTCTGTACAATGAGAAATGGACCTCAGAAATACAGAGGGAGAAAAATGACACCAACAGGAAAGAATTTAGAAAATATTAAAATAAAATACCCTACAAGTAGAATTCATCTGGGCCTGCATACATAAGTAAAATTATGGTCTGAACTCTGTTAGCACAACTTGATATTTCAGCCCATTATCATTTCATTCTAATTTTAAAACAACATTATTCCCTTCTTCAATTTTATGGGTCCTCCTGCTCTGTTCTGTATCCTGTATCATTTCATCTCTTCCTTGACATAGACATTCTTTCAGTAAACACTACTCTTGGCAAAAGGGATTTAATGACAAATTAAATGAGCCCCCAGATTCCCTAGTAGAAAATATTGACAAAATAGATAGTTATCTATTAGATAAAATCATATATTTATTTTAAAATCCTGCAGTTATACATAGAAGGAACTCTCAATCCAGGCTATAGGTAGAAAGCAAAAAGGATTTAGGCAGATGAAAAAAATGCTTCCTAGGGGATCTGTTCATATTTATGCCTGAATTTCAAAGCTCTTCTTCTATACTGACTTTTTTCTGTTAACATGCTCAAGTATTTCCTGTGGTGAAACAAAGAAAATCTTCTCGTCAATCCTATATTTCTCTTTGACAAATACCCTAGCTCCTTTTTCTTCCTCACTCAGCCAACTTTCTTCTCTGCATGGTTTACACTGTGTCTGTGTTCTCAACTCAACTCACTGCCACCTAGCTTTCAATTTCTCTACATTGCTGAAAATTTTCTCATTTTGTCACTTTTGATCTCTTTTCTTTTGGAACCCTCTATTCCCAGGAATTCCATGGTATATATCATTCCAGGTTCTTCTCTTATCTCAATTCCAAATCCTTTCCTCTTTAAAAAGAATATCATTTTAAAAACCGATATTCTTGAGTTCTCTGGTCTAGTGTTTCTTCTTAGTCTACGTATTGTCCATAGTGATCAATCTGTCTCTCTCTCTTTCTTTCTCTTTCTCTCTCTCTCTCTCTCTCTCTGTGTGTGTGTGTGTGTGTGTGTGTGTGTGTGTCTGAGAGAGAGAGAGAGAAAGAGATCCATTCTCTTGGTTTTAACTATATACTTACCTACATATTTACATCTTCCAAACACAAGCCTTGACCCCTTTGGTTCTCCTCTGAGTTTCAGAATCAAATACCTAAATGTTGAGAAATCTCTACTTGGAAGTGCCAGAGACATTACCACATTTCCAACATGGTCCAAAATTTATCTCATCACCTCTTCCTCTTCCTTGATTTACAGTGGGGTTATATCTTGATAAACCCATCGTAAGTTGAAAATATCTTAAGTAAAAAGTGAATTTAATATACCTAACCTAGCAAATGTCATAGCTTGGCCTAGCCTACCTTACATATATATGCTCAGTGCACTTACACTTGGGCAAAATAACTTAACACAAAACCTATTTTATAATAAAGTGTTGACTATCTCACGTAATTTATGAAATACTATACTGAAAGTAAAAAACAGAAAGATTGTATGGGTACTGGAAGTACAGTTTCTACTTAATGTGTATCATTTTCATACCATTGTAAAGTTTAAAAATTGTAAGTTGAACCACGACAATTTGAGGACAGTCTATATATACAAGTATATAAATATGTATAAGTTCATGTGATTAATGTCAGGGGTATAAAAATAATTTGACTGTACATTTAAGTGGCTTTTATCTGTGCCTTAAATTGGTATTCTTTTTCCTAAAGAAGCCTCTCAGTCTTACTAGAGTTATCTTTGTTTTACAGATATTTAAACAGAAACACATGCAATTTAAATAACTTTCCCAAGCCCGGTGAAGTGGCAGTAATAATGGTCAGAGATTCTAATCCAATTCTATTACTTTTAAAATATTAATCGTTTTTACTATGCCACAATAATTCCATATATAACCACTTACAAAAAAGAAAAAATATATAAAACAGTTTTTTAACTCCAAACCAAGAATCGATATCACTTCATGATCAAATGATGTTATAATATAAAAAAAGAACTTTGGTGATTTTTAAAACATTATTCTCACTTAAAATGCTCTATGTAAATTGAAATTAGTTGCAGATATTATTAGTACCTACTGATATAAACCATATGTTTTCTTAATATTTTGCTAATGCAAATTTCAAGGATTATACTATGATATCTTAGTAAATTGTATTAAACACATTAATGGGAATTATATTTTTAAATTTGTTTGTAAATCTTCAAAATTATCAATGTGTGAAGGCAATCTGTTCTTCACACTTTACTCTTGAAAGTTGATATTAGCCTTTTTGAAAGCAGCTAAAAGGACTGAGGTAATAATAAATTAGAAAATGAATTCCTAGAATAATAATTAAAATGGCACCCAACTGAAGTATCATGACAAAACATGGCATGACAGGTAGTGAAAATTAAAAACCAAAATTAATCAAAATATGAAATAACCACCAATAATTAAAGTCCCTTGCAAAAATTAAGGATAGTTACTATTTTAATGATCAAAGAAGCCTTAAAGGTATGAAATGGTACATTATAATACAACCCACGACTTGGTGGCAGCCAATTCACAAATATTCATGTTGGAGGAATGCAGAAAATATTTCTTACATCTTGAAAGCTAAATCCAAATAAAAGCAAGCTAATAGGTAAATTTGATGACAGTTGTCTCTTCAGCATTATATAAATTAAAATTTTAAATTGAATTTCGTCTATTGACTAAAGAAAAACATTTTTGGAGTAAAAATCAAGAAATAATTTTACCTTAGCATTAAATAGAAAAACTTTTGAAGTGGGAAGCATAAGAAGGAAGTAAATGGTTCAGTAGTTTGACCTTTACAGTTGTTTACATCTTTAGAAATATTTCACAAAAATATGTAACAAAAGCAGTATTTGAAAACATGAAGTTGACCATTTCTTTTTAAACATAGTGAATACTGACTGTATATGGAATAGAAATTAGTATGTTTTTGAGCTGGAAGGAGACAAGGATAAAAGTATCTAATAGCCAAAAGCAGAGGCATAAGAAAATCTGAAATGATACTGAATGAGGAAAAGAAATTACAGGCTCAGAAGATAATGTGGCCTTTTAAAATAAAAATTTTTTAAAACCTATATTTTATTTCAATAAATATTGACAAGAAAGGAAAAATAAATAATTCTAAAGGGCTATGTTAAACTTTCTCCTAAGCACAAGTAGATGTATTCCCAAATCTTTAGATCATTCTAAATATCATAATGAGTCCCTAGATGGTCAAATATCTGAGATTTTATAGAAAGCATGACTTCTTCAAAAGATGGAGAGTATTCAACAGGTGAAAATAAACCTTAAATAAAAGGCCTAAAATTCTTTGAAGGAGCCATATGTGATAGCAGAAAAACAAACAAACAAAAAAAACTATTGATGAAAGTAGTAATGGTTTACATTACAATAATTATTAATATGCATTTTCATCAACTCTAAGCTCAAAATACAAAAAAATTCTGCCTCATTTAAATTAAAATTCTATCTAGAACATCTTAACCTCAGTATACACAAGAATCTCAGCCACATGATCTCAGCTGCTCTATCACTGAAGGCCGAAAAGAGTGTGTCACATCTCTAGTCAGGTATGAATGTTAAAGAAAAAATTATTTTAGGCAATAGTTGATTTTTTCGGACTTTAGGAGAAATCACATCAAAGATACTCCACAGAAAACCCTGAAGGCAGAGATAACAGTAAGAAATGAACAAGTGACGGGCACTAGGAAGAATTTATCTTTCTTTACTAGGAAATTACTATTATTTTTAAATAGAGGATAAAAGGAAGAAAGCATTGTTCATTATGGTATAATGCTTGTTGTTATGGTTAGGTTACCATGGATTGTTCCAAACCCGAGAAAGCGCAAAAGTTACGTGATATATGAATTATATAAAATGGAAGTCAGGAATAGAAAATAGCAGGAGGCAAAAGAAACAGGAAGATAATTACACTGGGACTGAACCAGGTGCCTCCCACAGCCAATTCTCAAAGCATTCTAGTATTTCTTTTTAATTGTTAAGGGCACTTGGGCCTACAGATCTCAAAAAGCTGAATTGGAATGAGCAAGTCAGACTTTGGCTACAGTTGTCACAAAGATGAAAGGTCTAGAAGTGATTTAAAGTTCATCAAATCTCCATTTCTTCCAAGAACTTCACATACCCATCTTAAGAACTTTGCACTCATTGTCAGAAGAATAATTATATGGTCTCCTTTGTTCTTCTCAACTTAGTCAAAGGTCTCAGGGTATTTATTTATCAAGACTTTTCTAATAAATTAATTACCAATTATTTTTAAACCATTATATTATATTCCAGATTTGGTACTGATGACAATTTCCACTCTCCCATAAATTCAGTATCACTGCATGTAGTCAAAATTATCGTACTCCATTTCTTATGCACACTAAATAACCCCAGTAATTTTGCATTATCTTATTACCATCCATTTTTAGCTCTTTCATTATTTCCATTTTTCTCCTCTATGCCTTTATCAATGGATTAAAATATGGAGTTCAAAAGCAGATAAAATGATAGATTTTGAGGGCTTAGTCCATGTTGGATATAGGAAGTCACTTTGCAGAGTCTTTAATGTTATGTTCTTATTTATACATCTTCAAGACCAATAATCAATTACCTGTGGGCATTACTGACTCCTGGTTAGTTCTTGGGTCTTTTTAAGCCATAGTGCTCTCATAAATCATGACCAATTTTATATTTGTGAAGTCATTGTCAGGTTTCTTGTATTTGAGAATTTAATATCATTCTCTGCTTACCAACACTTCCACTGATAAATCTGTTCTCTAGCTATGTGCACTGTCATGTTCATAGCAGATCTGTGCTCCAAATTATAATAAAACCAAATAAATTTTAAATCCTTGGTACTCTCCTTGAAGAATCTTCTCATTCTGCATTAAGTTATTGGTCATTATTTAATCTCTAGAAACTTATAACATGCTTTTGATATTTGGAAGTAACATGAGCCAAGCAAAAACTTTCTATTGTGTACATGGTTCTGTCTGAACCCATCAAATAATAAAGATACGGGCTTGTCATTTATTGTTCGGTATTACACATCATCATTCTTTATGTGACAAAGTTTGCTTTTAGCAAAACATTATAAAATATTAAAAAATAATTTACCAGTGCATGATTGCCATATTATGGAATATTTGCAAATTCATCTGAATAGCTCTAACTTAATTTTACACTACATATATTATTTAAAATTCCATAAAATTTATAGAGGATAAAGTCTTAATTTTAGTGAATTCTAAATAAAAACTCAATTGATTTATTGCTATTTACCAACATCTGAGTTCACAAAATATCCTGGAAACAAGTGAAACAAGATGGTTTTTAGAAACTTTAAGAAAACAACAAAAAAAGAATCTTTAGGCTCTTTAGAGGATGGAAGTGGGGAAGTAGTTAATGGGGATGAAAGAGCTGACTATTCACAGGTGCAATGAAGTGCCTCAAAACGCAAAGCAAAATTACATATAGCTGTCTAATACTGACTTACTACTGCATATGCTCTTGAGTTTTCACAGTTTTTCTCACGAGTTGTGACAAGATGACAACAAAACTACTGCCTTAATTACAGGAAGATTGGAAGGTGTGTAACAGCCCCTCAAGATGACTGAAGAAATTTCACATGCAATACAAATCTCAAGACTAGCATTTAAATATGTCTAGATAAAAATTTTAAAGCTACATGGAGACTATAATCTTGATATCTTTATCTGCTCTTTGATATATGCTGCTGCTTATGTTTTGAACCAGAAGCATACTATCCTTTTTTAGTAAAATATAGATACAATTTCTGAAAATTAATTACAAACCCTGTTGGAAAACTTTGCTTCCTCACAAAATTATTTAACACAAAATCATGGATGATATAACATGATGCAGTTCTGATGATGTATTGTTTCATCTAGTGGCTTTAAGTTTTTTATTTGTTAGGCAGATCTCACATGTGAGGAAAGTTGTCTCAGAGCCAATTTGCAGAGTTCTACCCCCTCAGTATTTGAGGATGCTGTTTCTGATCATGATTGCTCTCCAAATAAGAGTAGAAGAAGAAACCAATGTACAACACTTTGCATGTGTAACGATGGCTCTTTAATTTCCCGGACTTTTAGACTTGTCAGCTACCGAGATGTTTTGTTGTAAAATACCAAGTCACTTCTGATTGCTGAATGCTAAACTGCCCAGACAGCTCCATGGTCCTCCACCCACACCAGGTGGTTGGAAGTTGAGCAGCTGAGAAACTTTAGAGTATTCCTATTTTTTCTTTGCCTGCCTTTGCTTTTCTTGAGTTCACTGTACAGCAGTGGCTTAGATCTGGCTGTCATTCATTCTCCACAGATCTTTTACCAAAGGAGGTTCTGCTGTGATGAGCAGCAGCACTTCTGTGCTGGTAGATTGGCTGAGTTCCAGCCCTGATTTTGAATAAGCCTGTCTTACCAGTGAG
The DNA here is from genome assembly GCF_024542745.1 of Macaca thibetana thibetana. Lineage (NCBI taxonomy): Eukaryota > Metazoa > Chordata > Mammalia > Primates > Cercopithecidae > Macaca > Macaca thibetana. The sequence goes on from NC_065581.1 coordinate 95,360,961, forward strand.
CAAAAATGTTGCTCATGTCTGGGCCAGTGAATTGAGAAGAAAATTTTGGGCCTAGGTTCTAATGAAGGCACAGTTCTAACTAGAGCTGTTGGACACTACACAGGGACTATCCCTGTCCTCTAAACACAAAATCATACATTGTTACTGGGGGTTCAAATGCTTGCCACAGGAATTAGGATAGTCCTATTACTGTTAGAGGAACAAAACTGAAATCACAAACAAACCTCAAAAGAAAGTGGATCATTAATTAGTGTGTTCTGTGTTCTGTGTATTCAAAAGGTGGTGGATTTCACCTCTAATTCTTTCACATGTTAAAAGGTAAACTCAGGCATAATAAAATTTTAAAGACTTTATTTGAGCAAACAGCCATTCATGAGTTGGGAAAAACCAAACTGAAGGTAGTTTTGGGCTCTGCTAAGGAAACTCAAGGGGAAGTTATTTAGAGGGTGAATACAGAAATAAAGCAAAGAAAATAGTTGATTTGTTATACAGTTGCCTTATTTGGTCTATCCTGATGGAAAGTTTCTAGTTATGTAAGTTAGTTGGCAGCTTCTGATTGGTTGAGCTTAAGTTTGTGTGTGTGTGTGTGTGTGTGTGTGTGTGTGTGTGTGTTTAATATAGGCATTTACAAGAATTAGCCTAAATTAACTTTCACTTACGTTTTCTAATTAAGCAAGGACGAGGTTGCTTCCATGGCTTAACTGACTTTCTCTCCTCAGAGGATTCTTAAGCCTTGTCTTCATTTTATTTTAACAAGTTCCCACTTTTGGTCATCCTCTCAGTTGAACTGTGAGTGTAGTTAACTATTTAGTGTTACTCCTCATTAACACATGTTGTTTGTCTTTCTATGGACATCCAAGGATGGCAAAGCAGTTTTAATCATACTTTTAAATGATGATTTGAGTTTATGTCATTTTTGTTGTTCAGTCCTCAATGGGAGCATCTTGTGAATCAGTAGCTGATGACAAGTGTTAAAGACTCTTGAGAGAATATGATAGACAAGAGATATTATCATTATGATTAACAAGAGAATAATACCAAAAGTTTGAAAAATACCCCAAAACAGAGATTCCCTGCGGTCAAGATTTAGCCAATTAAGTAAATCAGTGGAAGTACTACCTATCTGATCAAAATTTTGCATCTGATCTTTAAGACTTTTTAAATTGTAGGTGACAATTTCTGACTTCTCCTTGTCTGTTAACTTCTGCTGGACCCTGTATCTCGGATAAGTTGGATTCCTCAGTATGGATAGGTTGTCTCATTTTCCATTCAGAAGTAGGGTGAATGGTATCTAAAACTGCTAAATATATAGGTCAACTGAACAGAGTAGAAAATCAAGAAATAAATTCATGCATTTACAGTGAACTCATTTTTGACAAAGGAGTCAAGAACATACATTGGGGAAGAAACTATCTTCTCAACAAACTGTGCTGGAAAAACTAGATATTCTTATGCAAAAGAATGAAACTATTTATCTCTCGCCATATATGAAAATAAAATCAAAATGGATTAAAGACTTAAATGTAAAACCTGAAACTATGAAACTAGAAGAAAACACTGGGGAAATTTCCTAGCACATTGGATTAGGCTAAGATTTCTTGAGGAAGACCTCAAAAGCATAGGCAATCAAAGTGAAAATGGACAAATAAAATCACATCAAGCTAAAAAGCTGCAAAGGCAGCAATTAAAAAAGTGAAGAAATAATTTACAGAATGTGAGAAAATATGCACAAACTATTCACCTAACAAGGGATTCATAACCAAAATATAGAAGAACTCAACTCAATAGCACAAAACAAATAATCTGATTAAAATGTGGTTAGAAGATCTGAACAGACATTTCTCAAAAGGAGACATAGAAGTGGTCAATAGGTATATGAAAATTACTTGGTGTCACTAATTATCAGAGACATATAAAAACCAACCACAATAAAATATTATCACCCAACATAGAATGGCTATTACCAGAAAGACAAAAAATAATGGATGCTAGAGAGGAAACAGAGAAAGAGGAATGCTCATATACTGTTAGTGGGGTAGGTAAAGTACTACAGCCACTATGAAAATAACTAACCACTATGGAAGTTTCTCAAAAACCGAAAAATAGAACTACCATATGATCCAACAATCCCATTGCTGGTATCTATTCAAAAGAAAGGAAATCAGTATATCAAAGAAATATCTGCACTCCCATGTTTGTTGTAGCCACTATTCATAATAGCCAAAATATGGAATCAAACTAAGTGTCCATCAGCAGATCAGTGGATAAAGAAAATGTGGTACATATACACAACAGAATGTTATTCAGCCACGAAAAGAATGAAATCCTGTCATTGTCAGCAACATGGATGGAACTGGAGACCATCATGTCAATTGAAACAAAACAGACACAAAAGACAAATATTGAATGTTCTCACTCATATGTGGGAGCTAAAAAATATTGATCTCATGGAGGTGGAGAGTAAAATGATGGTTACCAGAGGCTAGAAAGGATAGTGGGAAATGGGAGATTAAGAAAGGTTAAATAATGGGTGCATAAGTACTGTTAGGTAGTAGGAATAAGATCTAGTGTTCAGTAGTAAAGTAGGGCAACTACAGTTAACAATAATTTAGTGTATATTTCAAATATCTAGAAGGGTGGTTTTATAATGTTCCCAACCCACAAAATGATAAATGCTTAAGGTGATAAATATACCAATTACCCTGACTTGATCATTACATATTGTATGCATGTATTAAAACATCACGTGTGTCCAGGCGCAGTAGCTCACGCCTGTAATCCCAGCACTTTGGGAGACTGAGGTGGGTGGATCACCTGAGGTCGGAAGTTTGAGACCAGTCTGGCCAACATGGTGAAACCCTGTCTCTACTAAAAATACAAAAGTCAGCTGGACATGGTGGCAGGCGCCTGTAATCCCAGCTACTCAGGAGGCTAAGGCAGGAGAATCTCTTGAATCTGGGAGGCGGAGGTTGCAGTGAGCTGAGATCGTGCCATTGCACTCCAGCCTGGGTGACAAGAGTGAAAATCTATCTCAAAAAGAAAAAAAAAAAACACATACTCCATAAATACGTAAATTATTATGTAACCAGAAAAATTAAAATTAAAAATAAATAAAAATACTAAATATAGTAATAATAGCTAAAACTGAGTATTTATCATAAGCTAAGCACCCTCTTGACTTTTTACTTGCATAAGCCATGTCTTATTCTCACAATGTTATACCCATTTCACACATAAAACTAAATGGTCCACAGTCACACTATTAATAATTAGCTAAGCTAAAATTCAAACCCAGATCACCTACATTTCAATGTCCACATTCTTTCAGTACCCTATACAACCATTACCAATGTAGCACTGCCTTTGCCCGAGGGCTTTAATGAAGCATGGGCCCTATAGTAGCCCAGCAAGTGTTTCTGAGTATCTCTCCTAGAAACTCTGCTCACCTTTGGTCACAAGATCTAGTTTCTCTCCTTTTTTTTTTTTTTAATCATCTGTGATTCTTTCCCAGGAGTGGTCTTCTTGCTTTCAAATTTCTAGAAGGCTACTTCACAATTGACAGTTTCTTAAGGGCAGGGCCTAGGTCTTTGTTCTCCATATTACTGGTATCAAGGAGAGTATCTAGCATATCCCAGGTATTCATCAGACACTTTTTGAATTTACAACTGAATTGACTGAATTGAATTAAATTGAGACGTGACTCATGGACACACAAGGTAATAAGATAAAGTGATTCAAAAAATACTGATGCTAGTGTCATGAAGACCTGTCTTCAATACCAGCTTGAGCAAGTTACCTTACCTTTCTGATTTTCTGTTATCACATTTATAATAAAAGGACTACAATTCTTTCATAAGATGGTTGTGGAGATCAAAAGAAAAGCAAGGAAAAAAATCCAGCATACTACCTGGCGTTTTTATAGGTCTTCTGTAATGGCTCCTCTCCCAATTAAACTATGTGCTACTCTCATGGATTACACGTTAAAATCGTAGTGCTTTTCAGATAATCAGTAAAGTTCAAAGACGAGAGCTGTGTAAAGTAAGAATGGCCTGAGAGAACTGACCAAGAGCAGGCTCACTTTCTTTTCTGCTCGTTGGTTCCTTTTTGTTCATCCCTGATCTTGATCCATCCCCACCTTCCTTTTCCCAGTCCTTCCACCCAATCGTCTTCCTGGGGCATACAACCTCCTCCTTCTCGCTAATGCCAAAAAAACAAGTTTTGATATTTTCACCTCTTAGAATCCATCTTAAATTGCTCTGCTTTTTCTTCTCTGTCCCCTCTGGCTTGACTTTATTTCAGGCCCCATTGTCTCTCTCCTGGTCAACTGTAACAGCCCCCTGGTTCCTGCTTCTTTTTGGGCTTTCAAAACAAATCAAAATGAACAAAAACCAACCAACTTTCTCTCTTCAAAATGTTGTAAGTATAGAGCATCTAAATCTACTGGATTTAAATCTGCATGGATAGTTCTGATTTCTCAAATTATCACCTTATATCAGAAGAATATTCTGGGAGGAAAAGTTTTTATTTTTCAATTTTATTTTTGTCATAGAAAAAAAAATCTTTTTGGGCCATGTCCCCAATGTTAAATTCAGAACCTTGGTCACCGTATCTGTGAGCTACCTTGTGCCCAAGAAAAGGGCAAGAAAGTCTCTTGCTCTTTCCTCTTCCTGTGCAAAATGAGTTATCCCCATCCGAGTTCTCAGACTTCAGAGATCTCCATTCCAAGTCCACACTAGTACAGCTGTTTTTTTTAAACAGATGTAGGTGGACCAGCCTTAAAACCAACAATGATTTGTAACATTGATTCTTTGGGAAAGGGCATTCGGGATCCCACATCACCATCTAACAAATGAATTTTTGTAACAAAACCAATTTGTAAGTTGGAGGCTGCATTTATTGGGAATGAAATAATGAATCAAGGATTCATGGGAATGAAATAATGAATCAAGGATTCATAGTCCTACTTTACCATTGCTAGAAGGGATATAATTGTGTACTACCTGTTTAAATGATGAGTAGAACGGGAGTTCTTCATATAAAGCAGCACTTTGGAATCACTTTCTTTGACTCTGTTTCAGCTGTCTGCCTAATAAGAAAATTCTGGAAATCTCTTTTTCCCGACATTTACTTTTTTTTTCCTTCACCAACACTCAGTAAGATTTCATTCTAGACCTGAGAATATTATTTGCTTCTCGGTAGACTCTGGTGGTAATAAAACATTACTCATTTCTCTGCTTTATTTCTTTAAGACACAGAGCAAACATGCAGTAAGTGATAGCTCTGTTCAAACGCCACTTTGTGAAACAAGTGAGCGAGTCTCATGACCCCCATCTCATCATGGTGAAGGGGAATGATGGCAAGAACAGGGCAAGACTAAAAACTACATGAAGGAATTTGAATCTCTTGAATTCCTTCAAAATATTTTAGAACAATTTATTCTGTTTTCTGGGGACACCATGAATGTAGAAGCTCTTTCTTGTTGATTTTAATAAGAAGCAGAGGTTAACGTTGTGTATGATTATATACTGAGATTATTAAATTATATAAGATCTCTTTTGCTTTGTTGTTTGTTTTCATCTTTATTTTAAGATTGCCTTAATGAATCATATTTTGCTGAAAAATTATTTGCAGTATTCACCAAATGGTTCCCATGAGGAAAATGATGATTTTATTCACTACTGAAAATAGCAAGAATATTATTGTTTTCTCTAGATGAATGAAACAAGAGAATTCTTTCTCTGAGAGCATAATGCAAATAATGCCAACTGATTAAATCAAAGAGATGTTATAACTCCTATGGGAAAGCCACATTCTTTATTTCTGAAGTATTCCCAAACAAAAACGTAGATCTCAAAGCTAGTCACACCATGATCCATCATATCTTAGCTACTTGGAAGTCATCAGCAGTTTACCATGATTTATACTTAGTAACCATGTAAACACAAGTGACACTCCTAATTATGATGACCAATCTAGAATCATCTGGCTTTTTATAAATAAGAAAAATTAGGTTAATAAAACACTGTGTCTCTTTTTCACTATATATATATGTGTATATATAGTGAATATATATATATACACACACACACACACACACATATATATATATTTGTTTGTTTTTGTTTTTGTTTTTTGTTTTTTGTTTTTTTTTGAGACTGAGTTTTGTTCTTGTTGCCCAGGCTGGAGTGCAATGATGCGATCTTGGCTCACTGCAACCTCCGCCTCCCAGGTTCAAGAGATTCTCCTGCCTCAGCTTCCCGAGTAGCTGGGATTACAGGCGTGCACCACCACACCCAGCTATTTCTGTATTTTTAGTAGAGACAGGGTTTTTCCACGTTGGTTAGACTGGTCATGATAAATATATTTTATAGATGTTACTTTTCAATTTGTTGCAACAGCAAGTTCAGGTAGAGTCCATTTTAAAAGATTTAAGAGTTTAAAATATTTTACCCATTCTGCTATTATATTATTTATTTCTGTGTTTATTTATTTATTTTTAGAGACAAGGTCATGTTCTGTTGCTCAGGCTGGAGTGCAATAACATTATCATAGCTCACTGTAACCTCAAACTACTGGGCTCAGGAGATCCCCCCACCTCAGCCTCCCGAGTAGCTTAGACTACAGGTGTGCACCAGCGAATTTTTAATTTTTAAAAGTTTGCTGTAGCAATAGTGTCTTGGTATGTTGTCCAGGTTAGTCTTGAATTCCTGGCCTATAGGGGTTCTCCTGCCTCGGCTTCCCAAAGCTTTGGGATCACAGGTGTAAGCCACCACGCCTGGCCTTATTATCCTTTTTAAATAAGCATTTCTGATGGTGAAAATACATGGAACATATGACCAAATTCAACGATTAGAATGTATATAATGTTACTAAAGGATCGATGTAACAGAAAGTTAAGACTTGAGCTCTGATATAAGACTCCCTGCCTGAGTTCAAGACCCAAGTCTTCCTCAGATGTGCTGTGAGACAGTGATCAAGATACTGACTTCTTTTAAAATCTCTGCTTTTTCATCTATAAAATGTAAATTAAAACTACCCTGTGCTATATGGTTTTTGGGACAATTAATATGTTAAAAGAGCACATGGGAATATACACTTTATTGCCTTAAATTAATAACTTGCATTTTAGGTTGTTTTGGTATTATAGTAATATTTAATAGTTTTTCCTAAGATAAAACAAAAAAATAACGTATCTTTATTTGTGGTTGAAGAAGTTACAATTTTAGCTCTTGACTCCAAGATGGTGATAATAGGATATTCTGTACTATGTTTTTTTACCTTTAGCAACTCAATTTTTAATAAACAATTCATACCTAAAACAAGTAAGTTATTTTAACATATGGTTAACTTTGCTAACTATGTCCATAATTTGTTTCACTACTTGTGAGAAAATAAGTACAGGAATTTATACCAAGGGACAGAAATAGAAAAAGAAAAGAAAATTCTTGCACAGTATATTTCATTTGATATGGCAAACTTAAACTTTGTAAATATGTTTATCTAGTAAAATCAGTTTTAATCCTTTAGTTGTGTCCCAAATATTTGCCAATAGGTTTAACAGAACATTGTGAAAAGGCACATTTTTCCATACCCTGATTTTCATCTGTTTTTTATAGGAACAAATGGTCCAGCAACCACTCCTGAGGCTGGCTGTCCTCAAACTAACTCAGCGATGCAATCTCACATTTCTGAGTTTAGCAATCTGGAGACATATGGGGAACGTGTGAGCTGGTCAGCAATCAGCAGTGCTTGATTCAGTTGCAGAATATCAATTAAGGGAGAGAATAAGCTAATGTTCCTTCCACTAGAGAAATGACTAGAATATTATGTCTCCCTTAGCCTACTCAGTGACAGCTGACTTGTGCCCATGAACTTTGGTGCATGGACCTATTAGTTCAGCAACTTCAATAAGCCTTATTTTCAATAATGTACTCAAGCTGTGACTTTGCCATAATTTTCCCCACAGGTATTCGTATTTGGAGTGATCTACTATGTGTAGTGATATTGGCACACTCTATAACACAATCTTGAAATCGCCATACACAATTTACTGAAAGCTATGTAACTGTGCTCTAAAGATGATCCCACTGTTAAGTGACTGAGTGCTGAGCATTTCTTCATTCATGACAGGAAAAAAACACCTATCCTCTGAAATGTCTGGATTTTGTATGAAAAGATAGAGAAAAAGAGATGGAAGAAAGAGAGAGAGGAGAGGGAGAGAGCACACAGAGGGCTTATCCCTGTTTACATTTTCATCTTGTGTCTACTGGATTGATCCTCTACTTGATGTCAGCTCACCAGGCTGACAGCAATTCTAGCAGAGAGACAAGGAGTTAGAGGGGCTTTGATTCATCCCCTCCCCCTAACTCCCTGCCTGTCATTGTCTGCTCCTGAGTAAGCAAAGTGAATGTGGTCAGAGAGGTCTGGGGCTGCTGGAACTATGTTTTCCAATCTCAGGGGCAGCGACCTTCTCATCAACAAATCCATGCAAGCATTCGATGCATTATGCCGCTTTTTACTCACAAGTTTTGTTCTTCACTGGAGAAGCACTCAGCCCAAATAAGATAATTCACCATGGAATTGTGTGTGTGTGTGTGTGTGTGTGTGTGTGTGTGAGTGTGTGTGTGTAGATAGATTGAGTGATAGATTGAGAGTTTAGAGGTTTTTTTTTTTAAGCTTTCATCTCTATTTTTATAATGTTAATTTTCCCCTTTCCCCATAGTTCTTCCAAAAACTGCTCTGTGATGTGATCACAAATACTCATGTGCATAAATTCCCATTATCGTAATAGGAGCACTGCAGTGAGGCTTTTCCTGAAAATAAATTACTCTGTAGAATATATTAGGAGGACTAAACCCAAACAAGCTAAATTGTGCGTTCTCCCATCCTGTAAGTGAAGCACTTGAAGATACAAAATCAATTGCATTTTTCATTTTATGTTTATTTTCTTGTTTTATTTGCTTCATATATGGTCCATCTATTCTCTCTCTCTCTCTCTCTTTCTCTCTCTCTTAAGATAGAAGACATTTCAATTATTACATTTTTTCTTTCAAGTGCCTTTACCATTCTTTTTAGCTGCCCCTTCTTTTCAACACATTGTAGTCCATGTCAATAGTCTTGGCTGACTTCAAACACATGAATATGCATGTTTTTTTCAAAGGAACAGAGATGCCCACCAGGCACATTTATCATGGGCAGTCTAAGGGCACAGAACAGGCTGAAAGTGTGGGGTCTATGTCCTGATATTGCATAGGCTTCAGTTAGTCACCCACTTTGTATCCTCTCTCCCCTTTCTAAAACCAGGGCAAGACCAGTATTCCTACAAGTTTTCCAAAGACGGTGTTAACACAGATGAAATAATCCATAGGAAAGCACTGTAGGCTTTAGGATAACAAAGACTATTAAATTCAAAATGATTCCAGTAAATTTTCTTCATTCTTGAATTTCTGGTAAATATTTGTTAGCAACTTTTGGGTATGCTTGTAGGTTAGTTAAAAAATTAAAACTACTAGGGAAGTAATTACAATTAAGCTGTATTCAAAAAGGTCATGGTTTTCCAATGACTGAGTTACAGCAGGATTCTACTCTTAGGAATGAAAGTTACTGAGAATATTAAAATCACCTTTAAAATGACCCAGAGGTAACAAGGCCTGTCTTGTTCCCCCGCTGTTGGTAACCACCATTGTCATTGATTCAAGGGTAGACAGTCAGCTAATTAAGAATTACCTTTGATGACATCTGGATTAATTAAGAAATGTATAAAATCTTACTTGATGTGTTTTAGAAACTGAGCTTTGAGGGGCTTTCTTTTGAATTTAATATGAGCTTGAGTTTGTGAGTCAAATGGATACATTAAAATATCTTTAAGTTAAGGTCGAAACTTATTTAAGATTATGCTTGGCATGAAAGACATAAGGCAGCCTTAGCCCCTTCATGAATATATCATACAAATACTTTACAAGATCCTATGCATCTTGTCTTCTCCGAGGCCAGCTCCACTCAGCTTTTTACTGATTTATAAAAGAGACCGTCAGATATAAAAGTTGGTATTGGACCAAATAAAGAGGTTCATGAGAATTGTAGTCATTTTTCAGATGTGTATGTTACATTTTAAAATGTATTTGCTCCATTGTTATCTATCAGGAATGGTAATTTTTTACACCAGTTCCAGCTCTTATATTGCTTATGGCATTTTCATGTCCTGGCTGGCTGGAAAGTGCCTGCATACTGGACTTTTCAATGACATACAGATAAAAAAGAAAATTCCCTCAAGTCAAGCGGAAAAGGATTTAAAACTCAGTGTGCATCCCTGTTGGAGCAAGAGAGCCTATTGCAAAAACAAAGAGTGAAGAGAAAATTCTATCCTTGGAAGCTTCACAACAACACAACCACAGCTTTTCATGTAATAGCTCCAACGTTCCCACTACAGCCATTAAAAAATGTAATGAAACAAATCACTTGCTATTCATCACAATTATGATAGATGGAATCCAATTGGACTAACTTGGGGGAAAAAATCACATCTCAAAGTGGATCCATTTTAGAAAATAGCAAAGTGTGAGGAGTAGGGATAACCCTTATTTCCCATAAACAATATAGTCAGGCATTTGATCTATCTAAACCAATAGATTACTGTCTTGATATATCTTTCCCCTGCAATTTTGTCTTTTATTTTATTAGGCCCAGTGAAGAATTTCTTGCTGCCTGTGTGAATGAGAGAGCTAGTTTAGGACCACACAGAATGTAATAGTGAGATAAATACAGTAAACCAGTGTGAGTACCACTCATTCTTCACTCAGTAGGTAACTATTTTTGATTTCTGTGGTTTTCTTTCTTCCATTGGGTTTCTATATTCCTATCACTTTCAGAAATCTCCAGAAGTGTTAATAGGGGTAACAGTTGTCACAGTATTCAAGTAATAATAATAATGGATACCTATATTGAAAGTAAATAGTACACTATATTAAACAAGATATATGGCCAGTAACTTTATGATACTCATTGGAAGTCAGTTCTATTTCAAAAATTATGCCCATGAGTTTAAGCATCTCCCCCTCTTCAGAGGGAAAAAAATTAATGCAGAAGGTGCTGAACTTAAATTGATTCACAGGACAAAATATAATAATAATTGTAGCTATCACTTCCTAAATACCTGTTATGCACCAGATAAGCACCCATGCATTATCTGAATCTTCACTGCACTCCTATAGTCTTGGTAGCTCTTTTATAAACCTCATTTCATAGGTGAGGAAACTGAAGTTCACAAATGCTAAGAGATTTTCAAAAAAGCCAATGTGCTAGTAAATTGCCAGAACTTGAATTAGAATACAGGAGTGGCTTTCTCAGAGTCCATGCCTTTCATTAACCAAGGTTGCTCAAGTTGGATAAGTCTTTCATCTTTAAGAATGTACATGCACATCAGTTAGCCACCCAGCATTAATCGCAGTGGCAGTACTTATTTAACACCGTAAGCTTAAAATTAAATTCTATCCCTTTTGAGAGCAATGGGCACCAATGTATTCATCAACATAAATCGTAACTGGTACTGGCATCCTATGGGCAGGACCTAGTTATAAGGTTGGCAAGCAGATCATTCAGAATTATATATGCATTATCATTGAAATAAACACATAAACTGGAAAAAAGTAATTGTAATAATATTCAACCTCTGAGAATATGATCTACATTCCTAGCTGGAGCAACTATTCTCTCTACCTTCCTGAACACAGGAGGCACTTAGAGCTGAGTGCTGTGGCTGCATTTTGGAAAGTAGAAGGTGAAAATGTGCTGATTCTTCCGAACAGAGGCGTGTTGCTTTCCTAAGACACACATCTTGTTTAAAACATGTCATCACTGACTCCTAAGCTAAATAGCTGCCATCACAACTTTAGAGAAAGTGGATTTCTATCCAGAGGGATATGAGTAGACACAAAAATCCAACCCTGAAGGTATCTTTCCCCCTTTTTACTTCTCATTTAAGTAGCAGACATTCTGAGAAAGTATGAATTTTAGGAAATGGCTTCACTGTTGCAGAAATAGCAGGAAAAAAATAAATAAATGCTTGAAATGCAAATGAATTTAAATTTCATTCATGGACAACAAAAATCTAGTAGATGCATGTGATAGGAGAGGGAAGTGTTTCATATAAACTTGGGTCAAAGAGATTATTCTGAAGTAACACATTGGCTTGACTGGAAAAGCGAGATGAGGCAAGGCATGGAGAGCCCTCAGAGGACAGGAACTATAGTGATTCTATGTTCTAGAAAAAGGGGAGCACCTTGCCCTTTGCGGGTGCTAATAAATATTAATAAATGGGATAAGCAACGTGGTTTCAAGGGCCCAAATTAAGAAACAACTAATCTCTGAATAAGGATTTGGTGCTAGAAATTGCCTATACTTAGAACACTTTGGGTGCTCCAAAAATAATGATTAAGTAATAATCAGAAGGGTGTATCTAATTAGCTTCCTCTCAGGAGAAATGTTTTAAACGTGGTTAAAGAAGGTTTTATGCTGGAAAATGAAGAACTTAAAAGAATGATAATTATTCCCTAGAGAAGCCCAAGGGATTGTAAGGGCAATAAAGCTAAAGGTAGACACAAACATTGAAATGTGGTTCTGTACCCCAACTTTTGAATGAGGGAAACTCAGCCTCTAATTTTAAAATAGGTTCATCCCATTGGGTAAACATCCAAGCAAGAAGAAAGATAATTATTTCTCCTTGAAAGACCAAACTGCTGAATCAAGGGCTCCACCCAAGTCTCTGCCCATCTTCATCACTCTCTTATTGCTTTTTCTAGCATATTTTGTTTTCTAATTCAAATCTAACTATAAAGACTGGAAAGGATTTACCAAGTTGAAGATAGAAATGACAGATTGTACAGCAACTTGATCCAGAAAATGAAAGAGATAAACAGACATCAGAAAGAAGTAAAAGACAACAAACAAACATGCTTCCCATAGTACACAAGAGGACTAAAGTGTTTCATAGCTCATTCTGAAAATGAAATATGGAAGTCAGGCTAATTATTGAAGTCATTAGTTTTCTAATAACTCCATTCAGGTGGACATATATAGGATAACAAAACAAAACAAAACAGCACAGTGATTTACAGTTGTGGTAAATTACCAATGAGTTTCTAATTTCCTGAGCTCCCCAATTTGAGTTGAGAACTTTCTCTTTCATGCCGAAATACATCTTCATGGTCTACTTTTATTATAGCACATTTTCCACATTGATTTGTTTATATTTTAGTTATGCCCATTACACTGTAATCTTTCTGAGTGCGCTGACCATATCTTATTCATGTTTAACCTATCCTGGGAAATAGCTGGCTCAATAATTGTTTGTTGAAATTAATTGAACCAAATTAAAATGATAGCACAGGTTTAAAATATTAACTAATCCCAATTGGTTACTCCTTGTTACCCACAGGACTTAATTATGCCCTGCTATTCAGAGTGGTCCACAGAACCAACAACAATGGCATCACCTAGGAGCTTGTTAGAAACAGAGACTTGATTCTGAGACCCCATTCCAGACCTACTGAGTCAAAATCTGCGTTTTAACAAGACCTCCAGGTGATTCATCTGCACGCTTGAAGTCTGAGAAGTATATTTATTGCATGTCTATCATGTGCAAATAATGGTGCAAGGCAATATGAATATAATGAAAAACAAGATGTACAGTCCTTGATCTTTTACATCTTTCATTTCTAGAAAAAAAATGGATAAATGATAATATATTTTTCATGATGGGTTATTTAATTAATATGTGATTGGTCTGTTGGAGAAATATAGGAGCTATGGGAGACAGATCTAGCCTGGGGAACACAGGAAGGTTTTCATGAAAAACTGATAGTCGAAACTGAAAAATGAGTAGGAGTTAACTAGAGAAAAGCTCAATAAATGGAAGAAGGGCTTCCAGTAGAGGGGATAGCAGATATGAAGATTCTGAGCTGAAGTATAGCATTTTGGAGGAACTTAATAAATGTAACTGAAGGTCAAAGAGTGGGGCAGATAGTGGGGATATATCATTCAGGACATTGAAGATAATGTTTGAAGATTTTGATTTTGATACTGAAAGCATTGAGAAGCTATTGAAAAGTGCTAACCATTGTATTATGATATAAGTATATTTTAAGACAAATAACTCTGGTTACAGTACAGAAGACAGAAGAAACTCAAGGATAAATGATGCAAGGAGACTGTTCAGCTGGGCGGTTCTCTGATTTACATGGTGGTAATTGGAGTAGCCGGTGCTGGAAGATCTCCTTCCAAGATATTACATATCTGCTCGCTTGGTTATCTATCTATCTATCCATCCATTCATCCATTCACCTATCAATCTTTTGATATTTTCTTCTCCCCTAGAGGACATCTTATCTTTCAGTGCCTTTCCATATAGCTTGGACTTCTAACAGGATGCTAGCCTTGAGGTTCTAAGAGTGAATGCTCCAAAAAACAGTAAGTAAATTCGTCCAGTTTTTAAAGACTTGAGTCTAGAAATTGCAAAACATGAATTAAAGCACTCAGAGAAGCCAACCTAGATTCATGGGAAGAGGATTTAGACCACACACCTCTAAAGGAAAAGAAGAAAATAATCTTTAATTTTTAATTTAATTTAATCTTTTTCTTTCTCAACTTTATTTTAGATTTATGCCTTACATGTGCAGTTTGTTACCTGGGTATATGCATGATGCTGAGGTTTGAGTTCTAAATGACCCCATCACACAGATACTGAGAATAGTCCCCAATAGGTTTTCAACACTTACTGTGTTTTCTCCCTTACTCATCTAGTAGCCCCCAGTGTCTACTGCTCCCATCTTTATGTCTATGAGTACCCAATGTTTAACTCCCACTTGTAAATGAGAACAAACAGTATTTGGTTTTCTGTTCCTGGGTTAACTTGCTTAGGATCATGGCCTCCAGCTGCATCCATGCTGCTGCAAAGGACATGATTTTATTCTTTTCTGTAGCTACATAATATTCCATTGTGTATATGTACCACATTTTCTTTATCCAATCCACCATTGATGGGCACCTAGGTTGATTCCATGTCTGTGCTATTGTGAATGGTTCTGCGATGAACATGCAAATGCATGTTATCTTTTTGGTAGAATGATTTGTTTTCTTTTAGATATATACCCAGTAATGGAATTGCTGGGTTAAATGATAGTTGTTATAAGTTCTTTGAGAAATTGCCAAACTGCTTCCCACAATAGCTGAGCTAATTTACATTCCCACCAGGAGTGTTTAGCATTCCTTTTTCATTGCAACCTTGCCAAAATCTATTGTATTTTGAGTTTTTAGTAATAGCCATTCTGACTAGTGTGAGATGGTATCTCATTGTGGTTTTGATTTGCATTTCTTTAATGATTAGTGATGAGGAGCTTTTTAAAATAAGTTTGTTGCCCACTTTTATGTCTTCTTTTGAGAAGTGTCTGTTCATGTCTTTTGCCCTTTGTTTTAAACAAGGTTAGTTATTTTTTGCTTTTTCAATAGTTTAAATTCCTTATAGATCTGGACATTAGTCAGATTTCTAGTTTGCACGTGTTTCCTCCCATTCTGTAGTTTGTCTGTTTATTCTGTTGATAGTTTCTCTTACTGTGCAGAAGCTCTCTAGTTTATTTAGGTTCCAGTTGTCAATTTTTTGTTGTTGTTGTTGCAATTTCTTGCAATTGCTTTTGAGGACTTAGTCATAAATTCTTTCCCAAGGCTAATGTTTATAATAATGTTTCCTGGGTTTTCTTCTAGGATTCTTACTGTTTGACATCTTACATTTATTAAATCCACCTTGAGTTAATGTTTTCTATGGTTAAACATAGAGAACTAGTTTTATTCTTCTACATATGACTAGCCGGTTATCCCAGCAACATTTATTGAATAGAGAGTCCTTTCCCCTTGCTTATTTTTGTCAATTTTGTCAAAGATTAGATTACTGTAGGTGTGTGACTTTATTTACAGGTTCTCTTTTCTGTTGCATTGGCCTATGTGTCTGTTTTTGTATCAGTGCCATACTGTTTTGGTTACTGTAACCTTATAGTTTGAAGTCAAGTAATGTGATGCCTCTGACTTTTTTCTTTTTGCTTAGGATTGCTTTTGGCTCTTCTTTGGTTTCATGTTATTTTTAGAATAGTGTTTGCCAATTCTGTGAAAAATGATGTAGTTTGATAGGAATAGTATTGAATTTGTAGATTGCTTTGGGCATTATTGACCATTTTAACAACATTGATTCTTCCTATCTGTGAGCATGGAATGTTTTTCCACTTGTTTGTGTCATATATGATTTTCTTTGGCAGTGCTTTGTAGTTCTCTTTGTACAGATCTTTCATCTCCTTGGTTAGATGTATTCCTAGGTATTTTCCTTTTTTGTGCCTATTGTAAATGGAATTGTATTCTTGATTTGGCTCTCAGCTTCAGTGTTATTGGTATATAGAAATGCTACTAAATGCTACTGATTTATGTACATTGATTTTTATCCTGAAGTTTTGCTAAAGTCCTTTACCAGTTCCAGGAGCCTTCTGGTGGAGTATTTAGGGTTTTCTAAATATAGAATTGTATCATCCATGAAGAGAGATAGTTTGACTTTTTTTTTTTTTCTATTTGGATGCTTTTATATCTTTCTCTTGCCTAATTGCTCTGTCTAGCACTCCAGTATTTTGTTGAATAGAAGTGGTGAGAGTGGGCTTCCTTGTCTTGTTTCAGTTCTCAAGGGGAAGGAAGATGCAAAGAATTCGAGGTTACCTTTAATCTACCATAGAAACTAAGTTGATGTTTATGAGAATAATATGGCTTTTGTCAGCCCAAGATCAAGATCTGCTTTTAAGCTGGATGAGACTACCATTAGGTGAATCCAAAGCCAAAGTGAGTCAGATATGTCCCTTCCCTGATGGCTGGGAATTTCCCAATCTTATTTCCCAATCTTGGCCGTCAAATGCTCCCAAACTGAACTGTAACTCTGAAGGCTTTGTTATCTGCAGTCTTACTTCCATGTTTTTTTTTCTTTTTTCTTTTTTTTTCTCTCCTAAAATGACCTCACCAGTGTTCTCCAGTCATCAGTGACCTACCCAATATCTTTATGTGATTTTTCTGAGTAAATTACCCAGAGTTGATTTGTTTTGCCTGAAATACAGAATCCTGATCACTACAGTAGTTCAAGCAAGAGTTGTTGTAATCTGTGCTCAATGGTGACAATGGAAAGGGAAATAATTTAGCCGATGGTACAAATGTTAAGTAGATCAAATAGATTGGTAATAATATTAGATGAAATATGAGAATGAGGGAAAAGATTGACTACTATCTGGATGATAGTACCATTCATTGAGATATGGAAATTGAAGGAGAGTGAGATTTAAGGATTCATCCATGTTTTAAGTTTTGAATATGTTGATGTTGAAGTACTTGTGAGAGATCCAAATCAAGAAGTTTTGTAGACAGTTATACATATCATTTGGAGTTCAAATGTGAAGTCTGTACTAGAAATAGAAATATGGGAATAGCTAGCTTATACATCTTAAATAAAACGATGTGTATGGATGAGTGACCCTGGAAGGAAAAGACAGACTCCTTCCTTAGTATCTGTTTCTGTAAGTAGACTTTTATTTGAATAGAGAACATTTCTCTAAAGCCTTGTCTCTTGGGTTTCTCTTCAGTCTGCATTATTGCTTTGATGTTGCCTATTACGAGAAATCTCATTGTGAGAGCCAAAGGGGCTCTTCTCAGAAATTTCCAAAACCTGTTATTCTTGAAGTAGCAAAAGACATTCACAGCTTAATGCAGAAGTAAGGTGAGTTCTCTCTTTTCAACCTCTGGCTCCCTAGATTCCAAACAGCATTATTTGTACCCAGAATCTAAGGAAGACTCTTGTGAAAACTTCTCTTGAAATTTTGGAGTTTCTAGTTAAGAGTTTGGTAAGTACAAATGGCAAAATATCTTCTAATAATTCCTGACAGATCCTGATCTTTTATTTTTCTGGAGTAGAAGGCTTGTCTGAGATAGAAAAGTCACATAAATAAATTAGGTATGCTCTCTTGTAGTTAAAATAGATCAGTAGAAATTCTACTTAATTCCATTGAAGTGTCACCATCCATGTGAGGCATGGAGGCCAGACTTCTTCATTAAGGACTTGATATTTTTGTTCCAAGTGAGGAGGCTCTGGGAACTAATTCATGCTAATCAAACTTAAGCATGATTGATAAGTGAGAATGTCAATCTACCCGCTTGTACCGAGTCATAAATATATATGTTGACTGTGGTACAATCGTTTCTCATGTAGAAATTGGTCTTTGGGAAACCAAATTACTAACCAAAATTTACGTGGTGAATATAGGGTGATATTTTCCAAAATGTTTTCCTGGTGGAATGCAAATTTCAAGTTATGTTAAGGATGATATATTACTCCCCTTCCACTAAAAATATTTTTGGCGATCAAGCAGGTTTAAAACTTAACCAAATTAGAATGAACACCCCCAAACTCAGTGGCTTAAAACAATAGCACTCTATTATTTCTTAAAGTTTCTGTGTGTCAGAAATCCAGAAAAGGCTTGACCAGACAAGGCTTGGGATTGCTCGTGCATTTTCAATGATATGATTGCTAGGGTTGAAGAGCAGATATCTAGTGTGTGCGGATGATGACCAGGCATCTCTCTCTCTTAATGTAGTCTCAGAGCTTCTCCATGCAATCTTTTTATATGGGCTGATTTGGGTTTCCTTCCAGTACGGCAGCCTTACCATGGCCAGGCTTCAATATTGAGACTCTTGGTTTTAGGAGGAGTATTTCACCAAATAAAGTCAAAATTGCAACACATTTTCTGACCTAACTTGGAAAGTCACTAAGTATCACATCCACTGCCTTTTGTTGGTTTCAAGCAAGTCATAAGCCTGCTCAGATTTTAGGGAAGAAAAGAAAAGACCCATCTCTTAATGAGGGAAATATCAAAGTCACAATTCAGAATGGCACTTAGAATGGGAGATAATGTTGCCACCATCTTTGGAAATAGTCATCCCTCGGTATCCACAGGGGATTGGTTCCAGGACTTCCCTCAGACACCGAAATCCATGCATGCTCATGACCCTGAAATAAAATGACATAGTAATTGCATATAACCCATGCACATCTTCTGGTATAATTTAGTGTATCTCTAGATTATTTATAATACCTGATACCATGTAAATGCTAGGTAAATAGTTATACTGTATTTGCTATTTGTATTTTTTAAATTGCCGTTATTTTGTTTTCCAAATATTTTTGATACACTGTTGCTTGAATCTGTGGATGCAAAACCCAGAGGTATGGAGAGCCAACTGTAGCATGTCACAGCAGCTGTGGAAGAATGGTCGTGTTAGTTAATATCTCAATCTCAGATACTTCATGTTGAGGAGAAGGAGAAATAAAGAAGAAAACTTTCTGCTTTGAGCCTCTACAAATCTATTACAACAAAAGAATAGCTATTAGATACATTTATCAATCAAGAATGACTTAAATATCATTCTTTCTTTGCCCTCAATCTTTATTTCACCTTTCTATTTTCATATTATTAACCATTTTGCACATCTGTTTCTCATTTTTCATGATTATAAATTCCATCTATAAGCTGACAACTCTCAATATCTCAAGTCTTGACTTCTCTCCCAAACTCCAGACTTACAGATTAATATCTCAAGTCTTGACTTCTCTCCCAAACTCCAGACTTACAGATTGAACAGCCTGTCCAAAACTAAGCTCCTGGTATTACTCCTGTGAAGAGTTAAGAGCTTCTTTTTTTTCACTTTTGTTTTAGGTTTGGGGGTACATGTGCAGGTTTGTTACATCAGTAAATTTGTGTCATGGGGGTTTGTTATACAGATTATTTCATCACCCAACTATTAAGCCTAGTACCCATTAATTATTTTTCCTGATATTCTCCCTCCTCCCACCCTGCACCCTCCAATAGGCTCCCAGTGTATGTTATTCCCCTCTATGTGTCCATGTGTTCTCATCATTTAGCTCATACTTTTAAGTGTGAACATGCAGTATTTGGCTTTCTGTTCCTGTGTTAGATTGCTAAGGATAATGGCCTCTGCCTCCATACAAGTTTCCATGTTGCAGCAAAACACATGATCTCATTCTGTTTTGTTTTTATTTTTATTTTTTTTGAGACAGTCTGGCTCTGTCGCCCAGGCTGGAGTACAGTGGCGCGATCTCGGCTCATTGCAAGCTCCGCCTCCCAGGTCCATGTCATTCTCCTGCCTCAGCCTCCCGAGTAGCTGAGACTAGCCACCGCGTCCAGCTAATTTTTTTGTATTTTAGTAGAGACGGGGTTTCACCGTGTTAGCCAGGATGGTCTTGATTTCCTGACCTCGTGATCTGCCTGCCTCGGCCTCACAAAGTGCTGGGATTACAGGCGTGAGCCACCGCGCCCGACCGATCTCATTCTTTTTTTATGGTGCAGAGTATTCTATGATGTATATGTACCACAGTTTCCTTAAAGATTGGCAAGGTTTAGGTCCAAATCGCTTCTTTTCTTGATAAATTCTAAACTTATCTCAGACTTACTTATTTTTTGGCCTGTTGTTCTTTAACTGTGGTCTCCACACCAGGAATATCAGTATTACCTGAAAACTAGAAATGAATATTCTTGGGATAACAGAGATCTACTGAATTAGAAATTCTGAAGGTGACAGTCTGACTCTGTCGCCCAGGCTGGAGTGCAGTGACGCGATCTCGCCACTGGATTTTTAAAAAGTCAAAAACAACAGATGCTGGTGAGGCTGTGGAGAAAAGGGAACATTTTTACACTGTTGGTAGAAATGCAAATTAGTTCAGCCACTATGAAAAAAGGTAGGAGATTTCTCAAAGAACTTAATACAGAGTTACTATTCAACCTAGCAATCCCATTACTGGGTATGCATCCGAATGAATTAAATTTTTCTACCAAAAAGATACATGCATTTTCACGTTTATGGCAGTGCTATTCACAATAGCAAAGACATGGACTCAATCTAGGTCACTATCAACAATGGACTGGATTTAAAAAATGGGAGTACATATACACCATGGTTTAGAATTTATAAGTTTATAAATAACAAAATAACAGCAATTTAAAAAATACAAATAGCAAATACAGTATAACTATTTACCTAGCATTTACATGGCATTAGGTATTATAAATAACCTAGAGATAATTTAAAGTATACCAGAAGATGTGCATGGGTTATATGCAAAGTTTAGAATTTATCAAGAAAACATAATTGCTCGCCAGCAATTATGTTTTAACAAACCCTCCCTATGACTCTGCCGCACACACAAGTTTGTGAACCACTGCCTTAGGCTGTGTGTTTCTGAAATCTGAGAGCTGTTAAGTATTATCTTCTTTATCCTCCATCTCATATTTTTGTTTTTCATTTCCCTTTAGTTTGACTAAATTGACTAAATGTTTATAAATTATAGAATCTTTTGTAATTGCCAGTAGACAGAGCAGACTCCCATTCATATGCTTCTCAAGTTATAACAGAAAAACATAACTTTCTCTTTTTTCACCTGCCTTCGAGTTGTAATACTGGCATGGACCATTGACATCTCAAATTTTCTTTATCCTCAGGCTGTCCTATCTTGGCTGGTAACAGCCCTACCCTTCTAGCATCTTTGTTCTACCTGAGTAGATCCAGACTCCAGCCACAGCTCACCACCTCCACCGCCACCGCCTCCACATGGTTCACCCACAGTAACTTCCACCTGGATGATTGTTGGCAGGTCTCCCTTTGTCGGTCCTTGCCTCCCTAGACTATTCTCATCATAGCAACCCAAGTGTTCCTTTTGCAACATAAATCAGATCACATCACACCCCTGCTCACAAGCTGTTAGTGAGACATTTCATTTTTCTCAGAAGAAAAGCCAAATTTTTTTTAATGACTTTTATTTTGAATTCAGAGAGTGCATGTACAGGTTTATTACATGGGCATGTTCCATGATACTGAGGTTTGGGGTATAGATGATTCTATCACCCAGGTAGTGAGCATTGTACCAAATTAGTAGTTTTGCAGCCCACTCCTTCCTCTAGTAGTCACTCGTATACAGTAGTCACTATATACTCAATTTTTAGCTCTATAGGTGAGAACATATAGTATTGGGTTTTCTATTCCTGCAGAATTCACTTAGGATAATGGCCCCCAACTCTATCCATGCTGCTGCAAAGGACATGATTTCATTCTTTCTTGTGGCTGCATACTATTCCATAGTGTATATGTTTCCCCATTTTTTTAATCCAATCCACTGTTGATAGCAACCTAGATTGAGTCCATGTCTTTGTTATTGTCAATAGCACTGCCATAAACATGAAAATGCATGTATCTTATTGGTAGAAAAATTTAATTCATTCAGATATATACCTAGTAATGGGATTGCTAGGTTGAATAGTAATTCTGTATTAAGTTCTTTGAGAAATCTCCTACCTTTTTTCATAGTGGCTGAACTAATTTGCATTTCTACCAACAGTGTAAAAATGTTCCCTTTTCTCCACAGCCTCACCAGCATCTGTTGTTTTTTGACTTTTTAAAAATAGCCATTTTGACTGGTGTTAGGATGGTTTCTCATTGTGGCTTTGATTTGCATTTCTCTAATAATTATTGTTGATGAGCATTTTTTTTCATATGTTTGTTGGCCATTTGAGAACTTCTTTTGAGAAGTTTCTAAAAAAAAAAATAAGCATGTCCTTTGTCCACATTTTAATTGAATTATTTGTTTCTTGCTTGTTGATTTATGTTCCTTGTAGATTTTTGATATAGACCTTTGTTGGATACATAGTTTGCAAATATTTTCTCCCATTCTGTAGGTTGTCTGTTAACTCTGTTGATAGCTTCTTTTGATGTGAGATGCTGTTTAGTTTAATTAGGTCCCACTTGTCAATTTTTCTGTGAATTTACAAGGTGATACATGATCTGCCTTTGCCCCTTATCTTAGACCTTCTCTCTGACTTCCTTCTCTCACCTTTTGCTCCAGACGCACTGGTAGTCTGCTATTTCTCTAGTGTTACCTGCCTGTATTAGGGAAGAAAGGAAACAGCCTGAAGACTTTCCTTGTGCAGTCAACACAGTGGAAGAAGTGGGGATTTGAGAGGAACTTAAACTTTAATGGAAGGAACTGCTGAGTCAGAAACAAGCCTATATAGCTGGTCACATGACAGTAATTTTTCCCAGAGCTATATTGGTCAGGCAATGAAATAAGATGATCTTTCTGTTTTTCCCTCTTCCTGTAGGTTCGTTTCTCTTTGCTATTATTTAAACATATTAGGCTTTGCTTAAACAAAGAAAGGTGTTTTTGAGAGCTCTATCTAGTGAGAAGTAAGCATTCATTTGATGGCCAATTGTAAACCATTGACAACCAGATAAATGAGAGTTTATTGTATTGAAGGAAACCACAGGTGTAGTTCAGCTCTGCATTCCGAGAGTGTTAGAAAATCCTGGTTCTCTACATTTGGAATGGGACGAGTTGAGAATATGAGGATTAAGGCACTAATCTGCCATTCATAGCTTGCTCTTTGAAAGAGCAGAAGCAAATAAAGGCTTTGATCAGTGCGAGAGTCGAAGAGCAGAACTACAGCCCTTTCGTACCCTTTGATTTGGAAACAGTCGCCCTTCACAGTGGGATTCAAAGCCCAGATCTTTACTCTTGGAACCTGTTTCTTGCTGTGAGCATGAACGCTCCTGCACTTTGTTTCCAAAAGGATTCACTTAGACTTTAGACAGTGGTGAGTGCCTCTCCCCTTCCCCCCATCCACCCAAAGACAAAATTTCAAGTGACATTCAGTTCAATTCTACTTTATATTCCTAGAGTAAAAGCCTCCGTTCTGTTGGTGTAGGCTTCTATCTTTCTCTCTTTCCACCAGTGTGATATATTTATGGGATGAAATAATAAAATATATACTTTTTAAAAACTTTATTTTCACTCTCTAAAATCTAGAAGGCTCTCAAATTTGCCTTTTCAAAAACTGCAGCTGCAAAAGTTGGTCCTCTATGGCTTATACCTATAAGATCTTACACGATTTCTGACCAGGAACTCCAAATTATTTGACAATGTGCAGCAAATATTCATGCAAACCCAATGGATGCTAGTTGTGGTGTCAGTAATAATTGTTAAATAAATAAATAAATAAATAAATTTTCAGCCGAATGGGGAAGACAGACACAAACCATGGGACAAGTAGAATCACAGGAGGGTATGAGAGATGCCTTGGAAGCAGAGGTACTCAAGGAGCCCAGACTGGATCAGAGAAGGAGACCTAGAGCAGGGGATGCCGCAGTGAGAATGAGGGCTTGTGAGGTTGCTAAGTTAATGTCTAATTTTATTTAGTAGGTTTCTAACCCTGTTTCTCTGAGCCCTCCCAGGCTTTTATTACTTAAATTGCAGTAATTATAGGATCCACTAAGATCTCAAAGTGTAATTAATCTAATTATCTGAAAAAATGAAATAAAAACAGATGTATTTTTAAAATATGTTGGACCTGTAGTTTGGGGGTTTGTAGGTTTGTTTCTTTGTTGTCTTTCAGGAAAGGAAACTAGGCAGGGTTTTTGACAAGTTCTGTCAGCCCATGGGGATTCGACCTTAGGATCTGAAAACCATAAAAACCGTACCATGAAATGTGAATATACTTATTCTTTTTGTATATAAGTGATAACAAAAAGGCAAATGTGTGCTTTGTATCCTCAATACCAAGCACAGAGCTGGTGGATTTTGTATTCTGTTTTGTTGAATGAATGACTGTCTTGTCGAATGAATGACTGTCTTGTCACGCTGTGAGGATTTTCTTCTTCCTGGTTGAGAATGTTTATTCTCTCATTATGGCCGTCTTCCCCTAAGACACACACATATACACATATACACACACACACTCACAAGCACACACATCTGAAACGTTTGCTAAACCAACTTAAATACTCGGTTTCCAATATATTTTCCGGAATGTTTCTAGCCCACATTCATCACTCTCTGCTTAAAATTTTAATTTATAATTAGTGCATCATCTTTCCCTCCACACCAACACTACAGACACACACACACACACACACTCACATACACACTTATGCAGTCAATCCAGAAGTTTATATATTAGGGCTGGGTGTGATGGCTCATGCCTGTAATCCCAGCACTTTGGTAGACCAAGGTTGGGGGATCACTTGAGGCCAGAAGTTCCAGACGAGCCTGGGCAACATTTCGAGATCCTGTCTCTACAAAAAATTTTAAAAAATTAGTCAGGTGTAGTGGCTTGTGCCTGTAGTTGTAGCTACTCAGGAGGCTGAAGCAAGAGCTTGAGCCCAGAAGTTCCAAGCTCTAGTGAGCTCTGATCACATCACTGCATTCCAGCCAGGGCAACAGAGGAAGATCCTGTCTCAAAAGCAAAAAAAAGAAGTTTATGCAATATATTAGATTTTGTTCTCTAATTGTTTCATCCATATATTTCTTGTTTCTCTGATGAGATTAAGCTTCTTGAAGTCAGGAATTGAGTCTCATATGCATTCTCACCTTCCCTATGCACTTTGCCAAGGTGGCACTGTAGGCTTTATTAACTTTATACTGTCAACAAAAAAAAATTAACCTTCCATCACATTTTCAAATATTCTCAGCAAATATTCCCTCTACTTGGGCACCTTTGCCCATTGTCCACGTATACCTGTGCAAGTGCAAGCACATGCACACATACACATGCACACTCCTCTCTCTGTCATACTCACCACGTTCACACACTCACATCCTTTTACCACTCTCATGCATCACTCTGGTCTTCAGATTCTGCTTGCAGAGCTTTAGCCTACAGGCAGTGCCAAAAAATATATAACCACACATATCCCCCTAAATTCCTCTGTCATATTATTATAAAACTGCTTCATTAGCCTCTAAAATCAAATATTTTTAATGTATTTTAACAACATTCCTGGTGAGGTTAGTAGACTGCTGCTTTACCAATGGAACTTTGGAGAGCAAGGAGTTCAGAGACTTAATCAGGACATGGCAGGATGGTCAACAAAGGCTGCTCCACACAGCTCTGCTTATGATTATTTATTTATTGTAAAGTTTCTGATATTTTTGAACATCCTCATTCTTTTCAGTATTTTAAAATTCAACATTTATCTATAAAATATTATTTTGGACACATATAGTAAATTTGACTACATTTTGAAAACTGTAAACCAATGCACAAATGTACAGTATTATGTTTCTAAGGAAGTTTGGCATCCATAACAAAGTCTATACATCATAATTGATCAAAATAGAACCTGTTAAATATTATCTTTCATTTTCAATGATATATATACGTAGATAAAATTGATAGAAGCTATCTATAAAGTGATAGGTGATATGCTGACAATCAATCATTGGGTAAAATGGTCTAGCCTCCTACAGAAAGCTGAAATATTATAGCTATCAATTATAGATAATATATAATACACAAACTAATAATCATATACATTTATACGAAATAATTATTTGCTGAGAACTTTGTTTTGGATTGTTTTCATTAGTGAATTAATAATTTCTTTAACTCCCCTCGTTCCATTCAGGGCATGGAATTTTTACATCCTAAACAGCAAAAATACATAGTTTTCAACTAAGTAAAACAAATAAAATGGAATGTCATTTATTCAGAGACCCCTGAATTGATTCTGGTGGCCACTTCTGTATCTCTGTATTTTATGTCTTGTTATTCACATACCATTGTTTCTGTTACCAGAACTTCTTTATCTTAAAAAGAGAAAAAGTCTGATAGTTTAAAGAGAGAATTAACATGACAAAATTCAAAACACTGTTTTGTAAACCCCATCTTAATTGAGGTAGTTTAAGGTGTCTTACTCCCCAGCCTGGAGTCACGTGAGTGGAGAAGACGGGCCATATCTTTGTCATAGGTATCCTGATCATGTTTCCCTGCAGTTGCTCAACCCCAGAAAACAGCTGTAGAAAACTGAAAGAGCTTGCAAACAGATGGGGTATTCAAAATAGCCGAGGAAACAGAACATCTTACAAAGGTTTCACTGCATTGAAAACATCTCAGGTTATCTGAAACACCATTTAACTTACCAAGATATGATTTACAGGGATATACTCATTTCATAAAAGCACGTGCATCCTCCATATGTGTCCGCTTTTACAGCTGCTCAAATCTTTGTGCTAATCTAAGGTTTACTGTAACCACTGCTCTAACCTGAATCCAAGTATAGAAAGGAGACTGCCCTCCTCGTCCCCTTTATTCAACTACACAACTGATGTCATTTGTTGTTTTATTCAAACCATGCAACGCTTTTACTGAAAAGAGGTAAAATGCTGGGAATGTAGCTTACAAGGCTGAACAACAGGTAACTCTGCCAGTGCACTTTGCAGTCTAAAGGATATGCAGGCATGCTCAAGTACTGCAAAGAACCATATCTAACCTGTGGCTTGAAATAGGAGGATGCTGCAGGTGCTGTTTCACTGTCCCTGAATGATCTGTTTCTTATTCTTACAACAATCCACCTTGGAAGTATGGGTGACATTGCTTTCTTTTGTTTTGTTCCTTTTACTTTTTCTAATCCTCCTTCCACCCTTTAAAATATTAGTTTCATCTTGTTTCTGCTCTCTGAGTTTGGGTTCAATTGTGCCTTGTGTCTAAAATTCTTAAGTTTTCTTCCACACTTGTGGCCAAGGTCAGCACAGTCCATTCACCTATCTGCTTCCTGAGTTCTCCCAGTACACAGAGTACATGTCAATTACATGGGAGAACATGTCAATTACCTGACAACCATTAAGAATAATAACGACCATTGATAACTCTGCAGTGTTATTAAGCTAAGAAGCTCCCTCCCTACAGTGGGTGAAGACAGGAAAGAAGGAAGAGGTTAAGTAGATAGAGACACCTGTCTTGCCACATTCTCTTCCAACGGCAAATTCTTCAGTCTTTCCAGAGTGGAAGGTCACCCTCTTCTAAATAAGTGAGTGGGGCTCTGGCCTTGCTTCACAGACACCCAACCAGTATCTCCTTGGACAAAGACAGTTAGTTTTTGAATAATCACCATATGGATGACTTTAGCCAAAACTTCTTCAGGAGCTGTCCCTGGTTCATCAGAAGTCAACCTTTTTAGCACAGTACATTGCCCACATTTCTAAGATGAAACAAGGCCCTGCAGACTTGATATCTGTGGTTTTCAGATTACGGTGTGGGGAGGGAAGTTGTCTCCTGGAGAGGCAATGAGAGGTGTCCCCTTTCCCAAGTCTGAAGTGTCATCAAGGTTGTACGTTAAGGATGCCACTTATTTTTTTTTTCTCCTTTTGCCCTCAAAACATCTCCTCTGTGAAGGTGAAGATAGGATTCCTTTCTGGTCCTACATAAATAGAAGTAACTAAACTGTAGATTTCACTATGATTATTCTAGATTGGCATGAATTTTCTCCCCTTTATAGCAGTTTTCCAGCATGAATTGCAGATTTTTAATAGTCACAGCTTTGGCTTTGGGATTGCAATAACCATAAGGGACACACTGAAATATCTAGGAGCACTTTTGACATTCCCTTGGTTTTACTGATTTCTTATTTCCAAATCTCACATGAGATCTGACTGAAACTCAGGACACCATACACAGCTGTCACAGTGTTTATTCTGGCACCCAGTATTATAATGATTTGCCAGAGCTGCTAGCCACAGAGGGTCTGGAGGTTTGCTTCTCGGTTTAGTTGTGTCAGAGTCAGGCCTTCCTAATCTGCCCCTTTGTCACTAACCCCAAGACATAGGTCAATTGGCAGTGGAGTTGCTTCTAAACATCAAGACAGAGATTGTAAAACTAATAGTCTACTCTAAATGAATTTTTACAGGCTCTCCTTC
This sequence comes from Macaca thibetana thibetana, assembly GCF_024542745.1. Lineage (NCBI taxonomy): Eukaryota > Metazoa > Chordata > Mammalia > Primates > Cercopithecidae > Macaca > Macaca thibetana. Next base: position 95,389,780 of record NC_065581.1, read on the forward strand.
CCCTTCTATCCTGACCACATATACCCGGCAGATTTAGTAAAGTCGCATTAGCTCTCCTGGATTGAAGAGAGAAGGTCCTCTTAAGAATAATAGACATAATTCTATCTCTTGATTCCTGCCAATTAGATTTCTTTCCAAAGGCATAGTTCTCTACATTTCTCCCTTGGTCAGAATGGATCTATAATCCAACAAAAAATTTCACCCCTACAACCATACCACACAGAGCAATTTGGAATTTGTGTATGTTTAAGGAAAGAATCACCAATATGGTGTGTAAATTCTGGTACTATCATTAATGTCTGTGGAATTCACAAAACTATGCTTTTTGGTCGATGGACTGGGTTCCTTAAATCAAGGTTGCTGATGGAATGGTCTCCCTAGAACACTAACTAAATGGTTCTAATTCAACCCAGAAAATGCTGTTCTCCTCTAGATTCTGAACTCATGAAGAAAAAACACTTGCCTTCTAATCCATAGCCTCCCCTTCTGTGGGCTCCACAGAAATCCCCAATGAAAGCAGCCTACACTCTGCTGCCACTTCTTCACATTTGGAAACATGTTGGCTGCGGAGTAGAGAGGCTGCACCATGAGTGTCTCAGCATTTACCTCACCACATGTGTTAGCACAAAGTGGCTGTGGGGAGGGAGGAGGATCCCTCCAGCATAGCAGTGGCCATAGTAGTGAAACAACACACAGTAGAGGTTGAACCCAGTTAATGTCACCACTGTGATCAAACCCACCATGCAGCTCAGCACAGGGAAAGTATCCACTAACTCACCCCACAGTGTGATAGAGACTCCAGCCTCAACACAACATACCTCAGGCAGGTAACATTGTATATTTAGACCGCAAATATCTATAATCTTTTCAGACTCTGAGAGGGAATTGCAGTCAGGTAGAGCTCCTAGATAAAATAGTTGAGAACTAAGTATTATTTGAGATGCACATATAGCCTTCCTTTGCATATATCATAGGCAAAATTCTAAGATAGCACCAGCATCATCATCTTTTGGTGTAGAGGTCCTGTGTAACTCCCTTCTCCTGAGTGTGGTTGGGACCTTTGAATCTGGTGTGATATCACTCCAGTGAAAAGGTGAAAAGATTTTGTAGAAGTAATTAAGGTCCCAAGTTAGTTAATACTGAGTTAATTCAAAAGGAGATTATCCTTAGTCTGCCAGACTGCCAGACTAATCAGGTGAGAGTCCTTAGAAGAGGGACTGGACCCGTCCTGAAGAGAGAGATGCTTTCCTGCTGCTCTTGAAGAAGCAAATATCCATGTTAGAAACTGCCTATGGAGACAAGTGGCCTCTAGAAGCTGATAGCCTTCATCCTTCAGCCCAAAGGAACTAAAAAGTGGTAAAATGCTGGGAATCTTAATTCTCTCAACAATCTTTATAATTTTGGGAGACGACCCTGAGCTCCAGATGAGAATACACCCCAACCAACACCTTGATTGTAGACTTGTGAGACCCTGAGCCAAGAACCCAACTAGGCAATGCCTGTGAGAGAATACATTTGAGATGATAAATGTGTGTGGTTTTTAGTGGCTAAACTTGCAGTAATTTGTTAAGCAGCAATAGGAAAATAACTCAGCATACTTCTTTTCAACTGTTATGGACACATTTTCTTGGTATCCCACTGATCCCTATGAGAAACCCTGATTGGAATTCTGCAGTCCATATTGGAGGTCTTGGAGCTTGGGATGCTGATGTGGATTTGAACAATTTACATCTTGTTTCCCTCTGATCAGTCCTGAAGTCCCCATAGTTTCCCAGCCATCTCCACTAATTCCAGTTTCTTCCCTCACATTAGGGAGGAATTATCCAAGAATCTCCTAATTTTCTAGTATGTATCCTACTGTCTACAATGGAAAACAGAAGGTGAATGATGCTCAATGCAGAGAAGAGAAGAGAGGAAAAGGTAGAAGATAACCCAACTCTCTTTATCATCATCAAGGAAAGAATAAGTTCTCAATCTCAACCATTTTTGAAAAAGTGGGCAGTATCTAACCTCTCTACGGTTACTGCTAGCTTCTTTATTTAGAAATCTGAACCAAGATACCATCCTGTTTCTTTCTGATTCTTGATCATCTTATTTTTCTCTTCTTTTGTTTTTAACTTTGAAGTTCAGGGGTACAAGTGCAGGTTTGTTACATAGGTAAACTTCTGTCATGGGGGTTAGTTGTACGGATGATTTTATAACTCAGGTATTAAGCCTAGCAGCTATTAGTTACTTTTTCCTGATCCTCTCCCTCCTCCCACTCTCCACTCTCCAATAGGCTCCAGTGTATGTTGTTTCTTTCTTTGTGTCTATGAGTTATCATCATTTAGCTCCTACTTTTAAGTGAGAACATGTGACATTTGGTTTTTATCTTCCTACATTAGTTAGCTAAGGATGATGGCCTTCAACTTCATCTATGTCCCTACAAAGGACATGATTTCATTCCTTTCTATGGCTGCATAGTATTCCATGGCGTATATGTACCACATTTTCTTTATCCAGTCTATTCAATTACAATTTGTTGTAATAGCAAAAAAAGTGCCTCTCAAGCTTTCTAAGGCTGGCTGACTGAGTGAGCCTGGACCTTTATGAGCAACTGCCATGAGATCTGGTTCCTGGCAGATACCCAAACTCCTTTTGGTATTTGTTGATTTGTTTAATCTCAACTACCATACTACACAAAAGTTTCTTTTTTAGCCTTACAGTACAGTTGGAAATAATTTTATCTTCTATCTGCCTGGATATCAAGATATTGGGACATGCTTCCTCAATGATTTCTACAATTGAGTCTATTCTGGCAATCAACAGCCTGTCTGGTCTAGGAGCTGCCTTCTTTTAAGTGTATATTGGAATGTCACACTGAGGTGAGATCTTTTATAGTTCCCAATGCTTGCTTGCACCTAAGTCATTGAAGCATTCTATTCTTGTAACATTACCCTAGTTTGTTCAATTCATAGTTCATATTATTCTTTTCTTGGCACCTGCTCCACCCTGTCCTCCAAACTGTACTTTTGAGAATCACCAAGTGTCCTTTATTCCATTGCTTTTTCAAGAGCCAGATCTCTGGTTGACTGGGATTCATCTACCAGTGCCACCACTTTGTTCCTGGATCTTTTATCTTTCTTTGGAAACAATCTATTATTCTTTAAAAATTCCCCAATGGATATTTATCACTGCTTACGACTTTTTCTCCTCATTGATTTTGTACAAAATTCATCAGAATATTTTGAATAAACAATCATAATATAACATTCCATTTTTAAAGTTTTCTTCCCCCAGGAACTGTTCTGTGATCACATTTGTCTCCCTATCATTCCTTCCCCAATAATTAAATATTGCTAATACCATATACACTTGCACTAGATCTTCTCTCCCTCGATGGCCCATTCTGCTAATACTAAAGGTGACATGGTGGCATACTACTAGTGTGCTTTGTTGGGAGAAGGATTAACATTCCAACTGTCCAAAATTCAATAATATTGAAATTTAGCCTTCACACAGGTAAGTGTGTCATCCCATCCTGCCACATCTGAAAGGGATACAAGATAAACTTACTATGAAAATATGGGGAAAACAGTTGTACTCCTCGCCAAGTGCTCTAAAAGTTAAAAAGGGTGCTGCAATATATTTCATTCCATTCGTTCCTTTTAACTGAACATTCCACTTTGAATAAACATCCTGAATTCCCTACGTGCACCATTGCTTTCCTGTCTTTCCCTTCTCTGCTTCCAACCCCCATCAACTCCCAGGCTCTCAGCTGCCTCTTTCTGTTATCCCAGGGGCTCAAGTCAGCAATTCCTTTTTATCCCATCTGGCCAACACAAATGTATCTTTTCATGCCAGTTCATAGGGAATCAACTCTACAAACCTCTCTTGTCCATTATAGCATATCTTTAAAATGCAATGTAATATCTATATATATTGCATTTAATATATATTTTATATATTGTATTATACTTACATATGCAATATTATATAAATGACATTTATTCACAAAGGTAAGAATAAGAGGGATGAAGAGATTAAAATAGATATCTCTAAGTTTCACTCCGATGTCAGGGACTAGGCCTTTTGCATCTTCATGCCTGGTGACTGACACATACTGAACTTTCATATACTTTTCTGCAGCATGATTGATTTTAAGTTGATGCCTGACCGAATTACTTGTAGTAATGTGAGGATCACTGGATTTGAAAAAGTACGGCTAGATTTGCAATTGTTCCATTTTATAGTCAGAATTGTTCATTCTTATAGTCAGACTCGTTAATTCTTTCCTATTAAGTCTATGCCAATGTCATTCCTACATTGCCTGCACAATGCTACAGCTACCTGTTGAAAAGCAAATCAATCATTTGACTGTTTGATGTCAAACAATTGGGAGTATATAAAATTGTAGAAAGTAGCAGCTGCAAGGAGGCAAATGGCATATTCTAATCCTGGTTTTGCAATCTCCTCATGATGTAACATTGGCAAATCAGTCTCTCTAAGTGTAGTTTTCTCATCTATAAACGACATTTGTTAACATTCTTTCATAACCTTTTTTTTGACATTTTTCCTATTGAATTCATAAGTTACTCTGGCTCAGGTTAAGTTTTCCAAGTGATATTTGCTAATATTTTATGGCAATATGTGTTACATAATTCTTTAAATATACAAGGAATTCAGGATTTTGCCAAAATATTTTATATACTCACATTTTATATTTCATGTAAAATTCAAGGGATCATGTGTGGTTCTCCATTTGAACAGATGCAATATCTTCTTGACAGAATTTATATTTTCACTACACAGTAGCAACAAAATAAAACAAGGAAACTTTTCAAACAAAAGTGAAGTAGATGAAAATTACAGTCACTTTATAAGAGCTGCATTGACCGCTTCTATCTTCCTTTTTTCTCCATGCTCTTTTTGTGTGCTGCCAGATTGTCTCCTAGCTGGAGGTGACAGACAGCCCCAGCCCAGATTGCATCTACAGACAACCCATCTGGGAATTGTCTGTGCAAGTTTCAAAGATGTTCCCTGTGGCAAAAACCACTTTATATGTCTCTTTTCAAACTTTAGGGTCTGTTTAAATGTGTTTTAACAGTTATGGTATGGTGTGTGATTGGGGTAGACACTTCTGCAGTTGCTGGCTGGACAGTTCCTACAGTTCATTGCTTAAGAGCTGTATCTTGTGTCGAGGACCCCGGGAGTGGAAAGAGGCTTGGACTAACTGCATTTCCTGTCTTACCCCTTCCATGAAGACTCTTTTGCTCATTTTTATTTTCTAAAGTATACAGAGGACAAGGGGGGTTTTAGAGTTATAAACATCTCACCAGTGTTGCATATATTTTATATCCTTCAGTCATATAAATATACATATATAAAATTCTAATGAAGGAAAAAATACTATTTGCAAATTCTTTAAATTTCTGGAAAATATTTGTTAATGTATTCAGCTTTTAATTATGCTTGCAATTTTTAAAACATGTCATATATCTAAAGATGTAAACTGATTTCTAAGGAGCCTAAGTGTAGAGACGGTCTTTGCAGGTTATTTCTAATCTTCCTGACTTCTCAACATTGGAGTGCCCCACAGCTCAGTCCTCAGACATTTTCTTTCCTATATGCATTCATTTTCTTAGTGACCTCATCAAATCTCATCTCTTCAAATATCATCCATATGCTGACAACTTGCTAATTTATAACCCTAGCCTAGAACTCTCGTCAACTGATATGTCCAACTGCCTATGTGACATCTCCATTTCAAGGTCAAAAGAAATCTTGCCGGGTGTGGTAGCTCATACCTGTAATCCCTGCACTTTCAGAGGCCAAGGTGGGCGGATCACTTGAGGTCAGGAGTTCAAGACCAGTCTGGCCAACATGGTAAAACCCCATCCCTACTAACAACACAAAAATTAGCTGAGTGTGGTGGCGCATGCCTGTAGTCCCAGCTACTTGGGAATCTGAGGCACAAGACTCTCTAGAATCTGGGAGGCAGAGGTTGCAGTGAGTCAAGATCCCACCACTGCACTCCAGTCTGGGCAACAAAGTGAGTCTCAAAACGAAAAAAAAAAAAAAAAAAAAGAAATCTCAAACTTATTACTTCCAAGACAGTCCCAATGCCCCCAATAGGTTCTGCTTTTACACCAGGTGTCTTCATTTCCATAAATGGCAATTCCATTCCTCTGGTTGCTCAAGTGAATACCTTGGAGCTATTCTTGAATTTCTTCTTTCTCTTCTATCTTGCAAATGCTCAGAAAATTCTGGCTATATTTTAAAACCGTAACCACAATTCCCATCACTTGCCTTCACCTCGGTTACTACAATCTAGATTCAGCTCACCGTTAGCTGCTGCCTGGATGACCACTGTAGCCTGGGGTCTGGTCCTTCTGTTTCTATGCTTGCCTCCCTGGATTCTCTTTGTTAGGGCAGCAGCCAAGATGATCATTTTATTCTTCCTCTCAAATCTCTATTGTGACTTCCTATCTTACTCAGATTACAAAATACATACATTTACAATTCCCTCTATGATCCCATATCCCACATATGCTTCCTTTCTCTTCCTGCTCTCTGACTTCATCTTCTACTACTGCCTGTCCCCCTTGACTACTGAACATCTTTGGCTAGAGCCCCCTATGTGGGGACCCTCAGAGCATTTACATCTGCAATTCTCTTGACCTGAATGGCTGTTTGTTACTCCAGATATTAGCATGATGCCTTCACTTTCTTTAGGTCCTCATTCAAGTGAAAACTTCTCTGGCCCCCTTCATCTATAATTGCAAGCTCTCTAACAACACAGGCATATGCACACACACATTTCTATCACCATTGCCTCCTTTTGTTTTCTTCTTAATAAATGCCACAGTTACTTATTTTTATTTTTTTGTCTGACTCCTCCACTTGGTGCTAAAGGTCAATAAGATATAGCCCATAGACAAAATCTGGCTCCCCATTTTTGTAAAGTTTGATTGGAACACAGCTGCACCCGTATGTTTATGTGTTATGATCACTTTGGTATGACTCCAAAAGCCTAAAATACGTATTTACTATCTAGCCCTTTGCAGCAAACTTGCCAACCTCTGTGAATATAAGCTTCAGAAGGACAGGTGTTTGTGTTTATTTTATTCTCTTCTTTGTCACTAGAACCATACAGTCTTAACTGGCACATATTAAGTATCCAATAAGAATATATTGTCTGATGAATAAATGAAGTGTTGCAGCTTTGTGATTTAAGGATCTTGATAAGAAAACAAAGTTGAATTGAAATTTTACATGGCTAGGGATCTATAATAAATATTGGAAGGGTTTTGATGATGTTCCTTAGCGTTGTTTTTCAACTAAAAAAAAACACAAGACATTTTTTGAATATCATTCATTCTAAGTAAAAATGGTCATCTCCTAGTGTTGACTTTAAATACAGTGTAAAACAACTGGTAGAGGTATTGTTATTACACCAATTATATTGTTACAGAACCACTGCTGTAATAGGGCCATTAAATAAGCCCTCTGAGAGCAGTTATGCAGGACTAAAATTGCTTTAAGGTACCAATTGAAATCACCTGTGTGACCTTTTCAGGCCTGTTTGCATCTTGTTATCCACCAAGTGAGAGATAAGAGCGAATCCATTTCGAATGCACGATTGTAGTGGGCATTGGTTATTTAGGTCCAGCAGAAAATGTAGAGTCCACTCTGACTTTACGCTTTTAGTCAACAATATAGCCTCTTGCTCCCAATGAAAAGACAAGATAGAAAGTATTTTGTTTGATCTCTGGTGGCACTAGAGATTTCAGTAGTGAAACCAAAACCAGTGACTTCTCCCTTTTCTGTGTAGCCATTCATAGAAGCTCTGGCACCTAAGAACTTTGTCTTTAGGGGGAGAGGTTGAGACTCTTTCAGAAAGAAATGTGCCCCTCTTTTTATGTGACACTTCAATACTGCATTCAAAAAACAAGGGTTTTGAGGTTAGACTGATTGATGGTAAAGATGACAAAACCTTGACGGGTCTGTTAGCTTGAGCTGAAAAATGTGTGTGGCTAACTGCCTTAAACATTTTAAAATGTAACTCTCTAACTGTAGCAAAGGCTGTCAAGCTAAGATTTGGGATTAATTGTTCACTGTTCAACATGGTTTGTGAATAATTGCAGAACTGTAGCAATTAAATTGTGCTTTCTACAAAACAGGCAGCACATGCCTTCTGCTTTAGATAGACCTGCGGTTTTGCAGATTGGCAACCCTCTGTAATCTATTTGGATGTACAGGTGACATCTCTCTTTGAGTCTTCAGGACCCTGGGACCTCTGGGATGTTTGCTATATCATAAACTTGAATGATGAAAAAGCAGCAGGACTCCTTCAGCCTCTAATTAGAACCACTCAATGCAGCAAAGAAACTGAGCAACTCTTTATTATTCCATTTAATGTTTTTTTCTACATTCACAAATCATTTATCAGTATCATCTGAAAATGAAAAATGATAAGTGCAATGATATTTGGCACAATACACCCGGTTTGTTACTCAAGAGTTGGTATGTAGGTACAAAAGTGTTAGTGATGAAGTCATACCCTGGAGAGGATGCAAAAGAGAGCTTGTTCTTCAGTTCTGGCTGAATTCCCAGGTTTGGGCCGATGTGAATCTACCGGAATTAGTGATAATATTTTCTGTCATGGTTGTAAAATACTTTCAGAGAAACATAAAGTTTTTATGAGAAGAATAGTAAAAGAAATGAGTTCTTGTATGCCTCGGGGGTTAATATTTGTTCTTGTTGGCTCATTTGAGGATAGCAGAGGTTGAGATGGGGAGATAAAGGCACAAAGCCTTGAGTTCCCTCTTGCCATTGCTCATTATAAATAGTAGCTTCTACATAGCTCAATTGCTTAAAATGTGAAGGCCCTAACAAATCCCTAAGTCACTAAGTTAAAACATTTATACTTGCTGGTTTTATCTAAGTCTGAGGCCCCATTACAGTTTTCTCTTTCTCCCCTTCTTTATTCTTTTTTCTTTAGGATGATAGAATTTTTCCTGTGATAGGTTTCCAGATTTCAAGTGTTATTTATTTAGAATATCTTAATGGGGAATGTCAGTGAGGTTTAGAGACCTTTCCAAAGAATGGGAATGTTAGGATGCTCAAACCACATGCTGTCAAAAACTATTTTAAGTACTCTGTTTCATCAAGTAAATGCAGTTAGTTAAATTGAATTTAGAGAATTTTCCCCTCTTTGTGATGAACAGAGAATGATTATCATACCTGTGATACTCCTGACTTCCTTTTTGTACAAGTAGTGTAGTTGTACTGATCTTGAAGTTTATTAGAGCTTTAAGCTGTCAGATTATTACTGTCAGTTTCAAGAAAAGAAAGAGTTACTGATGTAAAATTAATTTATTGAATGGAATTGTTTTGCCCTCAGGGAATAACATCACCATTTAATTTAATTTCCCCATCATATCGTCTCATTTGTAGAGGAAAAAAATAACTTTTCTTTTTAAGAGAATAAAGTGCATTATGCTGAATGGTGTACTTCATCCTTACAGGTTTTGCTTGTTCTAGATCATCAGTTGTCATAACAACATGATACATTGTGCAGTAATGCTTGCTTGCTGAATTTGGGAAGCCAGCACTGATTTAGATATTTACTTATAAGAAAATGTTGTGAGGACTTAAAAATATGTATAAAATTGTTCTTCTGGTTACATTTTTCAATATCACACAAATTCATTATGGACCATCTGATACCAAAACTATATTTTAAATATTGTTATTAAAGGCCTTGAAATCACATGTATCCTAGTGCTGGTGGTGTCCTCAGTGTTTGCCCAAAGATACAACTATGTTCTGTTCCACTGGGGTTCAGAACACAGGTGTGCTTAAGCCTAGTAGGTGGTATTATAAAATCAAAGCCAGAAACACCAAACAAAATGCCTGGCATTTATTTCACGTTTCAAAAAGAAGCCTACAGAAGTGCTGAGGGCAAAGGTGGGGTCTTGGGCAAAACTACTGTCTAAACTAAAGAAACGCAAAGATGGCCGGGCACGGTGGCTCTCGCCTGTAATCCCAACACTTTAGGAGGCCGAGGAGGGCGGATCACGAGATCAGGAGATCAAGACCATACTGGCTAATACTGTGAAACCCTGTCTCTACTAAAAATACGGGCGTGGGGGCGGGCGCCTGTAGTCCCAGCTACTCCGGAGGCTGAGGCAGGAGAATGGCGTGAACCCAGGAGGCAGAGCTTGCAGTGAGCTGAGATCCGGCCACTGCACGCCAGCCTGGGAGACAGAACGAGACTCCGTCTAAAAAAAATAAATAAATAAAAAGAAAGAAAGAAAAAGAAAAACAAAAGAAACGCAAAAACTCCTTTTGAGCTCTGTTTCAAGAATAAATTTATCTTTAGCCAGAAGTTAAATATCACATTAGAAATTTCTATTTTCTATGTGGCACATATACACCATGGAATACTATGCAGCCATCAAAAAGGATGAGTTTGTGTCCTTTGTAGGGACATGGATGCAGCTGGAAACCATCATTCTTAGCAAACTATCACAAGAACAGAAAACCAAACACCGCATGTTCTCACTCATACGTGGGAACTGAACAATGAGATCACCTGGACTCCGGAAGGGGAACATCACACATCGGGGCCTATCATGGGGAGAGGGGAGGGGGGAGGGATTGCACTGGGAGTTATACCTGATGTAAATGACGAGTTGATGGGTGCTGACGAGTTGATGGGTGCAGCACAGCAACATGGCACAAGTATACATATGTAACAAACCTGCACGTTATGCATATGTACCCTAGAACTTAAAGTATAATAATAAAAAAAATTTAAAAAAAAAGAAATTTCTATTTTCTTATGTATATTTTACTGGCAGTCTTGAAATTTTAAAATAAACAACATTCCTAAAAATTACTAAAAAAGCATATTAAAAATTAAGACTATCAGCTTTTCCAGTATCAAAGCTTATTTTTGTTGTTTTTGCTATCTTCTATTTTCAAATTTATTCTCTAGAACCCCAATTATGTGTATATATTGGTTCTTCTGTTCCATAACTATATATATATACTCTTTCTTTTTGGTTTGGATTAGAGGAACACAGAATTGGAATTAGCATGATCCTCACATGCCTGCTTTTTTATTTATTAATTTATTTGGTTATTTTCCATAATAGAATTAACACAGTGAATCACCCCCTACCTCAAAAGAAAAAAAGAGTTAGAACTTACATCTAACTTTGTGGTTTCTGTCGCACCAAGCCCTTCTCTTCATGTGCAGAAAATGTTATTTTAAATCTTATGTTGATTATTCACTTGCATTTTTAATGGGTTTCATATATTTCTAAATATGCCTAAATAAGAATTTTTAAATAAGAAAACAGACGTGGCTACAAGTTTCACTTCCAGAACATTAACCTCAGCATGATTTCTATTTTTTATTTGCCATACACTTAAGTTTTATTTATTTTTATGTATTTATTTATATATTTATTTTATTGTAATAGTTTTTTGGGAGAACAGGTGGTGTTTGGTTACATGACTAAGTCCTTTAGTGGTGATTTCTGAGATTTTGGTGCACCTATCACCTGATCAGTGTACTCTGTACCCAGTATGTAGTCTTTTATCCCTCACCCACTCCCATCCTTTTCCCTGGAGTCCCCAAGTCCATTATATGCATCCTCACAGCTTAGCTCCCACTTATGAGTGAGGACATAGGGTGTTTGATGTTCTATTCCTGAGTAACTTCACTTAGAATAATGGTCTCCAGTTCCATTCAGTTTGCTGCAAATGACATTATTTCATTCCTTTTTATGGCTGAGTAGTACTCCATATGTGTGTGTGTGTTTGTATATGTGTGTGTGTGTATATACAAGTGTATGTGGGTGTGTATAAATATGCCACATTTTCTTTATCCACTTGTTGATTGATGGGCATTTGGATTGGTTCCATATTTTTGCAATTGTGAATTGTGCTGCTATAAACACGCATGTGCAAGTATCTTTTTCATACAATAACTTATTTTCCTCTGAGTAGATACCCAGGAGTGGGACTGCTGGATCAAATGATAGATCTACTTTTAGTTCTTTACAGAATTTCTACACTGTTTTTCCTAGTGATTGTACAAGTTTACATTCTGACCAACAGTATAGAAGTGTTCCCTTTTCACCACATCCATGCCAACATCTATTATTTTGATTATGGCCAGTCTTGCTTGAGTAAAGTGGTATTGCATTGTGGTTTTGATTTGCATTTCATTAGTGATGTTGAGCATTTTTTCATATGTTTGTTGGCCATTTGTACGTCTTCTTTTGAGAATTGTCTACTCATTTCCTTAGCTAACTTTTTGATAGGTTTGTTTGTTTGTTTTCTTGCTGATTTGTTTGCGTTCCTTGTAGATTCTGGATATTAGTCCTTTGTCAGATGTATAGATTGTAAAGATTTTCTCCCACTCTTTGGGTTGTCTGTTTACTCTGCTGATTATTTCTTTTGCTGTGCAGAAGCTTTTTAGTTTAATTAAGTCTCATCTTTCTTTGTTTTTGTTGCCATTGCTTTTGGGTTCTTGGTCATGAAGTCTTTGCCTAAGCCAATGCCTAGAAGGGTTTCTCCAAAGTTATCTTCTAGAATTTTTATAATTTCAGGTCTTAGATTTAGGTCTTCAATACATCCTGAGTTGATTTTTGCATAAGGTTACAGATGAGGGTCCAGTTTCATTCTGCTACATGTGGCTTGCCAATTATCCCAGCACCATTTGTTGAATAGGGTGTCCTTTCCCCACTTTATGTTTTTGTTTGCTTTGTCAAAGATCAGTTGACTGTAAGTATTTGGCTTTATTTACGGGTTCTCTATTCTATTCCATTGGTCTATATGTCTGTTTTTATACCTGTACCATGTTGTTTTGGTCACTATGGCCTTATAGTATAGTTTGAAATTGGGTAATGTGATGCCTCCAAATTTATTATTTTTGCTTATGCTTGCTTTGGCTATGTGGGTTTTTTGGTTCCATATGAATTTTACGATTTTTTTCTAGTTCCATGAAGAATGATGATGATATTTTGATGGGAATTGCATTGAATTTGTAGATAAGTAATTTTCACAATATTGATTCTACCTATCCAGGAGCATGGGATGTGTTTCAATTTGTGTCATCTGTGATTTCTTTCAGCAGTGTTTTGAAGTTTTCCTTGTAGAGGTCTTTCACCTCCTTGGTTACGTATATTCCTAAGTATTTTTTTTTCTTTTTTTCTTTTTTTTGCAGCTATTGTAAAGGGGGTTGAGTTCTTGATTTGATTCTCAACTTGGTCACTGTTGGTGTGTAGCAGGACTAATGATTTGTGTATATTAATGTATCCTGAAACTTTGCTGAATTCATTTACCAGTTCTAGAAGCTTTTCAGATGAGGCTTTAGGGTTTTCTGGGTATACAATCCTGTCATCAGCAAACAGTGACAGTCTGACTTCCTCTTTACTGATTCGGATGCCCTTTATTTCTTTCTCTTGTCTGATTGCTCTGGCTAGGAATTTCAGTACTATATTGAATAGAAGTGGTAAAAGTGGGCATCCTTGTCTTGTTCCAGTTCTCAGGGGGAATGCTTTCAACTTCTTCCTGTTCAGTATAATGTTGTCTGTGGGTTTATTTTAGATGGCTTTTACTACCTTAAGTCATGTCCCTTCTATGTGGATTTTGCTGAGAGTTTTAATCATAAAAGGATACTGGATTTTGTCAAATGTTTTTTCCCCATCTATTGAGAAGATCATGTGATTTTTTGTTTTTAATTCTGTTATGTGGTGTATCACATTTATTGACTCGTGAATGTTAAACCATCCCTGCATCCCTGGTACAAACCCACTTGGTGATGGTAGATTATCTTTTTGATATGCTGTTGCATTCTGTTAGCTAATATTTTGTTGAGGATGTTGACGTCTATATTCATCAGGGTTATTGGTCTGTAGTTTTCTTGAAGCTCCTTTTCTAAGTTCATAGTTATTTTCACAGTCATTCGCGCTGCTATATTTTTTCAATTCACCATTTAAAAAGTAAAATGTAAATTAAAAAGAATGGTTCATTGGAAAGTAAAAAAACATTTTAAATATAATCTCTGGTAAAAAGTATCGTTAGAGATTTGAAAAGTTGGACACGTGAAACTGACATTTTTGTAGTTCAAAAGCAATAACGTATCAGCAATTTCATATGTTTCACTTAATGCAAACCAGGTATTACAGACATTCACAGGAGGGACTGATTACATCCTATCATTTGAGAAGACATCTTGATTCTCTAACTTGGTGGCCTTCAAACTTCAGCATGCATCAGCAAGCCTGGAAGGCTTGTTAAGACACAGCTGCAATGGGAAGGGAATGGGGCCTTAGAATTTCCATTTCTAATAAAGTTCCCAACTGTCTCTGCAACTAGTCTTGGAATCACTCTTTGAGAACACAGGGAGTCTAGCTGCTTGATTTTTTTCCTTGCAGAAAAGTGTTATTGTTTTTATTATGTGGCTCTCATAAGCCAATAAGGAAAAGAAGATTCTCTCAATTTAAAAAATTGCAATGATGCTAAACCAGAAAATCACAAAAGGAAAATACAAATGTACATTAATATAAAAAGTCAAAATCATTTTAGTTATCAAAGACATGTAAATTGGAGAAACAAACTACCCCTTTTGAATACTCAATAACCAAAATTAGAAACTATTAGTAGTATTCAATGTTAAAAAAGGTAGAAACAAATGGATGCTCTCATACATTGCTAGTGGAATTATAAATTGCTAAAACCTTTCTGAAAGACAATTTGTCAACATATATCAAGCACAATACTTACGCTTTTTGCTCAGATAGTTCTACTTCTAGAAATTAATGCCAAGATACTCATCAGAGACATACACTAAAATTTATATACAAGTGTTCATTAAAGCACTATATATAATAAAAATTTGGATTATCCATCCTAAGTATTCAACACAAGATCCATAGGATACAATATTGTTAACCATTACAAAAAAATTCTTAACGATTGTTGTATAATAAAATGAATAAAGCTGGAAAGAGCACTATAAAGAAAGCAAAGATCCATTTTATATGTAAACATACACACACGCAATACATGTACACATAGATGTACAGAAAAATACTGAGAAGAATTCGAACTAGAATGTTAGTCACTGTTACTTCTCACCAGTGAGATTATAGAGGATTTTTCTTCTTTTTCTTTCATATACATTTTTGCATTTTCCCAAATTCTCCAAAGTGCATTTTGTGAGAGTGGTAAACTGGTTCTAGGGCTCCGTAGGTTCATTGCTCAATTATCTGATTAAAACATTTTTACTAGTAATTGCACTCCTAGGAATATAATCTATCAAAATAATCAAATGTACATGTAGAGTTTTATGTACTGGGAATGCTGATTGCAACAATATAACAAAATTTACAACCTTACTAAATGTTACCTGTTGAGAAATGGTTAAATAAATTGCGGTTTATCCATAATACAGAATTCTAAGCATTCATTTGAAAGAACATGCTGTTGAAGATTAATGACCTGGAGAAATGGTCATTGTCTAATGTTAAGTGAAAAAAGCAAAACACAAACTATGTACAATATAATCCCACTTTTTAAAAATATAAATATACAAATAAAAGATGTGAGGAGTATATCCACGTATAAATCATGTTTATCTTATTATGGTTGATTTTTATTTTCTTATGTATATTTTACTAGTCGTCTTAGAATTTTTAAATAAACATAATATTCCTAAAAATTAACAAAAATATGTATTTAAAAAATAAGACTATCAGCTTTTCCACTATCAAAGTTTCTTGTCTAAGGTCATACTTGTTCTCACAGCCATTTGTGCTGCCTTTTTAAAATCCACCATTTAAAAAGTAAAATGGGATTTTAAAAGAATGATTCATTGGAAAATAAAAATAGAAGTGACCAAAATGTTTAAAAACAAGGAGCCCTTGTTTATCTGACTGATGATAATAACCCAAGCTTCACTTTCCCAAAAGAATTCATTGCATAAATATCTTCTGGAGATGTGGAAAGTGGGGTTCCTGGGGGTTTCAGTCACTATTTCTAGCCAGAACTTCAGAGACACAAAGCTCTTGAATTTACATTAAAAATACCCTTCTTAGTTATAGACCTGCACATTTCTAGCTGTAGTAATTCGGCAAAGCAGCAGCCGGTAGACACTAAAAGGAGCTTAGCTGCAAGCAAAATGGGAACATAGAAGGTGGTAGCAACCTGCTTCTAGGTAATCAGTCCATGTCTAGTATAGCTAGTATCCCTTCCTTTAGTGAACTCCCCCTTTCTACCCCTCTTGGAATTCTCCTGGAACTGGCAATCCCAGGACCTTTCCTCTGCTAAATCCAAGGACACTTGGCCCAAGCTAGGCCAATCAGACTTTTTTCTCCTAGGACATAACAAAATTAAACCTGGGTAGTTTGATGAAATGGCCTAAAGTTACATTTTGTGAATTGCTGTTACTCAGTTCTCGGGACTTGCTCTTGTTCTTCCTCTATCTGAGTCCTGATTATTTAATTCTTCTTTGTTTTATAAGTTACTCAGTCTCTTTTCAATAAAGTCATCAGTGAACATTTCTGTTATTTACAACCCAGGAATGCTACCAGATGTATGGCAGAAATACAAACAATATATAGAGAAGGAAGAATAGGATTAGGGAAGGGGAAGAGCAAAGACTGATCTGGTCACATTTGTCACCTGCATCTGTTAGGACATCAGACATTATACCTGTTTATGTTCCTTAAAGAGTTATTGTGAGAATTGGCTTCTCCTACTCAGTCCATTCTTGAGACTTCAACCACGCTGACATTCTTCCTTTCCCTCAGAAGGACCAGATCATTTTTGTCTTTTGTGTGGTTTTAGTAAAAGATCTCCTTCTCTTTGAAGTGTTACCATCATAATCATGACAACCCTTAAACTAGCAAAGTCTTACTCATCTTGAAGATCCTCATTAATTGTCATTTCCTTTGAGAAATCTTCTGTATCCACAAAGACAAAGAAAGTTCAAACACTTGATGCTTCTTGAAAGCATTAAAAATAACTATAGATAAATAATTTGCTTTATAGTTAGGTATGCAATGTTTCTCCACCCTGCTATAGCTCCATGACTGTATAGAACCATGCCTGTTTTATGTATACTGATGTCATGCCCATCAACATACATCCAGTTCCTAAAAGCCTTACATCTAGTTAATAGTTAAATATCTGCTGAAGGAGCAAATGGTCCAATATAATAATGTATGTGAAAAACTTTAAAAAATATATAAGAGGATAAAAGCACAAGGTGATGCAGAGTTCTACAATCCACAATGAGAGCATTTATGTTATTTATCTTCCTAGTATTACCACATTCCCTGTACATCACTGTGGGTCACTGAATGTCAGCAAGCTTAATTGCACTTCCTTTTGAGGACTGATTTGGAAGAGAAGGGTTCAAAAGTGCAGAATGATGGGTGGGAGTGTCTCCATGGATAATTAGCAGAGCCTTGATGTAGATTAAAGTCTTATCTTAGTCCACTGGCACTTCTATAATAAAAATAACATAAACTGCATGTCTGATAAACAATAAACAGATTTCTCACAGTTCAGAAGCCTAAGAAGTCCATGATCTAGGAGCCAGCAGATTCAGTGTCTGGTGAGGCCCCACTTTCTCATAGATGGCCATCTTCTCACTGTAATTGCACATAGTGGAAGAGGCTAGAAATCTCTCTGGGTCTCTTTTATAAGGGCACTAATCTTATTCACGAAGGCTCCACCTCATGGCGTCATCACCTCCCAAACACTACACATTCGAAAAGACTCATATTGGATATTAGGTTCCAACATATGACTTTTTGTGGGAACCCAGACATTCAAACCACAGCAGGCCTGCCACCCTGAAGACATTCTAAATAATACAAGGTCATGTTTAAAACAGTGTATTTTCTAAACACATGCAGCTTCAAGACAAGTAGCTGTCCCTGCAACTAGCTTTTCACCCCCAATCCCTCTTATATAGAAACTCCAGAGGTAGTGCTCTTGTTGAAACTCATTCAATCTGATTTAGCCGCTGCTATAGGTAAGTAGTCAGGACAACCTGTGTCATGGCAAATAGTGACTCAATCCAAATGGATAACGGAGAATAAACATCTGATTTGGAGTGTTTATCATCTGAACTGCAAGAGAATTATATTAACATATGCAGTAGAAGGAAAAAGAATATTCTACAAAAGAAACAAAATAATTCAAGACACATCTTACACAATGGCCATATTCTTCTCCATTTTGGTTATGCCACTAGAAAGGTGCTAGCAATATTTGTCTATACAACAACGATACAGTTTTATATTTTATGATCAAAATAGCTCATTCCTTTTTGACTTGTCTTTTGAGGGCTCTGTTTATAAGCTCTGTGAGGGGAGCTTGAAATTATATAAAAGTTGTGAGTGAGAAAAAAGAAACACAAGCATTCCTTTGAAATGCTCTTAATAAATTTTAAAATTAATTTCCAGGATGATAGGTCTCAGAAATCAATTTAAACTATTTAACTCACCATGCAAGAATGAAATTATTTTTTTAAAAAAGAGGTAAGCTGAAAAATTTCAAAGGCTGTGTGCAGAAAGCCTTTAGCAGACAGCAGGAAGGAAAACTGCAGGCTTATAATGGGATTAGGAGGGTTTTTTTCACTGGGAAAAGTGTTCACTGGAGTGCTAAGAGGTACAATTAAAAATACTATTTTACTCTTATGAGCAAAAATTCATCCTAAGATAAGAGTTGTAACCAGCCTACACTAGATGATCCTAACCTGCTTTGGGCTGTTATTTTTTAACATCTCTTTAGTCCTATTAAAGGAGTTTACATTGTAGGTGCTAGACTATATATCTCCTCTTTCAAAATTGGTCTATTCCAAGATTTATTTATTGTAAACAAATAAACATGAACTGTTTTTTTCCCATCAACTCCTTCAATAAAGAGAATATGGTTTGTCGAGTTATGTTTCAGGCCTTTTGGAATGAGCACAAAAGAGTAGAGTCATAGAGAAAATCTGTAAATTTTTCAAGAGACTAAGAAAGTCTTGACATGTTTTATGAAGTGTAACCAATGCCAAATGTTCTTGCTAGGTATCCACTTGGAATGTGGAGACAGAGATTCTTCCAGACCCACGCTTTCTGTTTGCAGCTGTAATGCTGGGTAGAAAGTGTACATTTAACAATTATTTGGTTTATTTGATTGGAGTTGGGTCCTTCCCAGCAGTGCCTTGTTCTTCTCCATATAATGAATCTCTGTACCCAGTTGCTGCATCAGGAAAGCAAGAGTGGAACAGTACTTCTAGGGTAGGTATCTTTTTAATTCAATTCAATTCATTATACCTTGCAACCACTTATTGACTCCTTCTCTAACCTAAACTTGGTTCCTTTAATAACTCATCTGCCCTTCCTTTGGTGGCAGGGACATAAAGGTTCATCTAATTGAGCGTGTAGATGGATCTCTCTCTCTCTCCCCCCAGATATATATACATACGTGTGTGTGTGTGTGTGTATGTGTGTGTGTGTGTGTATATATATATATATATATATATATATATATGCTTTTCTATTTCCCTGCTTAAATATTTAAGTAGCTATTATACATGTATCTTTTGATCCATCTATTTATTTTAGAAGAATTTTATTTAAAAAATCTTCAGAGGAAAGTTGTTAAATATATAGCTTATTCCCCACCTACACACATTTGCACACTCATTCCACTCACACCCACATGCACACTCACACACTTTATTTTTTTCTTATTTGAATCAGCCACCACAGCTGCCAGTGCCTCAGGGGCTTTAAACATCAATCAGTTTCACAGCTGGAGGCAGAGTGATCTACAGCAATAAAGCTTAAAGTGCTTCCTTTTCTGATATAATTTGATTCTTCCATTAGAGCACACATTCTTTTTTTTTTTTTAAGCCAAAGCAAATGTTCTCTGTCCATACTAAGGCAAATAAATAGTTACCTTAAAGAGGCAGAAGGTATTACTCACCAGTTGGGATGCTAGATGGAGAAACTCTGTCCAATAATCCTTACTTCTGCACTGCTGAGTTTTTCACTTTTATCTCTCAGATTTGCATCTCTCCTGCCTCCTCAGGGCTGCTAGTGATCTTGGATCTGTTCGGCTGGGGGTGAATTCTGGTAGCTATAATAAATCAGACAATAGTGGCTTTATTAATATGTTCTTTGGTTTCTAATACAATAGAATTCAATGGAATAGAGAAAGATGCTATGACAGTCACTGTCATATTTTTTCACTGAACCCACAATGTTTGTCTCAAAGTTTCTCCATCAACTATAAGTTTTTAATTATCTTAAACATGACTTATCATTGTTTCTCTGACAAGCTCACTGTACTTGCTATTCTTGACTTTTGAAGTTATTTATTAAGTAGTACTAGATAAGGTAGAAAGTGATTCCAACTAATTTTGATAACAATAGTTGCAAAGAATGTGCTGTTGTCAACAAAGATGTGCATTTAAAGATTAAGAGTGAAAGTGAGTCAGAATCCATTTGTGAAATATGGCATTATGCTTTGGTTCCTATCAAGTAAACCTGGTTGGAATACTTGTTTGTTTGTTTTCCAAAAGAGACAGGGTTTTGGTAACAGAAATCCAGATATTTTTAAACTAAATGAGCAGTCACATCCTAACCTGAAGCTTGCCAGCCCAGTTCATCTACCGCTGCGGTCACCCCATTCCAGCTGTTGACAACAGCACTTTAATATTTATGGTTACATTTACATTGGTTCTACCAAGGTTTCTTTCCCTTTTTTTGAATGAACCTATGAAACTAGTTTATACCAAAATTCATAATTATAGAATGTGGTAATATTAAAGCTAAGAGCATCCTTAGAAGTTTCTAGCTCAGCAATATTACTTCATCCTCTTCTATTTTACTGTGGGAAATATGGGACTCAAGAAGTTTAAATAATCAACCCAAGGACACACAGGTAATAATTTATCAAACTAGAATTTAGAATGAAATTTTCTAAACCCCTATTGCAATGGACTGACTTGTGTCTCACAAACTCATAGGCTGATGCCTTAACTACCAATATGACTGTCTTTGGACATAGGGTTTATAAGGAGGTAACTCAGGTTAAATGAGGCCATTAAGAGTAGGGCCCTAATCTAACAGGTCTGGTGACCTTACAAGAAGAGAAAAAACACCAGAGCGCTCATCTTGAGTCAGATGCAGCTATCTGCAAGCCAGGAAGTGGGACCTCATCAGAAACAGAACTCTGCAGGAATCTTGATCTTGGACTTCCAACTTCCAGTATGGTAAGACAGATATCTGTGGTTTCAGTAACTCAGTAGATGGTTTTTGTTAAGATAGCTGGAGCTAAGATACCTATCTTTCCATTTTTTAATCTTATAACTGAATACTGAGTTCAATTTTTTTTTTAAGAGATCCAATTCTTCCATTGCACAGAGGGGGGGATAGAAGTGTCTCTGATAAAATGTGTTCAGGGCTGAGCTCACTATCAATGACTGAGTGCTGCCTGTGTCCAAGCGATTTTGGACAGCTTCAAGAACGGTAACCCTTAAGCTCAAACTAAAGGTTTCATTGCTTCAAATTCTCCCAGCTTTAGTCTCCCACAAAAGGAGCTAGTTTTTATTTATTTTTATTCCTAAATGTCTAGTCCTTGGTTTAGTCTTTCAAACTAAGTGTGCATAACTACCACCTGGCTTTGTTTCTTTTCTTGTTATCCCGCTTCTCTTTCTTTTCCTACAGTGCTGCATTAATTTTGTCAAAAAATTCCCATAACCTGTTAGAGAAGTTTAGAAGTATATATTATTCTTTATAAAGGACCTTACTTAGTAAATGTCTTTGTCTCTCTCTGGGATAGAGACACAAAGAGAGAGAGAGAGAGGGAGGGAGAGAAAGAATTGTGTCCCCAGTTGAGCCAGAATAAATACCAAGCTTTGCAATATATCTTAGGAGAGGTGATAGTTTTTCATATTTGAAATTAAGTTTTAAGAGATCTACTTGGAATAAGTAATATTACCAGCCAACATACTTACTTTTGATGAGTTTTGAATTGGCTAAGCAATTTTAGGAAAAAGTTTAAATGTATTGTACTCAATCTCCCTAAAATTTGGCTATACTTGTCATTTTGCTGTTCAAAACCCTTCCATTAACCTTCTCTTCCTGGAGAAGGGAATAAAACTCTTAAGCCCCTGACACTCCAACTGGATTCTCTCCCTCTTAATATGTCTCTTCCATGACATCTTGCCCTAGACAAACTGGTTGATCTTTTGTTCTCTTAAAACACAATGTGCCTTTCTATCATTTTATCATTACTTCCTAACTGAAATATCTCTTTTCTTCTCTGCCACTCAAATAAATTCTACCTTTTCTTCAACATTAGGTCTCATTTCTCATCATCTCTTTCCCCAAATACTCCTGCAAACAGTAATTTTTCCTTCCTTGCTACTTCTCTGTCACTTAAAGTCTGTATTTGTCTTTCATTACTTGTATGTTAATTTGTCAAAGTACTCTCATATTTGTGTGCCTTTTCATCTTACAGGCCAATGCTCCCTAACGCTCAACCTCCAGCACTTAGCACAATGCCATGCACAGTCCAGATGCTTTTTGTTTCTGTTAATCATGATTGTGACGGTAATGAAGTTGCTCCACAACTACTCTTAACTACCAGCACTTGCTACGGAATATGTGTGGAGCAGTTATCATCAGGCAAGAACTGTGCAAGTGTTTTATATAGGCCACTTCCTTTACTCTTTCCACAACCCTCTGAAATACATGTTTCTTGCTCTTTTACAAATATATAAAATGAGACTGGAGATGTCACATTAGACTGATTATTTCTATGACTAGATGATGGAGAAAAGGACTAGTACAAGTTCAGGTTAATGCCTTATCAATGTCAGGTGTTTTGTAGATATTACATCATTTAATATTCACAACAGTTCTGTGACATGGTTTCATCTGAAGATGAGAAAGTCCAAACCCCAACAGGTTAAGTAAGTTGCCTAAGGTCAGGCAACTGTGCAGACACCAGATTTTCTTCCTCTTTCAGAATAATTACCTTCAGTAGCTGCTTTAGCTGTATTTACCTTTAGAAAAATACTACTATATATTATAATTTAATATTGTTTTACCAACCTTAAGTTAAATTTTTTCTTTAAATAAGAATTGCTTAAGTCCAGATTAAAGAAATAGTTTATGAATATTTGAGAATAAATCATCTACATTAACCAATTAATGAGTACCATTCCAACGTAATTTATATGTCTGGTAAACTTCCTGAAATAAGGAACTCTTTCAGGATAATTGATTTTAGGTGGTCACTATGAGAAGAACGCTACTGGAATGGTTGATTTCAGGGTATGGCCCAGAGCCTCTGGGCACAGAGTCCTTGGTAGGGAGCATGTCTGGAGTCTGCCAGGCCGAGGGATGAGTCTCTTCAGAGAACTACTACATTTTAAAGGGAAGATTTTTTTTCTCCTCTTCAGAGAATTTCAAATCTTGGCACTAAAAAGGGGGAAAAAGGTATGTCTTTTCTTTGAAATACTGGCTTTTTTTCTGAAAAGACCACCCTCTCCCCAAGCCTTGGAAACTTCAAACAGCCTGACCGAGAAGTCAGAACTCCTCTGGTTAAAGAAGCTGTTATCTTGAAAGCTGCTACAGGCTATAAGCTCTTAGAGGGTCCTGGAGCTCAGAGTCTGTTTGTATTCATTTTTAATAAGCTAAATGAAAAGTGGGAAAGAATCCTGAGCATGTGTATAAATGCATACATATGTGTATAGCTATACATGCACATATTCTTATCATTTAACAATGTAAATATATATTTAGTTAAATATGCACCCGACAAGCTAAATGTCTTCTTTAAAAAATAAAATTCAAATACAAATATAAATTTTATTTGAAAAATTGTGATTAGGATTTTTTACTAAATATATCCTTCCAGCAAATTTCCTGTGAAATTTTAATTGGATTTCATACTTTTAATCTAATTTTTATGCACCTCACATTTTACTACTCTGTACGAATTTGACATAATATCTATGTGTTTCTCTTACCTGATCTTATAGTTTAAATACATTTTAAATGCATGAATTAAAGGGCAAAATCCAAAGTCATTGACTGGGGTGAATATTAATTTTAATATAGTGTCTCTATTTTTGGCACATTCTACACTGTGGATACTTTTCTGTGTCTCCTGGGTGCATGTAATTGTAGCTCTCACTTTCTACAGAGGAAAAAGTCCTGAATTACATATATAAACCAACATATGTTCTCCTATTCTCCTCAAAATGCATACAAAGAAGAAATATTCAAAGTCTTAAATAGTAACGTAATGTGTCTTTAGGTTACATCTGACACCCTTTCAACCCTACCTTACATCTCTCCTATCCACTTTCTACTCCAACTATGGCTATGGCAACCAGTCTCACACAGGTATAACCAGAAACCTGGCCTCAGCAGCATTTCTTTACTTTTTGACCTAGAGCTTTTTCATAACTTGTACAATGCCAACCAAGTTGTTCTGACATGATCACAAAGGAGTGCAAGGCATCAGTCCCCTACAGGATGACCCTGGACAGATGACAGTTGTGATCCAGTAGATAAATACACCCCCCTTGCATCCTTCAGGTAAACAAGGCATAGTTATATACTCAGAGGTCCCCAGCAAAACAGAACCCCAGTTGCCGGTTGTTTCCAGTTGTTATTAAGCTAGTGAGTAGTTTAATAACATATCCTTGGATTGACTTTTTCTCCTTCTGGATGTCATTCTATGCCAGTTCTCAAGCGTGGCTTATTTTTCTCCTCTCTCCCAGCCCCTGGGGATATTTGGCCATGTCAGGAGACATTTTTGGTTTTCACGACTTGGAGGCGGGGGCTATTGGCATCTAGTGGGTAGAGGCCAGGATGATGCTAAGTATTCTACAATATATGGCACAGCTCCCACAACAAATTGAGCTGTTAACTGTGCCTGAGTATAGGCTATCAGACCAATTTGCTTTCTTAGGCTTGTCAAGAAAAATTCCACTTGCTCTTTTAATTTGATGCAAACAGGTTGGAGGGGAAGAGCTAAATTAAAATCTAATAACGCCTAGGAAAAAAGAGGCTGAAAATCAGCCATTTAAGTTCAACCTGAATGAGTTTCAAAGTACTTGGGTCTGAACAGTGATGAAGTTAAAGTTTACATAAAGCTTTCCATGAAACAAGGCTCTTCTTTTTCTAGATGACAACTCCAACTTTAATTTTTTTTTCCTCGTTGGACTGTGCATTCTTTGGAATGTTTGGGTCTTGTTTCATCTTTGAATTTCTCACAACTTTCAGTTTGTCTCTGCGCAGCAAATGTCCATATGGTTATTGAATTTGTGGCAGATGAGGATTGTGATGAGTCCCTTGATTCCTAGTGTGCTGTTATTCCCAAGGAATGTGGATGTAATGTAAGAATGGTCAATTAGGCAAGCCAATTATTTTGTAGCCACTTTAAAGCAGCATTCTTTTGTTATCCCTAAGTATGTATTTCCCATATTTTATCATTTTGGAGTGTTGGAAAAATTTATTTCAATCAACTCTTCAGTTAGAATATTGTCATCAGGTCACACCTTAATGAAAGTATATCAAAGCCCACTGAGTTTGTTTCTACTTTTCAGGAAGCAACAAAATGACCTCTTGTAAAGCATTTAGTTCATTTCAAATATAGTTAAATCTTCTCTGAATTATTTAACCCCTCTAAATCTACAAAATTGGCCCAATGAAAGGAAAAATTGTCAGAAGAATTAAGATCTTCCAATTGTATCCTGAACAGAGAGTTTCTCCTTTATCATTCAATTACATCTTAAAAGTTCAGTGAAATTAAGGAAAAGAAACCCTGCTCACTTCTTGTTAAATTTGAGTTGAAATTTGAGAGAATGTACAGTTCAACTAAGCCAAGTCCCTCATTTTAGGAATCAGAACACTTAATGCTGGGAGATGTCAGTCAAGGGTTATAAAGTTTAGTTAACAGGATAAATAAGTTCTGAAGATCTATTTTATAGCGTGGTGACCATAATTGGCAGTACTGCATTGTGCTTGAAAATTGCTCAGAGAATGGATCTTAAATGTTCTAAACACAGACTTACACAAACTGTAACTATGTGAGGTGATGGATATGTTAATTAGCTTGAGTGTGGTAATCATTTCACAATGTATACATGTATCAAAGCATTATATTGTACACCATAAAAGACAATTTTTTTATTTGTCAAGTATACATCAATAAGAAATGTTTTAAATTAATACAAACAAAATAAAAACATTTAACTTCTCTATGGGCAGGTACAGAAGGGCCTTCATTGGTTATTAGTAGATTGTGTTGCTTCTTCTAAACCAAATCTTTCTTAATTATGTAGTAGTGGCATGGCTAACTTCCACTTCCACTTGTATCTTCTAGAGAGCCACTCATAACATTAGTGTCAGACACAGCATGCAGGTGGAATAGGAGAACAAGAACACAGGTTTCATGCTTACAAATACACCTTCTCAAAGAAGAGGTATGATATGTAATCTTGAACAAACTTCTGACTTCAATTCTGTGCCACAATCCTATGACCTTGACCTTCTTGGCCTTCTCTTTACCAAGGAGGGACCGTAATAAAGTATTCACTCTCCTAAGACATTAGCAGGTGTTTAAAGAATCAATGTTTCAAAAGTATCCTGGGGAGAAAAAAAATGACTTGGAAACATGTAATAGTTTTACTAATTCACCTTCTTTTTAATGACTCATTAAAATTGAGCTTAGAGCAGCCTACCTGTTGTGGATTCTTGCTTCAAGCTCTCTCTGTGCTTACCACCCTGAACCTGAAACCTTGTTGAGAATGACTGCAAATCCACAGTGTTAAGGTTCGTTAATCACACTCCCTGCTGCATACGCTTTCTGATGTGCTATGATGCTGAATGAGATTCTCATACTTACTTATGCAAAATATTAGCACACCTTTTTTTATTAAAGATGTGGTTTATTAATCTTAATAAATCATAGTTTGTCACGGTATTTCTGACTGCTTCTTAAGTAAAATGGGGCTTGACTGTGCAGTAACTGTGTTTATGTCATGCTTGAATTGTTTAAGGTGAGGCTTTGAGTAGTTTTATTGCTTTTGTTTATATAGGTAAACCCAATCTGCACATTTGAAATGATTGATGAACTGCAGCCCCACTTGGAGTGTTTGTCATCACTCATGTGCTGAAGTGACATTTCTTTATGTATTTTGGCATAAACATATGCAACTACTGGCAAAGCATTTGACCCTAGAGTCTGACTATTTGTCATTCTAATCTTTTTTTTTTTTTTTTTTTTTTGCCCAAAGTCAGGCAAGTTACTGTATATTCTTTCTTCACGCACATTGCTAATTATTCAACAGACAGTAAAATAGTCTTTTGACTGGGATTGCATAAATTGCTGAATGTGCGATCTTCATTTCTCCAGCCAGGCAGCTAGGTACTATGCAGTAAAATAAATAAAGTTGAGATCCATGTAAATGTCAAGGAAGACAGCCATATTGAACTACAATAGCTTTTCAGGACAATCTGCAGCTTTTATCAATGAAAAAAAAAAAGAAGAAGAAGAAAATGCCATGAGTGTGAGATCTGGCAAATCAAATGTAGGCAAAGATTAAGCAAAATTCATTAAATACAGCTACCTTAGAATATAATTTTCCTATAATGGGTCTTTGTTGAAAAGCAAGTAACCAATAACTCATATCAGGTAGACAGAGATAAATGAAAGTCTTCCTCACCTCCAGGCTCAGAGTTCAACCTCTATGTTGTGCTGTTTGAAAACTTTTTATTATTTATTGGTAAAAATGTCAGAAAAATAATTAAAGTGCAAAGTAATTTTCTGAGGAGAGCAATCACACCTCATTCAGAGAACTTGCCTGTGGTTGCATTCCTGTGAGGCCTGAATGAGCAACACACACACACACACACACACACACACACACACACAGATAATAGGAGAAACCAAAATAAATGACATCATTATTACCTGGTTCATGGAATGTAATGAAGAGACAAATGGTTAAAGGTTCATTGAAAAATCAGAGCTGACAATTCTAGACAGAATACGGTACATGGTTCTTAGGATACACTTTAATGAGAAATTAGGTAACTTGCTCATTTTTATGATACAAAAATATTTTACTTACAATCATTCAATTTTAAGCTAATTACTCAAATGTGGGATAGTTGACAAGAAGGAGATACCAGGTGAATGAAGAGATTTCAGGTCTTCGTCTGTGGCAGGCACCATGTTTTAGTGTGATGTTCAGGGGGAAAGTTTTCATTCTCTTGCTTCAGTAATCAAGCTGACACACTGGGGTTAAAGGGTAGCAGCCATTGTGTTAGTAACAAAAACCAGCAGTATAAACACATACATATAATGTACTGGCTTTTTTTTTTACATATTAATGAAGTGTTAATTTAGTTTGAACTCTGCAGTTCCGGAAGGTAATGTAGGAATTTGTTTTTCACTTTGCCTTTGTTTTCGGAGTTCTTTTTTAAAACTGTATTATACTATATTATTGTTCAAAGTATTTGCTGCCTTCCCCTGGGGATGGATTATACTTCCCCATGACTTCAGATTTAGTCATGTAACTGGAAGTGCCCCTCGGAGCAAAAGGATCATACATCAGGAGTGGCCACATGAGTTTTTTTTTCCCCCCCATGAAATGTGCACAGAAAGGTTCATGACACATCAAAACAAAAGTTTTAAAGACCATTCTGTTGTTTCCCCACATGCTTGTTCCTTTGCTGCAAGTCTGGCAATATTCCAGAAAAGGGATACTCCATCAGCCTGGCTCCCAGAACAGAGAAAAGGAGCAGAGCCACAACTGACCCACAATGGACATGTAACAGGAACATGAAAGAAATTGTAACTTACCAAAATTTGGGGCTTATTTATTATCACAAGTTAGCATAGTTTATGTTGATGCGTATCCTAAGGATTTGGCAATCTATTGAAAATCAGAGCATTTATAGAAATTTTCACCAGGGCCGCCTCATGTTTCTTCCTCTGTCAATTACACTAAGTTAAGTAGATAATTATCAAATATCTAACACTCTGCTAGGTTGCGTGGAGAGGTACTAAGGAGCATACATCATAATCACAACCTTCAAGCCCTTAGTTTAGTCTTTGTGTATAGCCTCTACTAAAGGAAATATTTCTTTTACTCTTGAGACATAGTTATGAAAATGATGCACACCTTTACTTATGTGTGCAAACTATAATTGTAATCTGATTTCCAGAAGTCACAAAGGATCGTCTAATTACTTCATGCTTCCACCTCTAAAACACCCATTACTTTAGATGTACCTTCAGAGTAGGCCACATTTACGTGGGCTAGTTGAGGCTAAACTCCATGCTGTGCATTTTCGCGTTTTACCTCAGGTAAGCTTAACCACTTCCCTGTGAAGTGGATGTTGTAGTCCAGGTGTTACAAATGAGCCCTACCTGAGGCCCCAGGACTTAGAAGCAGTGACTGGGAAATCCACCCTGCCTCTACCAGCCCAGGTCTCTTTCT
Source organism: Macaca thibetana thibetana (assembly GCF_024542745.1). Taxonomy (NCBI): domain Eukaryota; kingdom Metazoa; phylum Chordata; class Mammalia; order Primates; family Cercopithecidae; genus Macaca; species Macaca thibetana. Next base: position 95,419,319 of record NC_065581.1, read on the forward strand.
TGTACATCAACTTGATACACAGCATGAGTGTTTCACAGTCATGTGCTGAGAACTGCAGTACATTGGGGCCCATGAGGACTGAGCTACAATCTTTTTACAGGCACTCCAAAGCTGTGTCCCTTTGATTCTCTCTGGCATTTTTTTCATTTATCATCATGGTATTGGGACTGTGCATTTCAAAGTATTTCTTTGTGACTTATTTTGATAGACATGGGAGAACCCACAAAGTGCCATTCTCTCCATTTCCTGCTTCCTGCCAGGGATGATAGACCCAATGCTAATGAGGAACAGTATCTGAGAAGTATTAGACCAAGGAGCTATGGCTCCATTTTCCTTTAAAATCCTATTGCTTATGCACCAATATCTTCTTAGCTTGGCCTCATTTCTTTTAAGCCTCACATTTATAGCTTGTATTAATTTGCATGGTTGCACTGAAATAATGAGGAAAATAATTAGAGTCCAGAATATTATGAATCAGAGTATTCACATCAATAGAACTAATGCTTTAGGGAGTAAGAAGGAAGAATATAGACCAAAGAGCACTGTTATAATACACTTCGTGGTACTACAAATCAAAAGTGGACATGCCATTTTGTTCAGTATCAGACAAAACATTAAAATATCGTTTTTTTGTTTTGTTTTGTTTTGGCTCCCGCAGCATTGAAGTTATAGCAGTAAGAATATAGTATGTAGCATAGAATCAAGTCTAAACTTTTATGAAAAAATAATAACTACAGTGTCATTCCATTGTAGTTATAAGTTGGGCATCCTAAAGACATATGAGGCCTGGTGTCAGCAAGCCATCTTTATGAAAGTGACCAAGTTCCTTTGATCCTTTCTTTTGTTCTTGTCATTTATTATTCTCCCCATTTTATTAGTTCTATACTATGATCAGGTTATCTGTATTATCTGAACTTCTTTCTATGTATTTATAATGCATAACCTATTGCATAAGACAAGCTGGCACTCAGATTATTATTAAAAAGGAATAGTAATTTTTTATAACTGTACATACATTCATGTGTATGACAACTTTGAAGGCAACTTAAGTTACCTAGGTTTATTTGCTGAGTATATGCAATTTAAAAATTCTAATATTTGAATAAACATATTTATGTTTCAATACATGGGTTTACATTCTACAAAAATATGTTGAAGACCTTCCTTATACCTGATTTATTTTTACGAGTTGTGGATAGGCAATCAATAAAATGTAGTCTCTTTTTCATAAAGTTGATATTTTAATGGGAAATATGGACAATAAATAAACAAGAAGAAAGATATTTAAATATTTTTAAAATAGCAATTGATAATTACTAGAAAAGTTAAAAAGAGTAAAGGAATAGGAAATGCAGATGCCATTTTAAATAATGTGGTCAGCAAAAGGCCTTCTTAGGATGGGCTTTTCAAAAGAAATTTGTAACTGAAGTAAGGATGACAAATGAGGATTGAAATGAACATTGATGAGTAGGCTAAGGGTTCCTTCTTAGGGGAATTAATTGTTTTCTTCTACCTCTTTCTGCTTTCTCCTCTCCCTTCTTTTGTTTTCCGAATTATATTCTTATATAAAAAATGCTAACCTTTATTTTCTTGAGTCTTCATTTCTAACAGAAAATCATTCAGACAATGATAACCTCTCCTCAAAGATTAGTCACCTTACACCCTACCATTTATATTAGGAATTCTCTTCAGATAACCTCTCAGAATTAATAATATTTTTTGCCATCAGACAGTTACTTTTACATATTTTTTCCTTGAATTAAGAGAAGTTTTATTTTTCTATTTAGAGATGATTTATCAGCCAGATTTTCCTCTAAATTACTAAGCCAATTCAGGTGACATGAAATAATTTATTCTTTAAGGTAAACATGGAGAGAAAAATCAGAAAGAAATTGACAGCCTAGTGAGACAAAAAGGCATATTCATTAAAGAAAACCTTTTTAAGAAAAACTTGCAACATTACTTCTTTGAAAATCTACTTCTCTGTCACAGCTGTGTGGCTACACATATAGCTAAAGCTACCAGCAGTGACACAATCCTAGGGCAGATGCACAAAGCTATGCTTTAAGTCCACATTTCTTTTCATCCTAAAACTGGAGCAGGAAGGAGGTATAGAGGTAACTGCCAAAGGTGGGGAGGCAGTGAGTGCCTATCCTGGCTAGGCACTGTCTGGTTAGATGAGCTTGGGCACCTTGCTAGACTTGATTTCTTCCAATGTAAATGGAGATAATAATGCTTACCTCATGGGGTTTTTATAAGGATTACCTAAGATAATGTGCATAAAACACACACCATGGTGCCTGGCGTGTGGTCAGCACTCAGTAATTATGAGGTCTAATTATTAGTATGGCCTATGTTCTCTCTCCTCTTTATTCATTTTCTGAATGCGTATGGAAAATCAAGAAAAGACATACTTTAAAGAGATGAAAAATTGGGGATAACTAATAGACACCACGTAGTAATCATTTGTCATCCTCAAAACGTTGAAAATTCTAAGTTCCAGATACTGTGAAGGTCTGGGCCTTGCTAATGATAGCGGTTATATAAATGCTTGTCAGGAAAAACAGAAGAATAAGTCTACCTGGATAGAGGTGAACCATGCCAGATGATTTTGCCCATCTGAATATACACAGTATATTAAGCACAGAAGAAGGTTCAGATAAAACCATCATTGTTTAGATCCCACCAAGAGAGGCTTCCTGAAGATAATGATCTACAGCTGGTGCATTTTCTTAGTGGCAGGAGGGGGAGAACTGTGTGCATCTGATCTACCAGTCTTGACAGAGACTTGGTTTAGAAGGGATTTGCCCTCTGCTTTTCAAGGGGACTTTACACTGATATTTTGTGATTTATTTTAGTTTTCTGCAAGATGAAAAAAATACTTAAAAAATAAATTTAAAATTACTATTTATTTGTAGACTTTATTGTAGTCTCTTCCACTAAAACGTAAAATCTATGAATATATTGGTATATCTTCAGAGCCTAAAATATTTCCATAAACCTAGTAAGACATTCAGTAAAAACACTATAATCGTTGGATGAATATATAAATACACATATGAATGAATGGATTAATAAATAAATCAATATCCAAATGAGGAAATGTCTTTTTATATTTTTTCACACCTCGACTGTGTCTGAAACACAATGAATATTTCATACAGAAATAAGTACTTAGAATCATGAACCCTTGACTAAAAATAGTCCTCTTTTTTTTCTAGGAAAAATAGCCTTTTCAACCCAGGTTGTAGCTTCAAGAAAGACAAAAAGAGAGTCAAAAAACCCAGAGAGATGTCACAGTCAGATTGCCTTCACCCTCAGCATATGTGCTTTGAGACATCCTATAGGTGTGTTGTTTAAACTCCCACCCAACTCAGAAGACTTTCCTTGGAGAAGGGTACTAGATGATGAGTATTTTTGCTTGAATACTTCCTGTGAAGTGAAGCTCATCAAATGAGCCAGCATATTAAAAGTTTGGAAAGCTATAATTATTAAAGTTTTCCTCTGGCTGTGGGGTGAAAATCTGCCTCCTTCTTACTGGAACCCACAAGAGTACCCTTTGTTATCCCCCTAGGAGCAATAAAATCAACTTTGTTCTCTCTTAAATATGAAAGATAACATTCTTCCCCTTTTTTTTTTTCTCCTCCCCTAGGCCTTTTGCTATCTGCTATTCAGAGAAAATGTGTCTGATGATTCATATTCCACAGTAGAATGTAAAGTGTGTGGGCCAGGCACTGTGGCTCACACCTGTAATCTCAACACTTTGGAGGCTGAGGCAAGTGGATTGCTTGAGCCCAGGAGTTCAACTCCAGCCTGGGCAACATGGCAAAACCCTATCTCCACAAAAAATTAGACGGGTGTGGTGGCACATGCCTGTAGTCCCAGCTACTCAGAGGCTGAAGTGAGAGGATGGCTTCAGCCAGGAAGGTGGAGTTTTCAGTGAGCTATGATTGTGCAACTGTACTACAGTCTGGGTGACAAAGCCAGCCCTGTCTCAAAATAGGTAATAATAAAAAAGAATATAATGTATGTGGGCCATTTATAAAAATCCAGGAAGGAACAAAAGAATATTCAAACTGTCATATTTTCACTTGTATTATTTCAAATGAATTCTCACCATCACCATATGAAGAGGCCTTTATTAGACCATTTTAAGGATTAGGAAACCAAAGCACAGAGAAGTAAAATACTATAGAAAGTGAAGCTGGAATTTGAAACCAGAAATAGTTAACTTAAAAAATATATATGTTTTGTCTTATCCAGATACAATGTGGTGTCTTTCTGTAAATTTTGGATAAAGATAATTAATTTTCTGCGAATAAAGGTAACCTTATATTCTCCCATGATAAGAAATTTGTTTCAGAGTGAACCAGCCCTAGTGGTTTGTGGCATGAGTGTTAAAGGTTTTAGATGGAGTAAAGTGTCACTAACATGAACAAGGTAGCTGAGAAGTAATAGGAGTATGTCCAGGACAAGGCAGAAGTTGCCTGGCAGACTCTCTTAATTGGGTTCCAACAGTTCTATAAAAATTTGGGAAGTACAGAACAGACAGACAGACAAGTCCACTCCCAAGGGCATTGACTAAGGATAAAGATATCCTGCCACAGTTCTCAGTGGCCTGAGCATATAGTCTGAGAATTCAGAATTAACAAGGCAGGTATTTGCAAGCATATCACGATCTATTTGCCTATTATGTATAAAGTTGCATATTTTTAAAAATAATTTAAGTGTTTTAGCTTGCAAAATACAGATATAAGAAAAACATTAAAATAAAGATAAATGAATCCATCAAGTAATAAAAGAGGGAACATAATTATATCAGAAACAATGAGTTACAGTTGGGCTCTGCAATTGTGCATCACATTTAACTCTGAGCTTCCTGACTGCCAAGACAGAATTAGTGAATAAGAAACAACAGATATGCCTGAGTCTAGAACACAGGTTGTTGCCATATTCCTTTTCCTCATCTCCTGAAACACACAAGAGGAAGACCAACAGTGTCTTCAATATAGGTCATTCTAGACTGAGCTGGACACTGCAGACAGAACCCCCTGGGAGTCTTTTACAAGGATTGATACTCTGATGGTATCCATCTGGGAGGTAAACGTCTGTATATTGTCTAATATGAATTTATTATTCAGTGAATTAATCAGCAGGTATTCATTGAACCTCAGCTAAGTGCCAGGAAAAATTCCTCTCTCTTTACAGCACAGAGTCAATATAAAAACTGGTTGATTGTCTCCCAAATAATGTATATAAATCGGGGGTTTTCAAAGCATTTTCATTAGATAATTTCTCCTGAAACATGCACTGCACACACCATACCCAGAAATCCAGCTATGATGTAGCAGTGAGGAAGAGAGAGGCTTTTGGTCTCCTGGAGCCTGCATTCTAGTGGTATTTTCATATTCATGCCATGGCAGTCAATAAACAAGAATGATGAGATGTTCATACTCTGAAGTGGACTTAAACTCAAATCTTCAGCCCTTGTTTTCTATGTGTGTGCTTTTGACCATTAAACAAAACTGATCCAGGCCCCGATTCCTCTTAGTTATAAGGGAGATAATTCATAGGGTTATTGTAAGGATCAAATATTATAATGAAACAATTATGGGCACAAAGTAAATGTTCAATAAATTTTGTTACAAATTAAGAAACTGAAATTCAGAAAGGGAAAATGATTGTCTAAAGATGTATAGCTAACAAATGAGAGAACCTGGATTCACATCCAAACAGCATGTCCCAAAATCCTGCGTTTTTCACTATTTTCCAATGCAAGACAGGGTCACAGAGAGTCTGAGCCAGATCTCAAAGTCTCTGGAATGGCAGGCTAAAAAAATGAACGTAGCAATAGTCATTGAAGATTTGGAGGGTCATATGTGAAAAGACCAAAATGCTATAGGATGATTGATCTCATGGCAAAATGAAGAATTATTGAAAGGACAATAAAAAATAACAGAGGTTTAGGTTTGTGTCGATTTACATTTCAGTTTTTAACAAAAATGGTATTATTTCTGAGGGCTCTGTTCTGTTCCATTAGTCTATATCTCTGTTTTGGTACCAGTACCATGCTGTTTTGGTTACTGTAGCCTTGTAGTACAGTTTGAAGTCAGGCAACTTGCTGCCAGAGCTCAAAAAACGGTCATGTAATTGATAGGTTAATTTCTGTGTCCCAAGGCCAACCAGAAGGAACTGGGCCCCAGAATCTGACACTCTCAATTGTGGGACCCTCTCTGCAGATCAGAAAGCAGAGGCTAATATGACTGGTGAGGACAGCCTACTGTGTAGAGGTGGGATGTAGATGAGCCTTTAGTGATTCTCAACCGCATAGCTATCCACTTCATAGACTCTCTTGGGTCTCACGTCCTTCATCAGTAAAATGGGATAATAAAGGTATCTACCTACCTCAGAGGATTGCTGTGAGTTTTAAAAATAGTTAATATATGAAGAGTGTTTGGAATAGTGCCTAGTACATAGTAAGGGCTCAATAAATCTCAGCTCTTTGGATTGAGCTTTGTATTTCAGTTTCTACATCTGTCAAAATGGGGACCATGCGTTATTTACTCAGTTCTGTGACCTATTTTTTACACCATGAAGTTATATAGTCAGTTTGAAACTTATATATTACATGTAGCTTTTTTTTCCTAAAACAAACCCATTATTATAACTATTGAAATCTTATAATCAGTGACATCTCAGCATCGAAGAAACAGGGAGATGCCTGTCTTGCATAGTCACTGAGTCCATGGAGATGTGATACATGCCCCAGGGTGTAGCACACAGTAAATATTAACTCCTCTCTCTTTGTTTATTTTCTCATTTTGGTTCTAGGACATCTTTCTTTCACTCCGGTTTTGTGTGGGCATTTACCTATAACTTTATGTTTTTATGAAATCGAGGACTCATTTGTTGTACGTATCCTTTCAGAATCAGACAAAGATATACTGACTGCTCCTCCTTCCTCCTTTCCCCCGCTTCCCCCAATATAATGTATTTCAGGACATTAATTCTGAAAGGCTGGTACTTGGCCACTTCATGAAATAGTTTAACATCACCATTAGATATTAAACTGAGGTTAAGAGCTCAGGTTTCTGATTTTGATAGAGCTTTAACACTTTCATGTATAAATTGGTAATAATGATATCAACCTAGACGCTGTTTGAAAATTAAGAAAGTAATACGCTAAACCCTTAACATGGTGCCCAGTATATAGTAAGCCCTCAGCAAATGATAGCTCTTGTTATTTATTTTTCATATGACACCAATTGTGAGTTATCTGCCATCTATGACCAGTGAAATTATAAGCATAAAAATGTCTATATAACATATATATTTATTTAAAAATCACTGATTATTTAATATAATCTACTTTAAATTATCTCAAAAGATTATAAATTTCAATGCATAAATTGTCATATTCTAAAGTCAGAGATACCTCTGTCCTCTAAATATTCCATTTAAAAATATTAAAAACTAATTTTAATGAAATATAAATAAAATGCATCCCTAAAATGAAATACACATTAAACACTATTTAAAGGATGAAAATTATTACCTGACGTCACAGTCCAGACTATCTTCTGTTGACACAATTGCACAAAATATGAGAAGGATATAGAACAACTAAGCAGAAATTCCATTCAATGCTTAGGGTATTTCTGAAATGAAAATTCATTTAAACACAGTCTAAGGTACAAAACAAGTAAGTCCTGTAAAATGAGAAACTAAGGCTAGAGTTCTCCAGTTCTTATAGGAATCCAGAACAAAAAGCTATACATACATTTAATGTGCACATAAAGAGTAAAATTTATCCTGATTAATAGCTTTAAAGTGTGGTGGGGTGGGGGTGGAGGGAAGAGGTAACAAAACTGGCAAAAGTCATGAGTCACCTTTTCTGGAGACAGAGAAAGGGTAAGATCAGTGTCCTGTCGCTACCCACTTAAAATTTCACAAAACGTCCCCCTTTGATCTCTCTGTCAGAAATCAGTTATTAAGACAATGATTAGGTCAAATAGGAAAATAACTGGAACTCCACTATGTAAAAATGTTTTTGTAAATTAATAAATAGCAATAATTATAGTCAACTTTATTACATGCTTAGTATATTCAAGCTCCTGTACTAATTAAACACTTCTTGTGTAACCGGTCAAGAAGCCTGCCTTATTCATCTTTATGATCTCAGCATACAGTGTGGTGTTTGGTACATAAGAGACGTTCAATTAACATTTGTTCAATGAAAACACAATAATGTTATCTACAGAAAGGTGACGTTAAAGACCATCATATTTCCTTAGTATTTTTGAAATGATAACTGCATGTTCATAATTATTATTTATAATCTTACAACTATTTTTTGCCTGGGTAGCTATAGCTTATGTTTGAGAAAATTGTATTGCTTAAACAATTACGAACAAACACTTTGAAGTGTTACTCAAATTCACATTATTTTATATTCAAATTCCTTTTGTATTTTAACCTTAAAAAATCTTTTATCTGAATATGGACATGTTCTCTAATTGTCATCTTTATATAAGCCATTAGAATATCCCCCTTTTCCTTAACTTTAATTATCATTGAGTTTTCTGGGGGTCATTTTCATCTCTTTTGTAAATGTAAGTAGAACATTGTATTTTCTTTCCTTTTCATCTCTTGCAGTTCTCTAGATCCCCACAGTTTTTCAAAAATAACTGTAAATGATGCAGTTAGCATGCTTGCCAGTTTCTTTCATCCCACAGATAGAAGGTATATCATCTGGACCTGCTGATTTGTAGATATGCTGACTGTCCAAGGACTCACTTAGCCTGCTTTTGTAGATAGCTATTTTTACAAGATCTTCATTACTTCTGATTGCCTAATATTTTTCTTCTTTTATTCTTTCCAAGGACCAATTTGTAAGATAAGTTCAAGGCCTCAGACATGTTAAAGTTATCATTAATTTCAAGACGCTCCACATTTATGAGTCCATTGGTCACGGCATTGATTGTGTTCCTACTGTGTTCAGAGCACTGTGCTTACCAAAGCTAAGAACAGTTTGAGGCTTTTCTCTCTGAGAGCTTCTTCCCCTTATTACAATTTACAGGCTTCCCTGAACAATTCTGAAGACTATTAAGAGAAAGCACACCCAGTGTTTACACATTTAATTTCTGGTATATTTATGGAATTTTAAGTTACTCTACTTTCCTTTGTGTCACATGTTCACTTGTTTAATATCTTTCAAAATACAATTCATTGATATTTATTAACTTCTTCACATAATGGTGTGCCCTGATTGGAACAGCACACAAGGAATGGAATTTGAGAGGTAAGTTTGACTTTATTACTATCCTAGATACACTACGACATTTATCTAAGCAATAATATAGCCAACTCTATTTGGCTAATGGACAATTTTGAAATATTTGCTACAACTATTAATAGCCTAGATTTGTATTTCACATCGAGCCATTTGGAAATCACAGCTAACTACAGAAGACTGCAGTCAGATATATGCTGTATGTAACTTTCTTACACAATTAGAGGGAAGCAACAGGTTACTGTCCACCTTAAGTTGAGCATTAATGGCCTCATTTACAAGGCAAATGGCTAATTTTGATTAATGCTTGAGTTTCCATGCCACATTTTTGACTATACTTTGGGATATCTGGAAGAATAAACATTTCGTTTACTTTGTTTTAGTCACAATCTCAAGTGCTTTCTTTTCTCATATCCGCTGTTTTAACTCTGTCCTAATGACATATAATTCCATCCTTGGGAAAAACATTTTAACTCTTCATATATTGGAGAAGCACTGGACCAATTAACTGAGATAAGTGGTTTTTTAGGACTTATTACAAATACAGTTGTTTAATGAAGTCTTGTTTTAATGTAGGGCTTTGCTTTTCTGAGTGCGTGGATTCAGGCTCCAAGACCATGCCTGAAAGTGCAGGTGGGCTTTTCCGTGGCATGGCATGGTCTCTCCTGTTGGGTAGCAAATTATTGTTTAATGTAATGCAAAGAGCATAGGCTTTCAACTCACAAAGGATGGGTTCAAGTCCCCAGACCTGTCCTCTTCATTTCTTGAAACTGAACAAGTCACATTATTTCTCTAAGCTTCACTTTCTACATATGTAAAATGCAAAGTGTACCTACTTTATCATTGTTCTGTGAGATCTCATGTGGTATCAAATGTATACAGCTTAGCATGGGATCAGGTACCTGATTTAATTTAACCAGCTATTATATTTAAAGAAGCCAGAAACAAGATCATTTCTGGACAAACACATACTAAATGAGCCATGTACACATTACCAATATAATTATATACAGAGTAACCATACAGTCAATGTTTTAATGAGATGTCTTCACATATATCTTGCTAAATTGTAAAGCGTTTGCTTCTCTCCTCCTTCAGTTCCGCTCTTTTTCTCTTATGAGTTTTGCAATATGAGAATAACCTTGAAGACATGATAAACATCAGATTAGTACAACATGAAAGACAAGAAAAGGGAAAGACTACTGTTGTTCAGTACTTGTCACTTATTTTTTGATCAGAGGACCAAAAGGTCAGCCTGTGGATTAGCATGTACATTTGTTATTCCCCCCAATTAATGAAGTATTTAGATCAATGCAACCAGAATTTGTGTTGTAGGGTTAGACACCTTTTGCCTTAAAAATCTTATTTTAAATATTTTCCTTGTGTTCCAACCCATGTTGATCTGGCTTAGCATCTAGTCTCTGAACATGCCACATGCTGATGCTTCATTTGAGAATGTGGTGTCCGTATTCCCAGAAATGCTCTCTGGAACAAATTTCCCTGGCCCCTGCTATTTATCTGTCAACTCTCAATTTAAGCTTGACTCTTTAATACTCTGGGCCTCAAGTTCACTTAGATATTCCTTTCTCTTTGTTTCTATAGCTCCTATGCTGTAGCACTCTCTGGATCCTTAGGGACAAAAGAGTATCTCTCTCTCTCTCTCTCTCTCTCTCTCTCTCTCTGTCCCTGCATATATATATATATATATATATATATATATTTTATGATATCACCATGGCACCTGTTGTACAATAGGTCCTCAATCAGTATCCACTGATTGATAGATGTTTGTTTTCTCCTAACAATGCTGATTTGATAAATGCAATGTAATAATGCTGTTAGTTAGAAAATTCATAATAAACTGAAACCCTACAAGACAATTTCTATTCCGTGTTCCATTTAATCCTGAAGGCAACTCTACAATAGACATTATTGTACTTATTTTATAGGTGAGATACTAAGATTCAGAAAGGTCAAGTCATTTCTTCAAAGTCATATAGCCAGTAAGTGGTAGAGTAAAAAAGAAAATCCGTATTGGCTCAGCTCTGAAGTCTTGGCTCTTAATCACAAGTATTGCAGAGGCTTTTCAGTCTTCCTGCCTCTACTCCTCTAAGCTACTTCAATAATAGTTTAAAAGTCCCTCATATCTCAACCACACAGATTTTAGACACAGCAATTTAATGGTCTGGTTTAATTCTTTATATTGCTACTGAAGTTTATTACTACACAACTGTAGATTCTGTTGGCGATGCTACTCTCCCAAGAAGCTTACTTCAGTGTATAGGTGCTCAACTACACCTCTTTGTGGCTTTGGTCAGAAACCAGAATGTGTTCCAGATTAAGTGGTACCTTGAAGAGTTTCTGCAGTCACTCAAAGGCATATTCCCACTAATGCCTTCCATGCAAAAGTGTCTGCCCCCAGAGTCAAGCAGAGTCTAATCAGCTGGAGGTTTTCTTGTTTCATTATTTAAAACTCATCCTCAGTGGTTTTTAGTATTACAATTTATAGCATCAATTTGATCTATGGCCCTGACAATTAAAGTAATTGTATTAATTCCCAACTTTTTAAGCTGTTGCTTAAAAAGTAACAGCTAGTGATGGGCACTATGCTAAATGTTCTACATGCATTATCTAATTTAAACGTCATGATTATGTAATACTAGTACTGTAGTCATCTTATGGGGGAAAATGAGATAACTGGCCCAAGGTTACAAAACTAAAAAGTAAAAGACCCAGAATTCTATCACTCTGCTGTCTGTTGCTAGAGTCTGAACTCTGAATCACTGTATATAACCTCCAAACTAGTACCTCATAAAACATGACTATTTATGCTGAAAGTAAAATCTATAGCAGTAACTAATAAAGGGGTTAGTGGAATTTCTCAACAGTCATATTTTTAGGGGAAAGCTGTAATCAAATACTTTGAGTAGGAGAGTAAGTTCGTACACCTGTATATCTGTACAAAATTTAGAAATAGGACTACATCCTTTTTGCCAGCTTCGTTGCTGTCAGTGGATTCTACTAGCATATATTACTTGTCATTAATATACTAACAAGAAATAATTATAGCTGAAAGTAAAAAAACTTGGAAGTCTGAGCTTGTGCAATCTAAATGCAAGAACACAAATGACCCTGTTAACGCTTGGGAAATGTTGATAAGTGCTGACGGACTCACTGCTACACTGGGGAGGCAGCCATAGCAGAAATGCCTGGGGATCCCAGAAGGACACAACTGTTATAATCCATTTCCTTTCAAACAGGGCCATTTTCTATTTTAAAACACTCCTTAAAAAATTCCCCACAGTGTGTGCACTGCCCAGTTAAGGGCAATTATTTCTGCATTGTATATTTAATAGTTACATCGTTCAGAGGCCCTCTGTTCAGAAGGCCAGGCAAAGCTCTCCTGGATATCTTAAAGGAGGTCTCAGCTTTATCTGCATATTCATCAGAACTCTGACTCTCTCACGGTATAGAATTGAGTGGGACCCATCATTTTGTTTCCCACAAAATGATGGATGCGATGCTCCATCATTTTAGTTTACAGTTACATTGTATAGACGAAAATGTGTAGAGTATTTCCAGGATGCTAATATGAGCCACATTGCATAAAGATGCACTGACAGTGACCCAAAAAAAGTGATACAACAAATGCACATCTGAAATGTCAAATTTTGTCATTTTTTTAAAAAGACAATGGTCAACTGTCTCTTATAATTGAATTAAATGCTATATTTGGCTGTTTGAATACATAGACTAATAAGTATATTTTTTCTCAGTGTTGCTGCCTGTGAGGTACAGTGAATTGCTTTCCTCAAGGAATTCCTGTGGGAATCTCACTTCTTTATAAATGTCCTTTCTTTACAAATGTTGGGGGTTCATTGATTGTTAATGTTTTGTAAATTTTTGTTAAAATTCACACTTGAGGAAAGTATTTTTAAAAGGATGTGAAATAATGCATGGTAAAGTATGGTTTCTTTTATCATAGATAGATAAATGAGTAGACACATAGATATACTGTTCTTTCTATTTGGTGTCCTTTTCTCTAATTCTATTAGGTGTCCTTTTCTGTAATTCCCTTCATCTGATCAATAGGTTACTAAAGAAATAGAAGGATGTTACATAGGACTTTTAATTGGTCAATTTCTTCTTTAAAAAAAATCTTCAATACTTTCCTAATTCTCCCCTTTCAATCTTCAAGGTTATATCTGCAATTATGCTACATTATTGAGGTCATTCAAAATAATATATAGACACCTTAGTATTTTCTATTCTCCATTGATGGCTTGACTGTCCTTTCCCCTGATTTGCTGTAACAGAGCTCCCTTACAAGCATGCTGTGCGTGTATGGCTTCATGCCTGTTTTGCATCGGCAGCTGCTTGCCTCTTAAGCATTCGTCCTACTTAGCACATTATATAGTGCTAGTTGCAAGACTGCCTTACAAGTAAATGAAAACGTTTAGTGTAAATTCTGAAACAACAAAAGTAAATCGATCAACATGAGTCAGTTGAATTATAAATCTTTAATATCCAGCCAGTCACTCCTTCGTCAGGCCTGAACATTTTCTCTGGAGATCTGTACTTGTTATCCTTATCCTTCCCATGTCTTCCTCCTCTTTCAGGGGCTAGGAGAATTGGGAAAGTACCTGGATTATCAGCAAGGATGGTGGGAAGGAGGAATATGAGCACACACTGCAAGGCAGGATGCTCTTCTCTATCTATGTGCCTGTGTGTGTGTGTGTTAAAATACCTAAATCATTGTCTGACTATAACAATGGCTGATGTGGAAACATCAACACAGTGAGGCAAGGGATCTCTAGTATTGTCCACTTCATGTGATAGCAGCAACATTTTAATCAGGGTCAAGAGAATTTGAATGTATACCTATTCTTTTCACCCAAATCCTTCATGGGATCCACAAAATCTCTTTTCCACTGCTTGAGGTAGAATAAATAGGTGCAACCAATTTGAATATTTATGTTTTAATGTTGAATATTCGTATTACCTAGCAATTCCATTCCTAGACATATTCCCGACTCTTCATAGCAGTTCTATTCACGATAGCAAACACCAGGTGACATGCCCTTCATCTGCTAAGACAATAAATAAGTTGTAGACTATTTGCACAATAAAATATAAGCCCATAGTCACAACAAACCAACTGTAGTGAGAAGCATCAATATGGGTGAATCTTGGCAATATATTATTTTATTTTAACTTTTGTTTTAAGTTCAGGAGTGTAAGTGCTGATTTGTTATGTAGAAAAACTTGTGTCATGGTGATTTGTTGTATAGATTATTTAATTAGTACCAATTAGTTATTTTCCTGATCGTCTCCCTCCTCCCACCCTCTACCCTCTGAAAGGCCCCAGTGTGTGTTGTTCCCCTCTATGTGTCCATGTGTTCTCATCAGGCAGCTCCCACTTAAAAGTGAGAACATGTGATATTCGGTTTTCTGTTCCTGAGTTAGTTTTCTAGGAATAATGGCTTGAGTTAAAAAAAAAAAAAAAAGATGTTCAAAAGTGGCAGACTACTTTTAAAAAAAACTAAAGTAAAAAATATACACTTTTATTATACTAATAAAGTTGCAATAAAAATGATACAACATGAAAAGTTGGGGTATGACAAATTGGAGACTCAGGATAATGATTACCTTGGGTAGGGAAACCACATAATTCGATGTATGTTTCAGTTACTAAGCCTTTGCAGAAACATTACTCCCAAACTTTATATAATAAAACAGCCATTTATTATGCTCATGGTTTCTGTAGGTCAGAAAGTCGGACATGGTGTGGCATGATGGCTGGCCTCTTTTCCATGATGTCTACCCCAGTTGATAACCAGAATTAACCACCAACTCTGTGAGTGAATGAGTCTTCAGATGATTCCATACCCTTGACATTTTCCATTTGAAGTTGCAAGACAACATGAAGGCTCTTAGGAAGGTGGTGAGTATATATATTTTTAATGCAGGAGGGATGTAAATGTGGTCATCAAAGAGTGGACTGTGGCAGATTTTATTTTCCAAAAATGGTCAAAGCAATGTTTCTTGTCCCATAGGCTCTTCAAAAGTTTATCATTTTAACATAAAGATATGGGGACTATTTTCTTCCTCTTGAATCTGGTTGAGACTTTTTGACTGCCTGGATGACTACAATGTGGCAGCAGTGAGAGTAATGAAACTTCTCCAGCTTCCAAATGACTCTGTATTGGGATACTATCAATCTCTTCAACACTCTTCCAATTTCCCCTGCCACTTTTGTAGATTTTTGTTATGGTAGCAACCCACTTTCAGGTACTGATTTCTGTTCCTTAATATAACTACATGAAAAGTTTCCCCAAAACTTAGTGGTAAAAAATAGTCATTTATGATGGTCATAAGAATTTATGACCAGGCAGAATAATGGCAATTGTCTCTCCCTCATCAGGTCTGATGCCTGAGCTATAATAGTCAAAGACTAGAGGAATATAATCATATAGTGTTATTCACTGATACGTCTGAAAATTGGTGCTGTCTGCTGCAGACCTCAGACACTCTCCAAGTGGGCCTTTTTATGTATTCCCTCTGAGTGGGCTACTTTGGGCTTTCTCATAGCCTAGAGCTATCCTCTGAGGATGAGCATCATGAAACAGAAAGAGAGACAGATTGAGAAACAGACAGAAGCCATATTATCTCCCATGATCCAGTTCCAGAAGCTAAGCAGTACCACTTACACCTTATTCTCTATTCATCAAGGTGGTCACAAAGCCCTTCCTGAGTTGAAGGGAAAAGGAAAAAGATGTACCACTTGATGAGGAGGGGGAGAAGACAAGGTTTTCAAAGAGTAGTGGAAATGGAAATATTATTGTGGTCACTTTTGGAAAACACAGTCTGCTACAATGTATTGCTAAGGCCCTGGATTTTTTGAAGGGGGTAGTCCACAGGTAATTATTGCATTATGGGAAAAAATTAATTAAGGAAAATAAGGTTATGCATAGACTTATGATAAAATGGTGACCTAAGCAGTATAATTAATCCAGTGTGCAACTGAAGACCAAAGTGGAGGGAAAATCTTGTTCTCCTTTGAGGGAGGCAGAGTGGTATCATTCAGTCATTAATTCATTCACTGAATAGAACAAAACAGGGTTGAAATCCTGATTCTCTGCTATCCTTCTGGAGTCCTTTACCTCTCTAACAATAACAACAATAACAAATAACAATAATATATTAATAATTATGGCTAATGTTAATCGAATGCCCACTATCTGTGCCAGGTGCTCTTCTAAGTGTTCTACATGTATTTAGCTTTAAACCCCTGAAATAATCTTATATGTAGATACTCTTATCCTTGCTTTTCAGGTGAGGAAATTGAGATACAGAAATGTGAAGAAATAATGTCACACAGCAGTGGAGTCAGAATAAAAATGCAGACAGATAGGTTTTAGACTTCTATGCTTTTAATCACCATGTAATTTCCTTGTCTCTTAAATAGTCATAACAAAACAGTAGTTTTGATATAGGACAGTAAAGAGCCCTTTGATATACTACTGGTTTTGAATGTGTATAGAGGCCTCATATATAGTCTTCAGTCATTAAGAAATTGTAGTAATATTTTGCTCCCAAATTGTGGGGTCTGTAAATGTTCTCTATAACATTATCTTTATGAAAATCCATAGAGGCCAGGGATAGAGTAGGAACAGTACTAAGTTTCAAAGGCAAATGGTGATGGGCTTGAGGAAGTAACAGTGAGGTTAGAGGGAAGAAGGGAAGGAGAGAAGGATGGCCAGCAGACCCAAGTGCAGCGTTCAGAGGGGGAGGCAACCAAGGGAGATGTGGGGAAAGACTGGATGTGGCCACAGCAGCAGTGTACAGAGAAGGGTCATAGATGCGGTCCCATCTGGTTTGGAGTACAGTAGTTCCTACTAAGCACATGGAATGGACCAAGAAGTAGGACCCCATTAGGGCTGCCCGGTTTCATGATGGGCTTCAGTCAGAGAAGTAGCTACAGAGAGAGTCTACCTCAAGTTCAGCGAGTCTTCTTACATTACTTGACCCAGTAAGGTGTGCCCTCATGAGATCTGTTGCTGCTAACCCAGCATGTGTCCTAATATATTGCAGTTGCTTATCTCCTTGTCAGGAACTGAAATTAAGGGCAGTGACATGTCCATCCTATTCATTGTCATATCCCAGAGCTTTGCCTACTGTGAATCACTAACTGGAGCTTAATGAGTAGAGCTTAATAAATATAAGCTGACTGAGTGAAAGCTGTAAATCTACAGTATAATGAACTGGGGGCTGTTGAGTGCTGGGGGGTACTGGAGTGTGAGAAAGGAAAGTTGGAAAGTATAGGTATGGGTTTGGTAGGAGTTCGTGCTGGTTGAGTGAAAGGGGAAAAAGAGAGTTAAGTTTTAGCAGCAAGTGCCTGCTGTTGTTGGAGGGGTGTGTGTGTGTGTGTGTGTGTGTAAGTGCATTTGCAAAATGTGAGATTTGCTTTGTAGGGAGTGGGGAGCATAAGCAGGGTATATATTGTGTTAGTGAACAGAGTAAGACTAATTCCACATTTTATGTGTATTTGGACAAGGTTTGCTCAGAGATAGGACATATATGATTCCATCAGCTGAAAAACTTGCACCTGAGAAGAACACAAGAAAGCCAAGAACGTATCGTTCCAAATACAGCTGCCAAATTCTACTGTACATCTTCTCTTTTGGTACAGTTAAGGGAATTGGTCTCATATACTTGAGTATTCACAAATAAGATTCTATCAGGAAAACCTGAGAGAAGGCTAAAAATTCACATCAAAACCTTATTGCAATTATTTGTTGTCTGAAAATGGTATAAAAGGTGTACCTATAAATTCAAAACCACTGATATATCAATAGTATACAATATTATCAACCCAATAAAGGTATACAGTACATATTATACAATGAAACTTATTACTGAAAATCTAAAGAAGGTAAAGTTTCTGTTATCAATCCAATAAAGTGATATTGCTCACTGTCAGCATATGATGAGTAAAAATTAACCAGCATGCTATGTCAATTGCTAAATTATCATGGATCTGATTTTGTCATAATTGGACCAGAAGTTTAGAGATATAACAGGAATGACCATTTTCAGGTGTTTTATTTACGTATAAACTAATTCTGTTAAAAAAGAACCATTCTGTTTTTGAATAACACAAAAGAAAAAAGCTGCTTATCTTCCTTTGAGTCATTAATATGACATCAGAAAAATTTGATGAAAGAAACATGCAAATTGCACCTTTCCCCAGAGGAGCCTGACTGGCTGTGGATATCTGGGAAAAGCACAGCACTGATTATTCTTCTCTATAACACAAAATTTCTCCTGACACCATCTGTCTGTCCTCACCTACCAAACATATCTGCTCCATTCTGAGAAAATGTCTCTCGGCAACTTTCTTCTCATAAAACAAAGTTATGAAAATAAACTAGCATTATTCATGAACATTTCACCAGTCTGAAACAACATGTGCAAAATAAAAATAAAATTTGGAAAACCACATCTCAGGAAAAGCATAAAATCAAGTCATGAAAAAAAAAAAAAAGAAAGAAAAAAGAAGTCAGCCAGCCCCATAATAATTTTAAAAGTTTCTTCCGTTGAAGTAGCTAGGCAGGCTCGCTTGCCTCTCAAGCCTGAGGTTGAGAGGATATAACCCTTTTTGCATTACATGAAATAGCTTCTCCAAAGGAAAAAAAAAAATCCACACTTGCTACACAGCCCTTGTGGTTATCCTTGAAGCACAATAGGAAGGCCGTCAAGGCACTCAGAAAAATACATTTGAGTGAACTGGATGACTTTAAAGGAAATCAGAAAATGACCTCCAGAGCAGTAATCTTCATAGAGATATTTATATTTTAATATTGCTGGAAATTTTGCTGCTTATCAAAGCTGGAAAGTAAAAGTGCTGGCTGGAACTGAGCCTCCTATCTCCTGGGAAGTCTTTATCCACAAATACATAGTTTTTCATAAATTCTGACTTGAGGCAAACCTCCTTTCGGTGATGTCTATCACTTTTCTTACTCTTGACGGTATACTTAATGCTTTACAAAGAGTAAAAATGATCCAGCCCTGTCCTTAAGAAGCTTGCACTCCAATTCAGTGGCTTTCAAGCTGTTTTCACACCTACTAAGAAATGTATTTTATGCCACAAAAGAGCAGAAACACAACACACACAAAAACAACAAAAGGATATTTAAATTTATTTTCCTGGGTTAAAGAACAAGAAGAATGAAATTTCATTGAAAATATTTTAATTAAAGAAAATCCCTCCCCCAATGTTCCTTCTTCCTACTTATTGTGTATTTATTGTATAAGTAAAAATATATAAAACAAGGAGAAGAATGTTTCTGTATATCACAAATAGGTGTAAAAGCAAACATAGTAAACAATTTTCAGAGCACACATTGATAACTACTTGGGTTGAAAATTAATTTTCATGATTAACCAACTGCAGGCCCAGCCAAGATTTTTGTGAGGCTCTCTAGAGCTTTGTTCTTTCTAATTTACTGAGCAACACAAGTGTTAAAATAATATTAACATGATTTTAAAATAATAACATTTATAAATTAAAAGAGGGAAAAATATATCAGCCAGTTATTGAATATTTACTGTGTAGTAAGCATTAGGTTGAGAACTTTACATATATTATCTTACTTAGATTTTATGTCATAACTGTGAGATGAGCAGATTAATTGGCCATTTCACAGGTAGGAAAACAGAGGCTCCCGCAAGTGAAGTGACTTTCTCAAGGTCAAAGATATGATAAGTACTAGAGGCAGTATCCAAACCATTTTGCTTTGAGGCGCATCTGCACAGTGCCTGTCCCTCATAGCCTAAGGGCATCAGAGTGGCAGATGGTCATGTGTAGTAGGTCTTGCACGTCTCTAAAATGGGTATGAACATGCTTACCAAACAGAAATGTCTACTATAGGGCCCAACTTAAAAGGCACAGAAAGGGCAGCCTGAAGAGAGATATAATGATGAGACCAGTATGTGTTACAGCTGGCATGTTAATTTCTCAGAGTATGTGAACTATGAGACAGCATCAGAAACCCACGCGTCTTGCAACATTTTCTCATTTTGACATTGCGCATTTTGATTATGACCCTGATAATCTCTTTTTATAGTGGTGAATTGTCTTTTGATTTTTTTTTAAGGAGGGGTACAAAGGTACAAAATTACTGAATTTCAAAAGCACATTGTAATATATTTTTCTTTAAGAAAAAGTAACATATATTTGTATTGTATATGTATATACACACAAATATACTTTTTCAGAGGTCAGCCAACTTGTAGTTAATTAAAAAATTTGTATTTTGTATTTTATTATTTTAATTTTGATTTTATGTTTTTTGGTTTTATTGGGATTAAATTAGACTAGCCATGGATAGGACCAGCAGGTTGTTAGGTCCAAGTGGATGCCACAGATTCAATTCTATATCTAAGCTGAAATGCAGATTGAATGCACATCTTTGAACTGATTCCTTTTGTGCCTGATCATTAGTAGAAGAAATGTGGTGTTCCCCATCCAATTCAGAATTGTTTATGAATTTATCCCCTCTGGGGTTTTCCTTCCCTCATTCTTTCTCTACTCCTTCTTTTCTCCTCTCTTCCCTCCTCTCCTCCTTTGGGCTTACAGAAATCATATTTATGGAAAAGAAAAGAAGTCTGTTGATATATGGGGGAGTAATTTGATTATGTAAAAAGGAAGATGCTCTTTATATTTGTTCTTCTGGGCTTGAAACAATGTCATTAATCAGACTCTGATAAGAGTTATTTCAGATTTTTCAAAACATCAGTTCTCTTGCTTTTGTTCCTCACATAAGGTCTAAACCCTTTTTCTACCTACCTTGTATCCAGCAAGTGATGATTAGGAACTGTTGAAATCTTTACACTATCCTAATAATGTGCCAATTAAAGAAGGTGTTTTACCCAGATTACAAAGATTTGTCTGAGGTGGCCACCACTTTGTTAAGGCTGTTTTGTGGACATCTTCATAATTAATGGAAAAATCATTAGGAATTCAGTCTTTATTAACCCCTATAGCTGCAGGGGCCCATTTCATCTTAATTGCATTCATTTGGCACTGGCAGTATTATACAGCATAATCACTAATAAATGATCTTTTAATTTGTACCAATCAACGGAGCTTGCTTTCATGCCAATATTCCTGTTTCTTTGATGTTGACCTGTCTTGATTTTTGATCATTTGGGCTTAAGATGATTTACTGGGAAATCAATATCAATACCAGAACTGCTTGTATTCATACATCTGTGGTTAGGTTCCATTTGAGTGTATTTTGATTGAAATAAGTGTGCTTGATTACCCATTCAGATGAGGGGGAAAAGCATAATCAAGTTGGGAAATCTGGTACTGTATTCTTACTCAAAAGAAAATAATTAGAAACTGTAGGGAAACTGAAGATTCAGGAGAGCAGTAGAGGTAACACTTCAGATGCCACTAATTAAGCAACTTTGTCCGCCATCTCCTAAAGGCCTTCACCAATAGCGTAATATGCTATTACCCATTAGCAAGGCCAATGGGGGCTTTGGTTACACTTGTTAATGGGAAACCCCGAGACAGTTTCTCTCATTATCCCGCTGTCAGCACTGTCTCTGCAGTGTAAAGTGGTCGTCATTGTTCTGCGGGTCAGCTAACCAGAAACCAAGCTACTGTAAAGAAACATTCTGCAGCTAATTGAAAATGACTGAAAAATCCCCTTATCATCCAGTCACCTCTCTTTATTTGTGGAACAATGGGACGTATATGGAGTTGTGGGGAAAAAGGAAAGTTCAGGCTATGACATTGAATTTTTCCTGACTAATACAACTACAAAGAAGTCTTTGAAGATAATTCCAGGGGAAAAATCCACTCACTTTTTTAAGAGATAATGACAGTAAGACGTAAGTGAGTGTTGAATATTGCACTTGCTGTTCTGAAAAGTACTTTATGTTTATGTGATTCCCTTCACTAGAGGAACTCAAAGCTTTTTCCATGAAACTGCTGAAATCCTCATTATCCTAATGAGCAAATGGCACAAAACTGGAAAAGCCACAAGGAACATGAAGCTTAATCACATATTCTGAGCTGGGCTGTTTTCCTGGACTCTTAAATATAGTTTAGTACTAGGTATATTTCACTTTGAGTAACTCAAAGCCTGGAAATACAAATTGATAGGGAAAAAAAAATTAGTTTTTTTATACAGAAAGGAAAGGGGAAAGAAAAGACTAAAGTAATTCCTATGTTTAGAAGATTCTTTGCTTTATGAAAGGACTGGATGCATTGTTCTTTCCTTTAAATTTAAATTCCAAAGTACATTTAATATATGATTCAAACAAAAATTCAAAAAGACAAAATGTGATGATTACATATCTTAAATGAGGAATGCTTAATTTGGGGATCTGTGGAAGTTTTCTATTTTGTCATCTGTAGGAAGATGCAGCAATACTCCATGTTGCAGTGGGCTAGGTGAACTGAGCTGGTATTGTTCATTCATTATTTCCTTCAATCAGTATTTATTGGCAATCGTTCTGTTTTAGGCAGAGTGCCAGGCACTGGAGATACCAAATTAATTAGATATGACATTTTGCCAGAAGAAATCTACAATCTACTGGATGAAATAATAACACAAACTTAGAATAATTATAGTGTAGTAAGTGAAGCAAATTATATATAGCAAACTATATACTGCAAAATGGTCTACAGAAGAAAGATAACTAAGGCAACTTGGGAAGGTTAGGAAAGATTTATGTGAAGTAACCCATTAGCTGAACTTTAAAGGATGAGCAAGAGTTATCTAAGCAAGTGGTGGGAAAAGAGAGCAATATCTTTGAGTACATTTCAGGGACATCATGAGCAAAGATGAGAAGAAATAAATGATAGATTATCTGCAAAGCATGTATGTAAGCAAGCAGTTCAGTGAGGCAGGGAGTAGAGAAGAAAGAGGCCGAAGAGGTAGACACGGAGCAGGTAGACCTCCTCTGAATGCACCTTATAAGATATGAGAAACAGAGGAGTCAGATTTACATTTAACTAGATCGCTTTGGTCACCAAACGAAGGGAATATTTTCTGAGGAAAGGACCAGAGATATGACTACTATTCTTCAGCATCTTGTTTCAGTAATCCATGCAAGAGATAAAAGGGGCTTGAACTGACAGTACTTTACAATGGGAAACCATTAAAGAAAAGCATGAGTAAGATCCCTTGGGCAGGGTATCCAAAATAAAAAGTTTAGTGAACTAAGGGCAGAACTGGCATATGAAAACATTATGAGTAAGTTAAGAAAAAGAGTTTACAAAGGAGTCAGAGGAGGACAAATGGAGATGGAAGAAAAACCAAAACTGAGACGTGATAAGTTCCAACAAGATAAATACTCCTAAGTTAGAACAAGTAATCAGCCATGTCAAAAATGAAGTAAAACCCACACACAACTAAAGCCTTGAAAATAATGCCTTTGGATTTCAAGGGCTATTAGTAACTTAATGAGTATAGTTTCATTGGAGTTGAGACAGTGGAGGCCTGAAGGTAGAGCAGTGAAGAGTTGAAATGGTGGGCGCGAACTAGTGTTTCAAGGAATTTGGATGAAAAAGAGAATATCAAGCTCAGCCAGTGCCAAGCTGGTTATTTGGGAATAGTGAATTAAGGAAACATTTTCTTGGATGAGAGACATTTGAGTATGTTTTCAGCCTGAGGAAAATACGTTGGCAATATAATACAGAAAAGGTTGAAGATAAAGATAAGGGTAGAGATAACTGGCTGTGGAGAATGTGGAGGAAAAAGCGACCATTCTGTGAACAGGTAGGGGAACTGAAGAGGTGAGGTAATAATAGGCCAGCTGGGGTTCAAGATCATACATTTGTTCTGCATGGTTGTTGTTTTCTCCCACAATACTCAGTTGTCCCAAGGTAGGCATAGAGAAGGCAGTTTAGCATTGAACTTGATGAGTATGGTAAACAAAAAAATGAAGGTACCAAAGAAACTGAGGTTCTGGGAAAGGAGCAGTTCAGATGATCAACATGGGAACTCAATCATGATGGGTGGGGGAAAGAAATAGGACAGACATGATAAAATAGATTAAGAAGGTTTCTATAAGGTCAAAAAATACTGGCGAAAGTCGTAAAAAGGAGCTGGAAAGATAGAAATGGTCATTAGGAGACCAGAGTCACTCTGAACCTTTTTATATGGTCTGTCAAGATCCTGATCTCATGCAAGGTTGGCTTAAAGACTTCAAAGAAATTTAGATTAACTAGGCAAGTCCAAAATTCTTGCCTTCGTATAGTTTTATTTGGATCCCCCGTTATTTAATTCTCTAGAAAGGTATAGACTGAATGGCCCTGTAACATGACCATCAGAGGCAACTGGGGATCAGATACTCCAGATCATCATTTTCTAAGCTGTTTTCTAGCTTCAGGGAGGTCAATAGATGGTTGTCATTCTACCTCCTAAAGAAAAATGTTTGTGGATAAGAAAGTTTAAGAAACACCAGGTTAAATCCAATAAGGAGGAATTGATTGTGTATTGAAAGACTTCCCAGAGCCTTTAATCAGCTTGCGAGCATGGTGAATCTCCAAGAGCAGGGAATGGTCTGTGATTTCCCATATTTCCTAGTGATAACACATTTTGGTCCACACATCTCCTTTAATTTGCTGCAGAGCTAGTGGGAAACACTACACTGGGTTTTCATTGAATAATGATAGCTTTTGATTTTGAATGCTGGTCACTATGCTGTAAATATTTGTGTTCCCCAAACACTTACACATTGAAATTCTAACCCCCAAGTTGATGGCATTAGGAGGTGAAGCCTTTTGGGAGGTGATTAGGTGGAGCTGTTATGAATGGGACTGATGTCCTTATAAAAGACGTCCAGAGAACAACCTTGCCGCTTCTACCATGTAAAGACACAATGGGAAGGTGCCACCTATGAATCAGGAAATGGGCCCTCACCAGGCACTGACTCTGCCTGCTCCTTGCTTTTGGACTTCCCAGCCAACAGAACAGTGAGAAATAAATTTCTGTTTTTTATAAGCTACCCAGTATATGGTATATTGTTATAGCAGACTGAAATGAATAAGACATTAGCTACTTTAACTTTAGCTTTAAATTTTAATTTGAGATAGTGGAGAAATGTAAGTTAGGATAACTCTATTATTGTTTTTTTTTTTTATTGTGCCAACTTGTTGTTAAATGTTTATAGGAAACATTATATGTATGCTATTAGCTTGCCACTGTCCTGGATGCTGAGAGGTACCAAGCAAGTACATTTGAGTTGCTTCTTAGTGCCAAGTACTGGACTAGGGGGAATAGAAAATGGCAAAAGTATGGGTTGCACACCCAGATTGTTTAGTGATTTTTTTCCTTTTAGAATTTCCCTTTTGTTCTAACCTTCCTCAGGATTTTTGCTATAATATTCTTTCTTCTGAAACCATTTTTTGGATTTTTTTTTTGCACATTTATTATTCTTGGCATGAATAATACCTATGTCTGTTTTGAATGTGTTCTCTTTTTGTTGCTATTTATGTTGTCCTTGTCCTGTATTTCTGTGCCACACAGAAAATAACAGTTCATATTGATATTATCTGGGCCATTTAAAAATTTAAATAATTGAACTAAATATACCCAAGTGATTTTTGTTTTAAACTTCACACTTTCAAGTGTTCCATTCTGTCCTCAAGGTTCATTTCTTCAACCTTGCCACATTGTCAAGTACAACATACAACAATATCCCATCTGCAATTTTGTTAGTTTGACATGATCTCCAAAGAGCACCATCCACTCAGGGTCTCATATTCTTATAAGTATACTTTAATTATCTACATATATTTGTCTTTGAAATCACTTTCCAAAGGTCTATGGAAAAGTCATCCTGAATTTTCAAGACTCTATATCTCTCCAAAAGGTATTTTAAAGTTCTGATTCTCTTAGTAACAAAACCGAGACTTTGCTATTTTTAAGTTATGCTTTTAAATGTTCTTTCTAAAAGCTTGGTTAAAAATTATGCTGTTAATTAAAATTCATTATTTTCTTCAATTTAATAAGATCTCATCTGAAATTATGTTAAAAATATGGTACTACCTCACTGATGAAGTTCTTGAATATTGTTTTTGTGTGTCACTAAAACACACATTGTTGTCACTATTATTGAAAGTGTTTTTAGTACACCAAAGGACCGCATTTTGCTAAAAATTCCGATGAAAATGGTTCTTATCTATTCAGCACTTTTCAGTTATCTCTAATTGATCAGATATTCAGAATTAAATGTGAATTAAAAATCAAGGACACTACCCTCCCACCTCCCCAAATCTATAAAAGTAAAACGATTACAAAATTAGGAACTTCAGCCATTTGTATTGTTAGTACACTTCTAAAAAATGTGAGCAAGCACACGCAATAACAAAAACAGAAACAAAACTTAATGTTGACTGAAATGATGGCAAAATGAAGCATGGTTATCAATTAGAAATTAAGGTGAGGTTTTTCATGTATGTTCATACCCTGGACTTGTAATCTTTTTGATATGGCATTATTTTTAAAAGTAGAATAGAAATGTTTTGTGGGGTTTTTTTCATGTATTTCATTTATAATAGCTTTGTGGGTTTTTTAAACATATTTTTCAACACTTTCAAGCCCACAAAATACGATTAAAGCTATCCATGTGTACCAAAAGCCTTTGGAAAGCAAGGTAGGGCACCATTTACTCAAGTTTCTCTATGTAAAGCAGACCACAAGTTGTTGCCTCTCACCTCATCTTCTTGGAGAGAACTGTTCACTTAATTGCTTATTTGCCCCCTGCCTGACCAGTGGAAAAATAACCTTTCTAGGACATTCCTTTGTAGCAACATATGATTTGATCTCTTTGGTGACCTGGGCCATGCCATCCCAATATGAGAAGCAATAAATTGAAGTCAGATACTTATTGGAATGAAACTCTCATTTTAAGAAGAAATTCAGATCTATTTAGCTTGACCTTGGAACTTGAATTAAATCTTTAGACACTCAACTTTCTCCAGGGAAGTACGAGGTTTATATGAATTTGAGTGTATTAAAGCTAGTCTGGCTCTGATCTATGTACCAAGTTGGTTAATTTTTCATTTAAAGGACAAAGGGTTTCACTGGAACTAATTTAACTGACTTAATTTGTGATATTCACATACCAGTTTATATTCTAAACCAGGAGTGGTTTTTTAAAACCATTAACATGTCATTAAAAAAACATAATATGTTCACTGATTGATGTTTTGAAGGCAGCCTCGGTTGCCTATGGCTGGGGACTTCTGACATGGTTCATTTTTGCCTCTGCTACTAACCAATTGTGTGACCTGATATGAGATGTTTCACCTTTCTCTGATTCACTCTCTGACTAATAATCAGGTGTTATAATAATTCTCTCTTCTATCTTTCTCAAAGGGTTATACTGAGAATTAATAAGTTAATGGTTATAAAGTACATCAAAATGATCAGTTAAAAGGCAATATGTTAGGACTTTTATGTTATGGAAACATATTTAAAATATATATATATATTTTTTTAACCAGAGAAGATCACTGCCCTAAGATTTATCAAATGAGTAAATGTGGGGATAAATTGGCTTATTTTGTGATTAATCTCAATGTTTCTGGGTTTGTGGAAACTGAGTTAACAAGACAAAATAATTACATTTGAGCATGACATTCACAATATTTCTTCCTAAATATCCTTTACCTTTTCAAAATGTAGCTATTGCCAGAAACTTCTCTTGTTTAACCCTACTCCACCCAATCTCTTATATGTTGTCCATCACAATTCAATATTTACATTAATTTTATTCTGCATGTGCTTTGTAAGACTTTTAAAGTCATTTTCTGTGATTATTCTGTTTTCCTATCAGCTTATATGCCTTCTATTGTCAGATACTGTGTGTGTACTGGCTTACTTTATCTTCTTCCATGCATCTATGACTGGGCCACAGAAACACTTGAGAAATGATATTTGCTAATTATATGCAAATAGGGATGGAAATTGAATTTCATCAGTGGCTCATGTCTCATGTTATTTTTTATTTATCTTTATAAAAAACTGTAGATTGCACCATGATAGAAACCAAATGGCCACTAGTCCCATGGACACTTAAATGTTTATAAGTTTTGTTACATTTAAATTAGAGAAAGTACATTTTGATGCAATCACGTTAGTAGTTACATTGTCAATGAAACACAAAAATATAAAATATAAAAAAAGATAATTACAGTAACAGCTAAAATTATAGTAATATTTTCCAATGTAAATTTTGCTGTCTTAAAAACAATAAAATACAGAGATATCAGGAAAAAAAGATACAAGTTTACAAGAGAAGGGAAATTGGGCATAAGGAAGAGTGACAGAAATACAATACTACTTTAATCCTCAAACTATGAATTTGGCATCACATTTTCATTTATGAAATAAATGATTAGTATTTTAAGTGTCTATGAAACAAGCTCTCAAGCATTCTTTTCAAAAGGAAGGAAAAGAAGAAAACGAGTTCTAATTAATGCTCAAGTGTGAATGAAAGGGAAATCTTATAACACCTAATATGAGATTTGGGGGGATTTTGTCTTTTTTAATGTAAATATGTTTTATTATTAAGATCTTTATAGAACAGAAAACTATTTTGTGTCTAAATAATCAAAGAAATATCTCATATAATTTATTTTGCCACTATAAACCTTGAGGAATTCTCCAAGAATTAGTTATTTAATAAAACAACATGAACGCAGCTTTCAGACAGAAGTATTACTTCCACCTTTCTCTATCCAATTGGCATTGCCAGTCTATCTTCTCTTAAAATGGAGAAATAGTCTCCAAGTCTATGACTGAGCCTGCAGGACAAAGTTTCAAATGCATTTTACTGCCATGATCATTATGAGTTCTAGTAGTGATAAGATGATGATGATAGGTATCTAGGTATTGCAAAATAAGAAACATGAGAACGAGCCTGGGCAACATAGTGAGACTCCGTCTCTACAAAAAAAAAAAAAAAAAAAAAAAATTTATTTAACCGGGTCTAGTTGTGCATACCTGTCATCCCAGCTATGTGGAAGGCTGAGGCAGGAGGATTGCTTGAGCCCAGGAGTTTGAGGCTGCAGTGAACTCTGATAAGCCCCTCTTCCAGCCTGGGTGACAGAGAGAGATGATGTCTCAAAAAAAAAAAAAAAAAAAAGGAAAAGAAATGAAATAAAATGGAGAAAATAAGAAACATTAGTCTTTCGTCAACTTTTGTTAACATATTTTCTGAAATGCATTCACTTCATAAACTTTTAAAACATATTTGTGTAGAATCAGAAAAGCATCCTCTTAACTTTCCTTTGTATGGATGTTTGTAATTGCATTCTTCATTCTAATGGATGTTTTCTCTGTGTTTCAAAGAAACATTGATTAACCAAATTTATTACTTTTTATCCAGCGGGCAAACTTGCTTTTTGACCTGTTCGAAAATTCCAGTTTTTTCTAATTTCTGTCAATTTATATTTTTATTTTATCTCAATTAATTCCTTCCCTGTCTTTTGCTTGTCTTTCTCTAATTCCTATATATTAACACTCCAGATTTTTCTGAGAACAGCTGCGGATGTGTCCTACAGGTTCTGCCACACAGTATATTCATATAATTTTATTTTATCTATAATTTCTAATTTAGTTTGTAATTTATCCTTTCTATAAAAATTTTTATGTGTTTCTTGAGATTTTATATTTAAAGTTTTCAAATTATTGGAAGTTTTTCTTACAATTTCAGTAATAATGTCTCATTTTACAATGTGTAATCATAGAATGTAGTCAAAATTAACTAAACATATTTTTATTGTGGTTTACTGTATGACCTAATATTAAGTAATATGCATAATTTCAAGTGTATATCTTCCTCTATCACATTAATTTTATTTAGATCTCAATCATTGTTCTTATTTGTATTCTACTTAGTTTGTTAAAGGCTGACGTGTGTTCTTATAATCCTGATGATTTTTGCTCTATACATGGTGATGCTATGTTATTTGTCACATTTTTGTTACAGTTGTGTTTTTATTGTGACTTATACTTTCTATCATTACACAATTGGTCTTTTATAATGCATTTTGCACTTATTTAAGCCATTTTAGATGTTGAGATCCTAACTTTTTTTCTCCATCTTCCTTTCTTCCTCTTTTGCTTTGTCTTCTCCCCCCAGTCCCGTTCTTTTACTTTCCACACATCTGATTGTGTCTGTTAGTTATGTGTCTTATACACTGCATAAAGTTGAATTATATTATGCTATCCAGCAAGACCCTTTTTGTAGGTAAATGCATCTCATTTATATTTTACTGTCTTAGTTTATTATTTTATGAAATAAGTTTTTGTTGTTCTTTTTCAGCCTCCCTTACATCCCTTAGCTTTTTAAGTATCTACAAGGATTGTTATTCTTTGACTGATTATATTTTAACACTTGGAAGAGCATAAATAAAATAAACTTGCTTAATATCTTTTTCTTGAATAAGAAAAATTAATAGAACACTATTTAGTGATGTAACTCTTTTCCATTATAGATCCTCACTTTGATTAAACTTACATCTCTTCCAATAACCTTATATAAAGAAAATGAGTAGCCAAGGGTGGGCGCGGTGGCTCACGCCTGTAATCCCAGCACTTTGGGAGGCTGAGGTGGGCAGATCCTGAGGTCAGGAGTTCGAGACCAGCCTGACCAACATGATGAGACCCTGCCTCTACTGAAAATACAAAAATTAGCCAGACGTGGTGGCATGCACCTGTAATCCTTGCTACTCAGGAGGCTGAGGCAGGAGAATTGCTTGAACCCGGGAGGTGGAGGTTGCAGTGAGCTGAGATTATGCCACTGCACTCTAGGTTGCGCAACAGAGTGAGACTCTGTCTCAAAAAATAAATAAATAAAAAGGAAAAGAAAAGAAAAGGAGATGAGTAGCCTTACATTTTCTTCCATCTTCCCTCCCTGACAGTGTTCCATTTTTGGTTAGGTGTATTATTATTACTTTTATAATGTCAAGATTTCTATTTAGCTAATTACCCATAATTTTTAATAGGTATTTCATACCACATCTTACTTGTCAAATTTTTATTGATTCATGGATGCATATGATCACTAATTAGTTCTTTTCAAAAGACCTCTGGATTCCTTATCTCTTGGATTCTTGCAGGTTATGGAACATCTTTCTGTTGCTTTTATGCTTATACCACAATTTTATAGGCCATAAAACTCTTTGGTCAATTTTTATTTTTTTTCTTTTAGTGTGCTGTGAACGTTTATTCATAGTTTTTGGAAATATAATGTGCTTGTAGTCACTTTTGGTTACCTTTATTATGAGTTATTTAATATTTCTGGTCATTTTCCCATAGGATGATTTTTTTACTACCATTGCAGCTAAATACATTTATTAAAATATATATGTAATGGAGAACATAAAAAAGCAGGGGTTGCAATACTAGTCTCTGATAAAACAGACTTTAAACCATCACAGATCAAAAGAGACAAAGAAGGCCATTACATAATGGTAAAGGGATTAATTCAACAGGAAGAGCTAACTATCCTAAATATATATGCACCCAATACAGGAGCACCCAGATTCATAAAGCAAGTCCTTAGAGACTTACAAAGAGACTTAGACTCCCATACAATAATAATGGGAGACTTCAACACTCCACTGTCAACATTAGACAGATCAACGAGACAGAAAGTTAACAAGGATATCCAGGAATTGAACTCATCTCTGCAGCAAGCAGACCTAATAGACATCTATAGAACTCTCCACCCCAAATCGACAGAATATACATTCTTCTCAGCACCACATAGCACTTATTCCAAAATTGACCACATAATTGGAAGTAAAGCACTCCTCAGCAAATGTATAAGAACAGAAATTATAACAAACTGTCTCTCAGACCACAGTGCAATCAAACTAGAACTCAGGACTAAGAAACTCAATCAAAACCGCTCAACTACATGGAAACTGAACAACCTGCTCCTGAATGACTACTGGGTACATAACGAAATGAAAGCAGAAATAAAGATGTTCTTTGAAACCAATGAGAACAAAGATACAACATACCAGAATCTCTGGGATACCTTTAAAGCAGTGTGTAGAGGGACATTTATAGCATTAAATGCCCACAAGAGAAAGCAGGAAAGATCTAAAATTGACACTCTAACATCACAATTAAAAGAACTAGAGAAGCAAGAGCAAACACATTCGAAAGCTAGCAGAAGGCAAGAAATAACTAAGATCAGAGCAGAACTGAAGGAGATAGAGACACAAAAAACCCTCCAAAAAATCAATGAATCCAGGAGCTGGTTTTTTGAAAAGATCAACAAAATTGACAGACCGCTAGCAAGACTAATAAAGAAGAAAACAGAGAAGAATCAAATAGATGCAATAAAAAATGATAAAGGGGATATCACCACCGACCCCACAGAAATACAAACTACCATCAGAGAATACTATAAACACCTCTACACAAATAAACTAGAAAATCTAGAAGAAATGGATAATTTCCTAGACACTTACACTCTTCCAAGACTAAACCAGGAAGAAGTTGAATCCCTGAATAGACCAATAGCAGGCTCTGAAATTGAGGCAATAATTAATAGCCTACCAACCAAAAAAAGTCCAAGACCAGATGGATTCACAGCTGAATTCTACCAGAGGTACAAGGAGGAGCTGGTACCATTCCTTCTGAAACTATTCCAATCAATAGAAAAAGAGGGAATCCTCCCTAACTCATTTTATGAGGCCAACATCATCGTGATACCAAAGCCTGGCAGAGACACAACAAAAAAAGAGAATTTTAGAGCAATATCCCTGATGAACATCGATGCAAAAATCCTCAATAAAATACTGGCAAACCGGATTCAGCAGCACATCAAAAAGCTTATCCACCATGATCAAGTGGGCTTCATCCCTGGGATGCAAGGCTGGTTCAACATTTGCAAATCAATAAACATAATCCAGCATATAAACAGAACCAAAGACAAGAACCACATGATTATCTCAATAGATGCAGAAAAGGCTTTTGACAAAATTCAACAGCCCTTCATGCTAAAAACGCTCAATAAACTCGGTATTGATGGAACATACCTCAAAATAATAAGAGCTATTTATGACAAACCCACAGCCAATATCATACTGAATGGGCAAAAACTGGAAAAATTCCCTTTGAAAACTGGCACAAGACAGGGATGCCCTCTCTCACCACTCCTATTCAACATGGTGTTGGAAGTTCTGGCTAGGGCAATCAGGCAAGAGAAATAAATCAAGGGTATTCAGTTAGGAAAAGAAGAAGTCAAATTGTCCCTGTTTGCAGATGACATGATTGTATATTTAGAAAACCCTATTGCCTCAGCCCAAAGTCTCCTTAAGCTGATAAGCAACTTCAGCAAAGTCTCAGGATATAAAATTAATGTGCAAAAATCACAAGCATTCTTATACACCAGTAACAGACAGAGAGCCAAATCATGAATGAACTTCCATTCACAATTGCTTCAAAGAGAATAAAATACCTAGGAATCCAACTTACAAGTGATGTAAAGGACCTCTTCAAGGAGAACTACAAACCACTGCTCAGTGAAATAAAAGAGGACACAAACAAATGGAAGAACATACCATGCTTATGGATAGGAAGAATCAATATCGTGAAAATGGCCATACTGCCCAAGGTTATTTATAGATTCAATGCCATCCCCATCAGGCTACCAATGAGTTTCTTCACAGACTTGGAAAAAACTGCTTTAAAGTTCATATGGACCCAAAAAAGAGCCCGCATCTCCAAGACAATCCTGTCAAAAGAACAAAGCTGGAGGCATCACGCTACCTGACTTCAAACTATACTACAAGGCTACAGTAACCAAAACAGCATGGTACTGGTACCAAAACAGAGATATAGACCAATGGAACAGAACAGAGTCCGCAGAAATAATACAACACATCTACAGCCATCTGATCTTTGACAAACCTGAGGGAAACAAGAAATGGGGAAAGGATTCCCTATTTAATAAATGGTGCTGGGAAAATTGGCTAGCCATAAGTAGAAAGCTGAAACTGGATCCTTTCCTTACTCCTTATACGAAAATTAATTCAAGATGGATTAGAGACTTAAATGTTAGACCTAATACCATAAAAATCCTAGAAGAAAACCTAGGTAGTACCATTCAGGACATAGGCATGGGCAAAGACTTCATGTCTAAAACACCAAAAGCAACGGCAGCAAAAGCCAAAATTGACAAATGGGATCTAATTAAACTAAAGAGCTTCTGCACAGCAAAAGAAACTACCATCAGCATGAACAGGCAACCTACAGAATGGGAGAAAATTTTTGCAATCTACTCATCTGACAAAGGGCTAATATCCAGAACCTACAAAGAACTCAAACAAATTTACAAGAAAAAAACAACAACCCCATCAAAAAGTGGGCAAAGGATATGAACAGACATTTCTCAAAAGAAGACATTCATACAGCCAACAGACACATGAAAAAATGCTCATCATCACTGGCCATCAGAGAAATGCAAATCAAAACCACAATGAGATACCATCTCACACCAGTTAGAATGGCAATCATTAAAAAGTCAGGAAACAACAGGCTGGAGAGGATGTGGAGAAATAGGAACACTTTTACACTGTTGGTGGGATTGTAAACTAGTTCAACCATTATGGAAAACAGTATGGCGATTCCTCAAGGATCTAGAACTAGATGTACCATATGACCCAGCCATCCCATTACTGGGTATATACCCAAAGGATTATAAATCATGCTGCTATAAAGACACATGCACACATATGTTTATTGCGGCACCATTCACAATAGCAAAGGGTTGGAATCAACCCAAATGTCTATCAGTGACAGACTGGATTAAGAAAATGTGGCACATATACACCATGGAATACTATGCAGCCATCAAAAAGAATGGGTTTGTGTCCTTTGTAGGGACATGGATGCAGCTGGAAACCATCATTCTTAGTAAACTATCACAAGAACAGAAAACCAAACACTGCATGTTCTCACTCATAGGTGGGAACTGAACAGTGAGATCACTTGGACTCGGGAAGGGGAACATCACACACCGGGGCCTATCATGGGGAGGGGGGAGGGGAGAGGGATTGCACTGGGAGTTATACATGATGTAAATGACAAGTTGATGGGTGCTGACGAGTTGATGGGTGCAGCACACCAACATGGCACAAGTATACATATGTAACAAACCTGCACGTTATGCATATGTACCCTAGAACTTAAAGTGTAATAATAATAAAAAATAAATAAATAAATAAATAAAGGAAAAAAAAAAAATATATATATATATATATGTGTTGGTTGTTCTAAATACATGCTGTTTCCCCTGAAATATCAGTTTCTATTTTCTATCCAACTTTTGGAGAAGTTTTCTTTGATTATTACTTTGATTATTAATACTTTGATTATTACTTATTTTTTCTCCTACTTGTTTTTATCTGTTTTTTAGAAATGCAAATATGTATACATATGATATTAACTTTCTTCAATATCCATTATGTTCTTCTTTAATCCTCTTTTTTCTTCCTTATTCTTTTACATTCTGTCTTACATAGTTTTTTCAGGCATGAGCTAATGACTCTGTTTGCAGCAGTATCTATTCTGCTTCTTTATACTTCATTTTGCAGTCTTAATGTATTTATTTATTTTTAATTTTTAACTTTTATTTTAGGTTCAGGGGTACATGTGCAGGTTTGTCATATAGGTAAACTCACCACTCAGGGGTTTGATGTACAGATTATTTCATCACCTGGGTACTAAGCATAGTACCTGACTCTTTTTTTTTCTCTGAACCTCTGCCTCTTCCCAACCTCCTCACTCAAGTAGGCCCCAGTGTCTGTTGTTCCCCTTTCCGTGTCCATTTGTTCTCATTATGTAGCTCCCACTTAAAAGTGAAACATACAATATTTGGTTTTCTGTTCCTCCATTAGTTTGCTAAGGATAATGGCCTCCAGTCCCTCCATGTTACTGCAAAGGACATGATCTCATTTTTTATGGCTGCATAGTATTCCATGGTGTATATGTACTACATTTTTAATCCAGTCTACCATTGATAGGCAGTTAGGTTGATTCCATGTCTTTGCTATTGTGAATAGTGCTGCAATGAACATATGCCTGCAAGTGTCTTTATGGTAGAATTATTTATATTTCTTTGGATATATATTCAGTAGTAGGATTGCTGGATCAAATAGTAGTTCTGTTTTTAGTTCTCTGAAGAATCACCACACTGCTATCCAGAATAGTTGAACTAATTTACACTCCCAGTAGTAGTAGATAAGCATTCCCTTTTCTCTACAACCTCACCAACATCCTGGTTTTATTTTGTTTGTTTGTTTGTTTGCGTTGACTTTTTAATAATGGCCATTCTGCCTGGTGTGAGATGGTACCTCATTGTGGGTTTGATTTGCCTTTTGCTAATGATCCGTGATGTTGAGGTTCTTTTCATATGATTGTTGGCAACATATATGTCTTCTTTTGAAAAGTGTCTGTTCACATCCTTTATCCACTTTTTAATGGCATTGTCTTACACTTATATATTTAAGTTTTATGTAGATTCTGAATTTTAGACCTTTGTTAGGTATATAGTTTGCAAATATTTTCTCCCATTCTGTAGGCTGCCTGTTTACCCCATTTATAGTTTCTTTTGCTGTGCAGAAGAAGCTCTTTAGTTTAATTAGGTCTAATTTGTCAATTTTTTGTTTTGTTGCAATTGCTTTTGATGTTTTCATCATGAAATCTTTGCCAATTCTTATGTCCAAAATAGTATTTCCTAAGTTATGTTCCAGGGTTTTTAGTTTTAGGTTTTACATTTAGGTCTTTAATCTATCTAGAGTTGATTTTTATATGGTGTAAGGAAGGGGTCCAGCTTCAATCTTCTGCATATAGCTAGTCAGTTATCCCAGCATCATTTATTAATAGGGAGTCCTTTTCCCTCTGCTTGTTTTGTTTTTGTTTTGTTTTTTTTGTTTTATTTTTTTCTTTTTCAGTTTTGCCAAAGGTCAGATGGTTGTAGGTGTGTGGCTTTATTTCTGAGCTCTCTATTCTGTTCCGTTGGTCTAGGCGTCTGTGTTTGCACCAGTACCATGCTCTTTTGGTTACTGTGTCCTTGTAAGTACACTTTGAAGTTCGGCAATGTGATTCCTCCAGTTTTGTTCTTTTTGCCTAGGATTGCATTGGCTATTCGGGCTCTCTTTTGGTTCCATATGAACTTTAGAATACTTTTTTCTAGTTCTGTGAAGAATGTCATTGGTAGTTTGATAGCATTGAATCCATAAATTACTTGGAGTAATATGGTCATTTTAATGGTATTGATTCTTTCGTTCCATGAGCATGGAATGTTCTTTCATTTGTTTGTGTCACCCTGATTTCTCTGAGCAGTGTTTTGTAATTCTTATTGTAGAATTCTTTCACCTCCCTGCTTAGCTGTATTCCTAGGTATTTTATTCTTGTATACCTAGCTATTTTATTCTTTTTGTGGCTGTGGTGAATGGGATTGTGTTCCTCGTTTGACTCTTGGCTTGGTTGTTGTCGGTGTATAGGAGTGCTAGTAATTTTTGTACATTGATTTTGTATCCTGAGACTTTGCTGAAGTTGTTTATCACCTTACGGATCTTTTGGGCCAAGATTATGAGATTTTCTAGATATAGAATCATGTCATCTGCAAACCAGGATAGTTTGACCTCCTCTCTTCCTATCTGGATGCCCTTTATTTCTTTCTCTTACTTTTTTGCTCTGGCCAGGACTTTCAATACTATGTTGAATAGGAGTGATGGTGAGAGAGGGCATCCTTGTCTTGTGCCAGTTTTTAAGGGGAAAACTTTCAGCTTTTGCCCATTCAGTATAATGTTGGCTGTGTGTTTATCATAGATGGCTCTTATTATTTTGAAGTATGCTCCTTTAATGCCTCGTTTATTAAGGGTTATAATGTGAAGGGATGTGAAATTATATCAAAAGCCTTTTCTGCATCTATTGTGATAACCATGTGATTTTTTATCTGTAATTCTGTTTATGTGATAAATCACATTTATGCAGTCTTAATTTATAAAATGGGTGTTTTATTGACTTAGTTTCTCCTTGGAGCCCTATCAGCTTATGTGTTACATTCTTCTAGTGTATTTTCATTGATTATTTCTGCTTTTATTTCTCAGGCTTTTTTCAGCACTAATGTGTTTCTTTAAATTTATTAGAACAAAGAGGAATATTTGTCTGAACTGTATTATTTGTTTTATTCTCTCCCTTTTTTTTGATGGTATGTTTACAGTGTCACCTGTGCAGTTCTTGAGTGTTAGTCCTTTTGAAAGGGGCAGCTCTATCCAAGCCTACTTACTATTATCTCAAGAATAATGTGGGAGAAATGGGAAAATTGGGATGAGTTGAGGAGCAGCTGTATGTGGGAATATGTGTGTGTATCAGTAAATTATGGTGTCTTTAACTGCTTTCCCTCTAAGCCCTTTCTCAAAATCCAATTTTAAGAGAAAATATTCATCACTCATCTTTACAAATTTTACACCTATATTTTTTGTTAATGTGTTAATACTATTTGAGTCAAGTAAACACATTTTGGACACTTATCTATAAGCTCATCTATGCTCTATTTCCAATTTCCATTTCTATTTTATGTTTCCATAATTTTGTCACTTAATGGAAAACAATACTGACCAGGTCCCATTAGACCTGGGTTCTAGATACAGCTTTGCCTAAAATATTTTTTAGATTTATAAAATTATTTAAATACTTTATATCTCAGATTCCTAATAAATTCAATTAAGGCAATCACTAATTCTTTACAAATGGAAATCTCTTCATACTAGAAAAGAGAATAACGACACAGAAAGCGACTGAAGTCATTGGAAAGATTTTTGTCCAATTTATAATTTCAACAAAATGAATGAAAACAAAGAAAACTTTATTTGCACATTTAAAAAATGTTGTGCTCAGAAAAGATGTAGTTATGTTTTCCTCACTTATCGCTGTCTATATGTCTTGGGAATGCCCCACCACAGAGGGTATCATTAGAGTGAGAAAGCTTTGTTAAAGTCTCTTGTATTTTCTCCATAGAGATTTATCCTTTATGGAGGAGAATCAAAGTAAATAAACCATTGTGTATTTTTATTACAACACTAATATTTTTTTCTAAAATGAATATTGATATCAAAATTCAGAGAAAAGTTACATATTACCAAATAATAAGTTTTGCTATTAAAAAATAGCCTATTACTTGGAATTCTTTGCCTCAAACTATAACTGTCTCTGCGTTTCATTATGAAATGTCTTACAGTATCTGGCATATGATTTAAAAATATATAGGATATATACTTTTTAAAACTAAGAGAAAAGACAACTAATAAAAGACCTGTATTTTATACCAAAAGCTATCAGAGAGGGAAATTACAAAAGAAAACCCATAATTTGATAGGAAAAAAAGGATAAGAAAAAGCAGAGAGATTCTGATAGGTCACTTTCTTATACACAAGCATTTAGTTTAAGGTAATCTTCCAGGACTGTCAGATTTGATTGAAAGATAATGTAAGATTTTTTTCTTACCACAATTTATAGCACGTATCCATTAGGAATAATTATGGTTGCATGATTTTGCTAGCTGTTATCTCTACAAGTGTTACTAATGGTTTTATCAATTACTCCCTGTCCAATAACTGCATGGTTGTAACCTAATTTAAAGACACTCTATCACCAGGCTGATTTGTGTAGTAGTAAATGACAGCATTTGAGACACCAGCCAAATGACTCACTTCAGTGACTTAGTTAGTCTCTAATAATTAACAATTAGTAGGTACCTAGAGAAGGCTCAAGAGACTGGAGCTCCCACGTTTCTCTTTCTTATCTAAATACAAGAAATGAGAGAGACTTCCGTGATTCATATTAATAAAATCGAAGGCCTCTATGGGTTTAGAGAACATGTGTATATAAGAGCTGTTAATAATGTATATTTAAAATATAATAAATTAGGAGTGATAAATGTTCATAGGTTATGTTTTATTGCACTGGTGTAGGTAGATACTCCAAGACCCACAGTAGAAAAATTACTATTTTTTTCTAGTCATGTTAGTGGTTTGGTTCAAAAGTACAGTCAATGTGCTAAAAGGGGAACAGTGTTGGCAAATTTGTGCTATTTCTTGAACTTTAAAGGGAAAATGCTGGATGTGCAAAAAGAAGTACTTCATTACAGATCATTAATGGGGACTTTATGCACAGCTGACGGCTCAAAAAGGTATTGCCTGCTTAGAACTAGCTGGGAAGATATTTGAAATCCTTTCTTTTTAATTTAATGAATGTGAAGGATGATTCTTTCCTTTAAAGATGTTATCTCTAAGGTTTTTTAAAAAGAAATCATCCCGTTTTGAAAGGCTAAGAGTCTGAATTTCAAGTCTTAAGTGGGCTACATTTTCCAAAAGTAGTTTGGCATCTCAGGGTGAAAGATAGCGAAACGTAAATAGTGAATGCATGCAGCGACCGGGGTTTTGCCCTGTGCTCCTCTTCTGCAGAGTATATCAGTATGTTTAGTTCTACTCCGGTAAGACCCAGTTGCTTTGGGATAATTAATCAGTTAGGTTATTTTGTCAGACTTTAGTACTTTAAGATTTTCTGATTAACGATAAATTTAAAATAATCATTTAAAGATGAGTGGATCAAGCAGAATGATAAAAAGCTATATTCAACCCCATGACGACATTCTCAGTGTTACTAGTAAATTCCAACCTATAGAGAAACATGGGCACTGTGCTTTATTCTCTACTAGGTGATTCTCAGTAGTCCCTTGAGGAATAGGTAAGCAGACCCAGCTGCAAAGATTTATTACCACCTTGGGGTTTTAGGAATGTTAGGGAAAGTATTCTTTAAAAAAAAAATTCACACCTACAAGCAATCCTATTCTGATGATGGCACTTCTCTATAGAGAGTCACAGCTAATGAACAGATGTTCTTTTATAAGTTCTGATGGACATTTGTAATCCCAGTTTCTTTGGCTCGCTCCACAAATATGCTGAAGGAGTCAAATGTACAAACAAGCTGAAAGCCCAGGTCCCCAGCCACTCCCTGCTAGTATCATTCCTTGCACATATATTTATGTCACCATTTTGTACTAATCACAAAAGAAATCAGTGGAAAGGAAGAAAATGAATTACTGAGTATCTGATCATCTCCTGAACAAGATCACAATGGCCAATTTGCAGAAATGGGTTTCTCTAATTTTCCCTTGTGGTGGTGATGAGGTTATGAAATAGTCATAATAGCACAAGAACTGCCCTCTCTGGAAGCTGCTAAGAAAACTCCAACCATAATAGAAGGGCAAGGACTCGTGGTGTTTCTTACAATGGAGTTGAAGCCCCACCCCTCTTTACCCAGTCATATTTGCATATCCTTTTGAAAACCACACATTGAGTATCTATAGCCCCAGCTGATGTCATCGGGCACAGCATGCAGCCACTAGAAGTGGGACAATTATAATTTTTGTAGCTGATTAATCATCATGAAAAAGTAACAGTCAATTGACTCAATCATACATCCATGGTGATTAATCACACTTCACTTGTGTTTTTTTCCCCCAAGTATTTTACTGACAGTGCAGATGTTGGTTGATTTTCTCCCTTAGCCTTTTACTTGGTCACAGATGTTAAGTAATCACCTTGTCCTGATACTTGACTTATCCATAATCTTCAGTATTACAAGTCCTTAAAAGAAAATGTGCTCCTTTCTTAGAAATCAAATGGTAACATAGTTATTACCTTAAAAAAAAAAGATTAATCAATATATAAAGTAGCCATAATTGTACTCTGTAATCACAAATGCTTTTTTTAAATAATCATGCTACTCCCCCATTTGTTCCCCGATGACATGATTACTGATAAAACATTGAGAAAGAGAGCTGTTGTTTTTTTTTTTTTTTTCCTTCTCCTGGAGTGTTAATAGCTCAATTTCATTTATATTTAATCCAAAACTAGATATTCTCATCCAGATTCATAAAAGGCCTCACCTGGTTGCATTTCATTTCTGGGCAGACACAATATACTCCTGAAAATAAAGCAGACATTGTACCATGCTCTCACATCAGTACAACACTATTTGAGACTTCTCAGTCACTGTCCCATAAGAGAAGCTGAAATGACTCTACTACTGCCCTATTTATAAAATTGTCACATATGAATTGTTGATATTTAAGAAGCTATCACAAACACACCAGTCTGTTGGTAAAAGAGCAATATTCAATGAATATTTGAAATGATTATGAGTCAATTAAATCACTTTTGGGGACAAGTGAAGACCTAGTTTGTATTCAAGGCAACAGAAAGGCTTCACTTCAGCTCCTTTTGTAGAAGTGGGATTAGTGGGTGAGGTGTGTTGAAGATATGCTGCAGTCAAGCCCTGGCAGACAGACTTGCCTGTCTAATTTATCAAATGGAAATGCCTGATCCTGAGGGAGAAGCAAGGTGGCCATCACAAAGTCAAGTCCCACTGCCAGCCCCCCAGACCAGCTTCCATGATTTTAGACTCTCCAATCTTAGAAAGAGGTATCATCCCGCCAATGCTGACCTTCAGATAATCTTTGAGATAATTTCCCATGTGAAAAATTGCTTTCATGCCAAGATAACACAGCAGTATTGGGTTCTGTCCTGGATGACTGTCTTGATACTGTTAATAAAAAGCCTTGGGTTGGATATAATTGTTAATAAACTAATTCTAAAAATCCACTCAAATGTCACTTATAATCAGGATTTTCTGCTGGGCTAGGACCCCTGGGGAAACCTTTGAAGCTGTGAATCTTGTATGCAATGGCAGGGATGAACATAAGAAGGTAGAGAGTCACCATTGCTTCATAGCTTAGTTGTTTAAAATGATCACGTATAGTGAAGCTCAGAACTACTTGCAGCTGTGAGAACCAGAAAAGAAAGTGAGGGATAGAGAAGAGAACCAGTAGGAAGCTCTCCAACTAAACCCAGTCCTCTTTGGATGTGCCAGAAGGAGAGGTGAAAACATGTGATTACTTGTAATTTATAGCAGGAACATCAAGGCACAGAAGATAATATAAAAGCATTTCAGTAGGAAGATACCCATGACATGAAACTGTTTAAAACAATTAATCAAAAAAGCCTAATTATTCAATTAGATGGATAAATGAATCTTCTTAAAAGTGGATATGCAAAAAAAGTGATGATGAAATCTTTTAAAGGGAAATGAGTGTAACAAATCAGCTAAATATGATCTCTAAAAAAAA
Organism: Macaca thibetana thibetana; assembly: GCF_024542745.1. Classification (NCBI taxonomy): domain Eukaryota; kingdom Metazoa; phylum Chordata; class Mammalia; order Primates; family Cercopithecidae; genus Macaca; species Macaca thibetana. The sequence continues at coordinate 95,462,862 of NC_065581.1, forward strand.
TTGTGAATAATAAGTCAGTGATTATGTTTTAATTGGGCTTTAGCTTTATTATAATTGAGGACACTCATTATCTTGTTTTATTGTATTTATGATTTTAATATTCATACCATTTGGTACTTTATCTTTGTATACTTTCTGCCAGTGCTTGTTGCACTTCCTGGCTGATTAGTGCCTGGGTCCGTGTGAAGTGAATACAGATGTCTCAATAATGATCGGCAGGACGTTGGGCTGATTTTCAGTGTTTGAAGGTCTCCTATAAAGTCGTCCTTTGTGCAGTTGTGAGGGTTATTTTTTCCGTTCTTTTTCTTTTCTCTCTCTCTCTCTCAACGTGAACAGCTCTGTTGGTAAGAATCATCTAAGAGGAAACTGTTTTTCGCTCTGAAGGAGATCAAGGGACCTCGTTTTGGGGTATGATAAGTGTTTCTAAAATGACAATTTATAATGCACATTTATCCTTTCTTAGGAAAAACATGCTTTGTGCAAAGAGTAACATCTACCTCATAATTCAAGCTCTTTATCTCAGGGTAAAACGGAGAGCAAAACAGAGCTCCTATGCTTGTAACTTCCAGGCGATCGGATAAGCCACTCTTTGTTCATAGAACAGGGCAGTTCAGCCAAAGATTATTTCCAAGTTTTTGTCAATCACTTCTCCCTGTAAAAGGTGCACACATGGCTGATTGCTTACACACTCAAAATCAGCCAAAAGGTGCAGTCAGAATGAGTAGGCAATAGTACAGCTGCCTTATATGTAAAGAGCATTAAATGAGCCTTTGAGAAGCAAAGGGGTTAGCCGTTTAGTTCTTATGCATGGGATTTTTGTGAACCCAAGTAGCATATGCGAGTATTTAATTTATTTTTCAAATCTTTGAAGTAAGTCAGTGGTGAGAATTGTATTTAGATTTTATTTAAGTCTATAGTTTTGCTGCTGATTATGTTGAGGTTAAGAGGTAAATATAATAGATGGACTCTATTTTGATGCATTGCCAGATAATTGCATATTTTCTAGTCAATCCTCCTCTTAGAAGAATATTGAATTAATCAAAAACAAAATAAATAATGAATTAATTAATTAACTGAAAGTGGAAAGCTAGTGTGCGCGCAGACACACACAGCCTATGAGATTCTGAGATCCCTAGCTGGCCTTGTCATTTCTCTAAATGCAGCAATGAAAATCACTGAAAACTTGGACAGAACTCTTTACTGACCAATACAATTTCAAGATCATATTTTTAAAAGAATATTTTAAAATATTTTAATATTATTATGACTTAATTTTAGATCAAAGTGTGTGTTTTCTGACTTGCTTTCTGAATAGCACTTAGGCAAGTGCTCATATTTTAAGGCACGAATTCTCAACTTCAGCATTATTGACCTTTACAGCCAAATAAATCTTTGTTATAAGGGGCTGTTTGCTCACATTGTAAGGTGTTTAGCATCTCTGGACCTACCCTCTAGATACCAGTGGCTCCAGCCCTGAGTTGGGACAACAAAAAAATGGCAACAATATTGCCAAATGTCCCTGGAGTCAAAATCATTCCTGGTTGACAACCATTGTCTTAAAGCCTTAGCCTACAGCAAGTAAAACATTCTTAAAACAAAGATAGCCCACAGTAATACAGTAATGGGCAATTATAAAAGCAAGCTATTGATCACAAACACTCTAATTTGAAAACTGGAAAGTGTTGCATGATTTTCAGCTTAGTTTTTTGGTATTAACCAAATATCATCATCCATAATATTTTAAAAGATTTTATAGGGAGGAAGAAGAAATGTTATAAGAAGTTTTGATGTTTAACACAAGAAAATTGGAATACTATTAGCATATCTATACTAATATATTGTTATGTGTTAATAATATGTATTATAATAATATATTATAATATTATATTATGTATAATATATTTTTTCCTAAGAGGGAAAAAAAAATATATATATATATATTTTTTTATATATATATAAATATATATATATATATATTTTTTTTCCCTAAGAGGAGGCTTGATTAGAAAATATGCATTTTTCTGTCATTGTGGCAAAACAGAGTCCATACTTTTTATTTACCACTTAATCTCAACACAGTCAGGAGCAAAACTATGGACCTAAATAAAACCTAAATACAATTCTCACTACTGACTTATTTGAAAGTTTTAAAAACTAAATCAAATACTCACATATGCCACTTGTGTTCACAAAAATCTCATATAAATATTCTACATATAGAATATATATAATATGATTCTGTATATAAAAGATAAATTTCTCATATCTTCTATGTATGGAAGATATAAAAATTAATATATATTTAAAATATATTAATTATATTAATATTTATTATATATTAAGAAAAATAATATCCTAATTATATATTTAATATATTATAAATATATAATTTATATATAATATGTAAACTAATATTCCATATCTTCTATACTCATAACATATAAAATATATTATATCATATTATATATTATAATATTTATATTATTTATTCTAAATTTTAAAATATTTATATAATATTTATAATGCATTTATATGTATAATATGTTAATTTATAGAATATCAATATTTGTAATACATATATAGAATATGTATTATATATTAGAATCTATATACTATAAAATATGTAATATATCAGAGTACTATTACAGAATATATACTATGTATGATGTATTTTAATGCATGTTTTTATATTATATAATATTTAATGTATATAAGCATAATATAATATATAGTATAATAATAGTATACATATTATTTTGTATACTGTTCTTTAGAATATAATAGTAATGATAGTAACAGCAATGTTAATATCAGTATCAAGCACAGTGCTAAGCAGACTTTCATTCATCTACTTATTGAGGTTATTTTACTGTGAACAGTTTTTGGGGGTAACAAGCCTAAGTTACCTTGATTAAAGCTTGTTCCCTGCTCTTTTGCTGGTTTGATCAGTAGCAGCCATGTAACAGATGGGCTGGCACCATCTTTCAAGGTCAAGTGTATCTGGGTTCTTGGATCAACATTGGATGTTTTGTTGGGTACAATGACTTAAGTGTTTCCATTTTAAAGGTGTAAAGATGAAGCTATTTACCTGGAGATTCAGGAAGCAAAGACATCATTTTCTTTTTAATTTTTTATTTGAGTAGCTTTAGGGGTACATGTAGTTTTTAGTTACATGGATTAATTGTATATTGGTGAAGTCTGGGCTTTTAGTGTGCCTATCAGCCAAATAGTGTAAGTTGTTCCCAATGCTTGATTTTTTTCATCCCTCATCCCCCTTCCATCCTCCCTCCTTGAGTATTCAATGTCCATTATACCACTCTATATGGCTTTGTATACACGTAGCTTAGCTCCCACTTATGTGAGAACATGTGGTATTTGGTTTTCTATTCCTGAGTGATTTTGCTTAAGATAATGGCCTTCAGTTCCAGCCAACTTGCTGCAAAAGACATTTCATTCCTTTTTATGGCTGAGTAGTATTTTATTTTATATATATATATATATATACACACACACACACATATATATATATATATATATATATATCACATTTTCCCTATTCACTCCTCAGTTGATGGACACTTAGGTTGATTCTATATCTTTGAAATTGTGAATTATGCTGCAATAAACATATGCATGCAAGTGTTTTTTTGATGTAATGACTTCCCTTCCTTCGGATAGATATCCAGTAGTGAGATTGCTGGATTGAATGGTAGATCTACTTTTAGTTCTTCAAGAAATCTCCATACTATACGAATTTACATTCCCACTAGCAATGTGTAAGAGTTCCCTTTCACATTCATTCACATCTATTGTTTTTTGACTTTTTAATAATGGCCATTCTGGTTGGGGTAAGATGGTATCTCATTGTGGTTTTAATTTGCATTTCCTTGATGATTATTGATGTGGAACATTTTTTTCATATGTTTGTTGGATGTTTGTATATCTTCTTTGGATAAATGTCTGCTCACGTCATTTGCCCACTTTTTAATGGAATTGTTTTTTTTTTTTTTTTCTTGATGATTTGTTAGAGTTCCTTGTAGATTCTGGACATTACTCCTTCATCAGATGCATAGTTTGAAAATGTTTTCTTCCATTCTGTAGGTTGTCTGTTTACTCTATGAATTATTCCTTTTGATGTGCAGAAGTATTTTAGTTTAATTATGTCCCATTTATTTATTTTCCTTTTTGTTGTCTTTGCCTTTGAGGTCTTAGTCATAAATTTTTTGCCTAGGCCAATGCCCAGAAGAGTTTTTCCTAGGTTTTCTTCTAGAATCTGTATGGTTTCAGGTCTTAATTTAAGTCTTTAATTCATCTTAAGTTAATCTTTGTATGTGATAAGAGATAGGGATCCAATTTCATTGTGGCTATAGGAGTCACAATTTCACATGTGACTATCCAATATATGTCTACTTTTATACCAGTACCATACTGTTTTGGTTACTATAACCTTGTAGTATAATTTGAAGTCAGGTAATATGATGCCTCCATATCCATTCCTTTTGCTTAGACTTGCTTTGGTTATTTGGGCTCTTTGTTGACTCCATATAATTTTAGAATCTTTTTTTCTAATTGCAAAGACATTATTAAAGAAAAAATAAGATGTCCCTGTATTGCAATTTTGCAGTTAGTATACACATGTATATCACTAATTACAGGGAACACAGCACAGAAATGATTTCTACTTTACCAATGTTGGATCAAATCTTTCCATTAAGGGAGAGATCCAAAGGCATACAGTGCTGGCTTCTGTGATGTCATCTTTATGTACCCATACATATTCTCTGCAGAACCAATAACTCTGAAAGAAAATGTGTCTCCTTAAAACCTCTTAATTTTCTTAATCTGTTTTAAAAGGTAGCACATTTTCTTTAACTTCTTTGTGGCTGCTGTTAGGATTTTTCTTTCTTCTAGCTGAGTATTTTAAAAATTATTTTGCTTTTAATATGTTTCATGTTTCTGTCCTAGACTGAGTCTTCCATATTTTATAATGGCTGAATTAGGATAAGCAGTACCCACTTCTCATTCCACTTCTCTATCTGCTTCTCAGGATTTGAATTCCCTTTTATTCTCTCCCTAAATATAAGCTCCTTGTCATTTACTAGTTTGAATCACATGATCTCAAAATAAGTGAACTCCAGGCATCTCACAGTCATTATTTACTCTGATCTTCTTAACCAAAGAAGGCAGCTATTGTCCATTCTGTACCCAGAGTTATCATTGGTTCCACATAGGTCTTCCCCAAGAGGTGTCACCTTAACTATGAGATACAAGATCTCTAACACCTCTTATTTTCATACTCTGTGTACCACAGTTGTGTTTTGGAGCTAGAAGCTTCCTAATAGAGTGACTTAAGAAAAGCAAATACCCAAAAACTCAAGGAAAGACCTCAGGGATGCTACTCCTATTCTTTTTCCTCTTATGAAAACCTATCTCCTCTTCAGAGAAAACAGAATTTTAAGCACAATATGCAGAAGCTGCAAATTGCCCCCAAACATCTATACTCCCTTTTAATGCATTAAAATCTTTTAACTATTTGTGCTATATTGTGTATTTTTTTAGTAGAAACTGTTTTTCCCATTCAAATATGTTATTAGAAGACTGTATTAATTACCTAAATCTAAGGCTAGTGTGTTTTTTCCATATACAAGAGAGGTGAAAAATCTATTTCCTAGCTTCCATGCAGGAGATTTTCTTGACATTCAATTCAGAAGCCAGTTTCATAATTATATGCCAATCATTTTGATGAGAAATTTCATTATTTCTTCTTAAGAGATAATGTATATCAACATGTGAATTCAGATGATACACTTCAAAGAAGCAAAAATAAAATTGGGGCAGTATTTTAAGTTGTTGTTATCCTTTTCTATAATTAAGTTCAGAATAAAAGTATGTGACATAAAATTACACACATTAGCAGAAACTTTAAAAATAATAAAAAGGAAGAAATATTCACAAAGTCAACCATTACATTAAAATTCATTTTTGCTGGGTTAGCTGAAAAGACCATGAAAAAAATCCACCTGCCATTCAGTTTAATTTCTTGTGTTTAGAGCTCTACAGCATTCTGTGTAAAACTAATCAATAAAAAGGATTTATGAGACCTTGAAATAGAACAGTCGAAAAAAGGAAATTATAGTCAGTTTTAGTTATTAAAGATTTTCACCACTAAATTTAGTATAAGGGAAACGTTATACATCTTTTTTAGCTGAAACAGGGCATTTATCAAGTACATGGATTGGGGAGACAATTGTGCTTAGACCTGCTGTAATGTGTCTTTATTTGTTGCTCACCGTTTAATGTTGGCTGTGTTGAAGTAGGCCCAAACAGAAGGGAAATGGTATTGGAAAAACTTGTTTTTGCAAAAAAACCACAAAACAAGTAGCCACAGTGAGCCATCACCTACATGTAAGATTTTTTAAAAAGTATTTATGAATTCTGATTCAGTCCATGTTAAATTGCTTTGTTTGACAATATCTTTAAAAGAATGAAGGCAGGACAAGGAAAGTAGAAGGCATGGGAGAGAGGAAGTGAGGAGGAAGAGGAGGCGAAACCCACCAACACCTCAAATGGCTTTTCACTATTGTGAAATCAAAACGCAGTCCTGATAATATTCAAAGACCAAACCATCACTGATTTTCATTTATTTTCAGTATCTTAATATTTGCAGGACGATGAGCATTTCTGAAAATAGTTATACATGGGCTGTGTAATATTGTTGCTTGGTGACAGTGAGTTTTGTGAGACTGCCCTGAAGCACTTGGGGACTGTGCATACTGTCTGGAGACTTTTAGTTATGTACATTTCTCAGCAGGGTAATGTGAGAAAATTTTAGAATTTAGCTTTTGTTTGATGTATTACAAATGACAGATGGAAAATTGAAATATTTTTAAAAGAAAAAAATGCAATGATGCACAGAACATAAAACTGCCATAATAACAATGGTACTTAGCATTTATGCTGAGTTCTTCATCTACAAAGTACTTTACAAACAACTAATGAAGCCTTGTAACACTCCTGAAAGACAGGTAAGCATCATTACTGCCATTCTACAGATGGAGAAAATGAGGCATGGAGGTTGAATATCTTTGCCTAAGGCTACTGGGAATAAATAGGAACATTTGAATTAAGGTTTAGGGATTCAGTCCTTTCTGGATAAAAGATCAGGGGACCAGCATTATTTGAATTAAAACAATGAAGGTTTAATACTAAATATTATCCCTTTTGAAAAGAAGATAAACTCATCATTCAGTTAACATGGATTTTCTTATAAGTTGAAATTATACCTGCCTTCAGAAAACAACAATAACCTGTTCTGAGTTTATTTCCCTCATTCATTCTCAGTCTCCACAGTTATCCCCATAGAACGTCTTTACTGAATGACGAGATGATGAGGGGCTTTACAGTCAGTGTCACCTCAAAGCATTGAGGCTCAAGTTTGCTTTATATTAAAGTTGCAAATCATATCAATAGGCTTCATTTCATATTATGACAGGCTTCTCATTTCTGATGAGTAATAATTATTAGCAATTTCAAAATCCTATATTATGTGAGAAAAAGGTAGATTTTATATCTTTCTGCTAGTTAACTCTCTCCATAATTTTCCTGAATCCCAAAATTATTGCTCAAGATACAGAACGTTCCAAAGAAATGATTCTCAGCCTGAAAGCAATGACCTGGGAGACTGTATTTTTGGAGGCTTTGCTGCCTACCTTTAAAAGGCATGCAGTTTTTGTTTTAGTTTTGTTTGTTTGTTTGAGGTAGGGTCTCGCTCTGTGACCCAGGCTGTAGTGCAGTGGCACAATCTTGGCTCACTTTAACCTCAGCCTCCTGGGTTCAAGCAATTCTGGTGACTCAGCCTTCCGAGTAGCTGGAACTACAGGTGCGCACCACCACATCTGGCTAATTTTTTGTATTTTTAGTAGAAACGGCTTACTGTGTTGGCCAGTCTGGTCTCAAACTCTTGGCTTCAAGTGATCTGCCCACCTCGGCATGCAGTTTTTAACCAATGTTTTGTAGAGTTAGAAGCACAATGTGGAAAATAGCAGAAATTTTAGGAAAATCTCCCCCCCTCTTTTTTTTTTCTCTTTGGAAGATCGATGACCTTGTTTTCATGTATACATATTTGTAAATTCCCAGCCCCTAGGATCTTACTCACCAACTGAGGGGACAAGATTTGAAAAAATAGTGAGAAGTTCACTTAACAGTATCGTATGAAAATATATAATTAAGTCATACTCTCGTAAATGTTGAGGAAACATGAAAAGGAAAAGAGATTGCTTTTTTTTTTTTTTTTTTGCTAATGTACTGAAAACACTTTACCAAACTGATTTTGATTTGTACATGTGGCAAATATTTAAAGAATTTGATTCTAAAAATTATTCCCATAAACTTGTTTTTAAAAAGTTCTCAACAAAGAAAATGTTATAAACTTAGAATTTGGTGATGGTTGCACAACTCTGTGAATACACCACAACCTTTTAATTATATGCTTTATGATGTAAATTTCATGTTATATGAGTTATAACTCAATAAAGACATATATATATTTCAAGGTTCAGAAAATGACATGCCACTCCCCCACCCCACCCCATCCCAACTTCAGTGCTAGTCTGCTTTATCTCCCAGGACCTATGCTCTATCTGTTTGGTATATATTCTTCAGAGGATTTGGAAGGAATTATTTTTTCTCTTCTCACTTTGTTTCTCTTGACTCTGCAGGAACCACTCGGGTGCCCAGCTGCCGTCCATTCTCCACACTTATCCCACCTGATGGAATGCTGTTGAGAAAAACATCACTGCAATGCGTGATAAACCAACATGGGTCCCAGACCCAATAAGAGTGAAACCATCCCCCTATTTAAATGAAATTATGGCTGATGAGAAAGACAAATTAATTTCTCTGCCCCCAATATTACACAAAACTTTGGATGCTGCCATTGTTACAATTTTATTTTCCCCAGGAGCTCAGAGTCCCACCTTCATTCTTTTTGTTTAATGCCTAAGCTTGCCTCTCCGCCTGTGGAAGACTAGAATGAGCAGAGGCCGTGTCTTCAATGATCTGTAAATCTAGCAAGAAACAAGATAATAAATATACTGTGTTTTCTAACCAAATCTGTGAATGATTAGATTGATTGGTTAATGATTACATGGATTAACACATCATTTCTATTTTCTCTCTCCTCCCTTACTTCTTGTTTTAATGATACCTTCCAAGTTTTATTTCTCCAAGCCTCACCCCTTACATAATACAAGAGGACAACAATTTGCAAAATAAATTTCTATTGGCCCTAACTGCTAAATACTGAAATAGATTTCAAGTAATACGAGTGTTTTTGAAACCACCTAAATCTGGAAGCCACCCTGCAAGGAACAAGGGTTGCAAAGTGAACAAGTCAGACATGTAAAAATAAAGATGACAAAATGGAAGGCAATTAATGCCTGTAATGGAGGTGGGGAAGAGGGGAATGACAAGTTAATAAGAAATTTATTTTTAAATACTTTCTGCCATAAAATATCCATGCTTATTTTAGAAAATACATAAAATATTTAAGAATTAAACATCTTTAAAAAAATCACATGAACTCATCACCCTGCAACAAAACACAGATGAGTGCACACACTTAAACACACAGTAATTTTCAATTAGCGTATAAAGTTAATATCCTGCTAAGTACAAGATACTATATCATGAGCATTTTGTCTCACCAATATTCTATGAAAACATAATTGTAATTATTACAGAACATTCTGGAAAGTGAATATACAGCGATTCATCCAGTCATTTCCCTCTTAACATATATTTTGTGATTCCAATTTATCACTGCCACACAGTATCTTCTTAAATAACCTCGTTTATAAGTTTTGTTTTAATGTTTTTATTATTTTCTATTTAATATAATGTTAATACAATCTTACATAATATAATGTTATAATGTTAGGATTTTACTACATAAGGTGTATACATTATTTTAATGCTCTTTCCACTGGATGCCCAAAGCCCTCAGTAAGTTTAGTGAATAACGGTACAATGCCCAAATATGTAAAAGTTTTTCTCTTCCTTAGTTTTTAGCATTTTGCACTGTATTTTATTTTGAATAAATTAAAGAACTCATTTAAAGTACCTTTCATAGTGTCTCATATAATGAGGTATCATACATAATGGTATTATTGTAAATTTTGTTGCTAATAATGACGTACATATACTTGCTCAATTACTAGGAAAATGAATGCTTAAACTTTCTTTTATTATCAGTGGGTTATGTCTTATATTTATTGACCATTCATATTTCTTCTGTGAATTTTCTTGTCTTTATTGTTTATCAGTATATTTCTTTTTTCTCTAGATTTTTTGTTAAAAAACACTATATTATGTAGTAGCAATATTATCCCTTTATTATTTTTATTTTGAATATTTTCTTTATCAATTACCTTTTAATATCTTATGAATTATTTTGCATAAAAAGTCTATAATGATTAATAAAATACATTGATACTTTAAACATTATTATATATGCTATTATTTTTATACTTAGAATAGTTTTTCCCAAAGTTTAATCTATGAAACACTAGGCTTCTAAAAAGTTTTGTTAAATAAATAAAATTATATGGTGTAATAAGTTTGATGAAAATGAAGATATATAAATTTAAGTGGTTTTCTTTCATATTTTTTATGTTTGTAGGAAGCTAATACGCACTGTAGTGCCAAAGGGCATTGACAAAACATATTTGACTATGGCACCCTCCATTCATAAAGCATTTCGTGCGGTTGGTGTGTCTCTGAACACATTTTAGTTGACCTATATAGAAGCTGTTTATCTGTTCCAAGACCATATAAAAAACGTAAACCAGGCCAGGTGTGGTGGCTCATGCCTCTAATCCCAAATTTTTGGGAGGCCGAGGTGGGTGGATAACCCAAGGTCAGAAGTTTGAGACCAGACTGGCCAACATGGCAAAACCCTGTCTCTACTAAAAATAAAAAAAATTAGTTGGGTGTGGCAGTGCACCCCTGTAGTCTCAGCTACTCGGGAGCCTGAGACAAGAGAATCACTTGAACCTGATAAGCATAGCTTGCTGTGAGCCAACATTGTGCCACTGAACTCCAGCCTGGGCAACACAGCGAGACTTCCAAAACAAAAGAAAGAAAGGGAGAGAGAGAGAGAGAGAGAAAGGGAGAAAGAGAGAAAGAAAAAGAGGGGGAGAGGGAGGGAGGGAGGGAGGGAGGGAGAAAGGAAGGAAGGAAGGAAGGAAGGAAGGAAGGAAGGAAGGAAGGAAGGAAGGAAGGAAGGAAGGAAGGAAGGAAGGAAAACTTAAAGTACAGTTTAAAAAATTTTTAAAGCCTCATTGTATATTCATTTATTTGTTTGCTTTATTTATTTAACAACTTTTTGCAAGTTATTTGTTTAGTAAATATTATGAATTAGGGCTCTTTTTTAACTCAATAATTAATTCTCCCAATACCATTTGTTTAGAAACTTACATCTTTTAATCCTTTGGTTTATGATGCCCTCTGTTTTTGCCATAACCTAAATTATGATATATACTATAGTGTGTCCAAATACTATCTATTCTGTTCTATTAATCTGACTGTAGTTCATGAACCAGAACTACAGTGTTTTAACGTCATAACATATTTAAACACCTGTCTTAATGTATTAAAAGATGTGAATTATTTTTCTTTCTCCATAATGTTCATAGATACATTTACCTGTTTGTTCTCACAAATGAACTTTGAATTATTTTACCATGATCTCAAATAACATTTATTAACCCTATCGTTAATTTGAAAGTTATTTGCATATTTTAAAAAATCCAGTGCTCCGTTATGGAAATACAGTTTCTATTTTCATTATATCGAAGTTTTTATTTATATTGTTTAATAAAGTATTTTAAGACTCCTGATATAGGTTGTGTACATTTCTTAATAACATATTACTATTTTGTGAATAGTACCTTTTCACATTAGGTACACTAATTGGTTATTGCTGCTGTACAGAAAAACTATCAACTTTTGCCATTTAATTTGTATCCAATCACTGTAATGAACTTTAATATTAATTCTCAGACTTTTGCAGATTATTATCTTGAGTTCTCTATTTAAATAGTCATATTGTCTACAAATAATAACAAAAATTTGCCTTCACTTATTTCAGTATTATATTTTATTGCCTTGGCAAGAAAGTCAAAGTCTGTGTTAATTAGTAAGGGTATTAGCAAATACTCTTTTTTTGTAAATATAATATTCAATAGTTTTAAAAGTAATTTTTAAGGTATGTTATCAATTCATAATTTGGTAGGAATTAATTTTGAAAAATTAGGAATGAGTGGTGAGTGCTATTGAAGGCATTTACACCAACAAATGAGATCAAAGTAAATCTTATGGGATTTCCTCTTATATTACCTATTTATATCTACCTACCTACCTATCTATTTATCTCCCTGTCTATTCACATATATAAATATCACTCTATACATTAAGATGCATATATATGTAGTTGCATGCATAGCATATACTACAACACACACATACACATTTCTATGTCTATTACTAAAACACCTGACTTTCCTTCGCCAAATTCTCTGGTTGAGGTTCAAAAGGTTTCTAGAGGCCATGTCTCAGTGCTTAATACTCTCATATCGTTTTCTTATGTGAGCTCAGATTTCTGTAATAAATCATTTTCAGATTCTTCTTGGGCCTCAATATAACGTTCTCTTTATCTTTCCTGCGAGACCTTGTGTTGTTGTTTTTGTTTTTTCCTCTTTGTTATTCTTAAGTCAAAGTCATCCAGATTCAGTGTTTACCATCAGAAAATGTATCAATTTCATTTGATGCTGCTCACTCTCTACCAGGTACTAACCAAATCACCTTTTTATATCAGTATAGATGAAAGGGTACCTAATGTCTATGAGTCTTAGCCATACATCAGTGTCTAACAAAAGTTTATCAGTTTCATGTCTCTAGACTGAAATAGAACCATTTTCCAACTCCATTATCTGTATCATTGACACTTTGCAGATGAAATACAAGGGGAATACTATACTGTACTACTTTAGGAGCTTCTGCCTATAGTCCATTTATGGTTCCACACCTGGAGGATGATGTTTTCTAAGATGTAACTCCCCCTGTTCAACCCTGTACCACCTGCTTGTGTTTTTAATTCAGATGTGCATACTTGTGTGTGATGGGGTTGGAAGAGGTGTTAGGGGAAGGTGGAGGATAAGTGAGCCTTGGTACCTTAAGAAACAACACTTTTACATAAGGATGACGGCCTAGTGTCCTGTTAGGTTCTGACCTGGTGTCTCTAGATTGTGGGCATTCAGTGAGGTTTCAATGAGACGTCTGCCTGTTGTTTTTAAGGAAACATGACTCCTCTGTTGTAGGGAAAGAGATTGGAGAAGACCATTAATTATTTTTATCATAATCTTCCATTACTCTGCTATTCAGTGAAAATCTTTCTCCCAACCACCTCCGAATCAAGCACTATGTCCTCTGACAGTCTTAATTTTCTGTGTTTCTGTGAGTTGCATCTTTTGTTCTGTCTTCATAGATTTGTTGGGAAGCGGGGAGACATTAGAGACACTGACTGAAGAACTGCTTTGTAAGTGCCCAATTAAAGTAGAACCTGGGTGAAGAAATTCGGGGTTTTCAAATAAGGATAAAATTCACAGAAACAAATTGGAAGAAGTTTACTCCATTCTGTTCTAGAACATTTCAAGGCCGTTTTATCAAAGAAGACATTAAAGTTAAATAAAAAACCTTTGGTCAAAAACTTAGAAACTTTAAACTTACTTTGTGTAGTGATCACATGATAAAACTACTTCATATAAAAACACTATGAAGCTATTAGACCATATATATTCTCAAAGAAATTAAGACAATGAGAAAAATATAATATACCGGTGACTACTTTTCAAAATTATTACCATTTAGGTATAGAACAATTTTTATAAAGAATAACAAAATGCTTAAAAACATATTGACATATCAACAATGTGTCTGATCGTTTTTGAAATCATCCTCAAAAGGATTTTGTTAATTTTCAGTCTTCCCCTAGACACTTGTATTAATCTAGGTTCTCCAGAGAAGCAGACTCAATAGGAGATAAACTCACACTCACTAACAATAAGAAATTGGTGCACACAATTAAAAAGCCTGGAAAGTCCAAGATCTGCAGTCAGAAAGAGCTGATAGTATAAGTTTCAGTCCAAGTCTAAAGGGAGAAGACTAATGTCCCAGCTAGAAGGCAGTCAAGCAGAAAGAATCATTTTATTCTATTCAGGCCTTCAACAATTTGGATGAGGTCCACTCATATTGTGGAGAGAAATCTGTTTCACTCACTCTACTTATTTGAATGTTAATATCATCCAGAAACACCCCCATAGACACTCCCAGAATGATGCTTAACCAAATATCTGGGCATCCCATTGTCCACTTAAACTGAGGCATGAAATTAACCATCGCAAGTCCACTCCTTATTAACTTGGCACCCATATGCATTTCTTTAAACTATACCTAATCTCCAAATGAAGATGATAATAAGGTCATAATTATGTCTAACATGATATAATTATACTGCATATAATCAGAAACACATTAACCCTTTCCACAGAGGAGTCAAAGTCCTTAAGTGATATTTAGTCTTCTCAATATTTCATAACTTAAATACTATGATATAAAATTAACCACACTTAAATACGATATAAATCCAAATATTTTACATTATATAATAATAAAATAAAGGACAAATAAAACAAAGATATACACACATACATATACAAAAACATGTTTATAACAAAATAATGAATAAATATTCATGACAATTACAGTCTTCATTTCTGTAACTGGACACGTAGCCATAGCTAGTACATATAACTTCCTTCTTTCACTACTCATTCTGCATTCCCATTGCCTTCAGCAAGTACCTCAGTTGCTCATAGTTCTTTACCTGGTAGAAAGACACAAGCTTTCATTCCTAAAGGATGTGAGTCATTAGTTTTGCTGCCAGGATTTGATTGTTGCAGTTTTCCACTGACCTTAATCATATGGTGCGGTAATAGTAAGAGATGACTTTAGGGATGACTTTCGGTATACCAGACATACTCTTCCTTACCTTCATTGTGAAGTAGCAGTCCAATTTCCACTTGGTAGTCAGGTGGTCACCAAGCATGGTAACTTCTTTCTTTGCTTATTGATTTAGAGGCATGAGGAGTCCAAAGTGGTCAGGCTGCAATTTTAACTTCCAATTCAATGGAAAACATTCTTATGTTTTTTGGTAGAAGCATTACTCCCTTCTGAACTAAGAATTCTAGGCCAGCAGAACATAAGTTGACAGGAACGGGAAGAAAAATTTTGTTAATGCATCACTATGGTTAATAGTGAGTGATGCCACTCCCATTTCCACTTCATGATTCTTGGACCCATGCATCCTAGCTATTAGAGAAATAGCACAATATATTGAAGTCAGAGAATGTATAGCCTTTCATAGAACCTGCCCTAACCCTGTAAGTTATTGCCATATATTTGGAAGTATAAAAGAGTCTTCAAAAGGCCATTCTACCTTTCTATCAAGCCAGCTGTTTCAAGATGGTGGAGAACATGGTAAAAGCAGTAAATCTCATAATTGTGGGTCCATCACCACATTTCCTTGGCTGTGAAGTCAGTATCTTGGTCACAAGCGATGCTGTGTGGAATATCATGATGATGGATAAGGTATTCTGTAAGTCCATAGATGGCAAAAACATTGCATGCAGGGGAGGGAAATCCATATTTTTAAAAGTAATGTCTATTAGGGATAAAAAGCTTTAAGATTAGAAAACAAAAATAAAAAACAGTAAATGTCTTTTCCAGAAAGAACAGAACACAGTCCCTTCCATGATGAAAGCAGTATAATGTAATCAATCTCTTACTAGGTAGCTGACTGATCACCCCAAGGAATGGTGCTATATCAGGGATTCAGTGATAGTCTCTGCTGCTGGCAGATTGGGCACTCAGCAGTGGCCATAGCCAGGTCTGCCTTGGTGAGTGGAATTCCATGTTGCTAAGCCCATGAATAACCTCCATCTCTGCCAACATGGCCACTTTGTTCATAAGTTCATTATGTGATGACAGGGGTGGCTGGAGAAAGAGGCTGACTGAATATCCACAGGAGAAGTCATTCTGTCCACTTGATTAGTAAAATCCTCCTCTACTGAGTTCACCATTTGGTGAGCATTCATATGGGACACAAATATCATCACATATTTTGCCCATTCTGAAAGGTCTGCATACCTCTAATCTAAAATTTTTCTTGTGACCAATTTTTCAGTGATATTCCTTCCATGACCCTGACCATACTGTTAAACCATTGATCACAGCCCATTAATCAGTATATACATCTGGCCAGTTTTCCTTCTGAGCTAAGTGAACCACCATATTCTGCTTGACAGAAGGATTTCCCTTTACCATTCTCATTTAGGATACCAAAGAACAAGGCTAAAGTGCTACAGCTACCTACATTCAGGTTGTGTCTGCATATAATTCACATCCCAGGCCCTAGATGTCTTCTTTTGCCAGCTTATCATCAGGATCTTCCCATGGGGTGACAGGTATGGGCTGAGAAAGAGAAGGCCGAGTAGCAGAAGTGAAGACCTTAGGCTTTGGGGCCACTTCTTCATGTAACTTACCTGTTTCCTTAAGGTCTATTTGGGTCCCCTCACATACATATCATTTCCACTTTATTATGGAGTGCTGATGGGCATGCCCAACTTTAGGCCTTGGTGGGTCAGATAACACCCAATTCATAATGGACAGCTCAGTTTGCATGGTAACATGGTAACATGGTGGTCCATGCTTCCGTGTTCAGTCTTTACTAAGGTCCAGTAGCAGGCCAAGAGCTGTTTCTCAAAGAGAGTATTTACTTGCAGAAGATGGCAGAGCTTTGCTTTATTCATGATTCATCAGTAGGGGCCTGCCAAGGGTTTCAAAAAGCATCTTTATCTGCCACTGAAACTTCAAGCACCAATGGATACAATGGATCATATGGCCCAAGTGTCAGAGCAGCTTGCACGGCAGCTTGGACCTGTTGCACAGCCATCTCTTGTCTCCATTCAAAACTAGCAACTTTGGGGGTCATTTGATAAATGAGCCCACTAAATTTTGTGCCCCCTTTTCTTGGTTTTAAGGAGAGTCCAGCTGCAACAACATATTCTTTACCTTGGAAGGTATATCTCAACATGCCCCACATCACAGGACCCTAAGAAATTTCCCAGAGTACAAGGCCTCTGAATTTTGAAATTTATTTCACATCCTCTGCTACACAAATGTCTTACCATTAAGCCTAAATTAGTTGCTGTTGCTTGCTCATTAAGTCCAATTAGCATAATGTCATCAATGTAGTGGACCAGTGTGATGTCTTGTAGTAAGGCAAAGATCCCTGTAAACTAAATGATGACACAGGGTTGGAAAAGTGATATCCCCCTGAGGTAGGACAGTGAAGGTGTATTGCTGGCCTTGGCAGCTGAAAGCAAACTGCTTCTAGTGATCTTTACTAACAGATATCAATAAAAAAGCATTTGCCAGATCAATAGCTGCACACCAGGTATCAGGGGACGTATTAATATTAATTTTCTTTAGCAATGAAATCATATCTGGCACAACAACTACATATGGAGTCACCACACGATTAAGCTTATGATAATCTGCTGTCATTCCCCGAGGTTCCTCTGTCTTTTGCACAAGCCAAGTAGGTGAATTGAACAGCGATGTGGTAGGAATCACTACCCCTGCATCATTCAAGTCCTTGATGGTGGCATTATTCTCTGCAATCCCTCCAGGAATGCAGTATTACTTGCAGTTTACTATTTTGCTAGGAAGTCATCATTCTAGTGGCTCTCACTTGGTCTTTATCACTACCATGGCCCTCACATCATAGGTTAGAGAATCAGTGTGAGTATTTTGCCAGATGCTTAATGTATCTATTCCAATTTTACATCCCCAAACTGGGGAAATAACCATAGGATGGGGTCAAGGACACACTGGGCCCATTAAGAGACAAACTTGAGATAAAACTTCCTTGGTTCACTGCCTACCATAACCCTCTATCCTAAGTAGTGAGCCACAGTGACATTTTGGGTCTCCTGGAATCAATATGATTTCATAGTTGGTGTCCAGTAGTACCTGAAAGGTCTGATTATTTCTTTTTCCCCAGTACACAGTTACCCTGGTAAAAGGCCATAAGTCCCTTTGGGGAAGGCTGGGAGAAAAATTAACAGTACAAATTTTCAGTACTTTACCAAGATCCTTTCTCTGGGGGTCTTGACCTTTCCCTTCATTCTAGCAGTTCTGGGTTTGAAAACTGGCTCAATCCTGATAATTGCTTGAGAGGCTGTGACTCTATTATTACAATTCAGGTTAGACTTTTGCTCATGTGACATAAAACTTTTCTGCTTATATAAATTGAAAAGGAATGTGGTAGGCTTCCTATCTATTTCACTTTGGGAACACCATGGTTAACTAGCCAGCACCATAAGTTTGTAAGAATCAGGCTATTCTGATTGCCTCTTTGACCCTGCTGTCCATTACAGTAACCACACACTCACTTTGCATTTGGTGGTTGAGTGCAGCCACATGACTGCAGCCACTTGGGATACAATCGTCCCCATTGCCTTTAGTTTTCCCAGTGGTCTGCAGGCACTATGGTAAGGTCTGTCCTACAGAGAACAGCAACCACAGAGCTCTTTAAAGATGCCATGAATCCCCTCACAAATTTATTTCTCATGGTAAGAGTAATAAATAAGTATGTTTTCTGTACCCTTCTAGTGTGGCTGAATAAGCATTAAATGACAAATCCACTCTAATACTTTCCAATCGTGTGGTGACTCCCTTCCTCTATGTTAAACCAAGGCAGGTCCTGTATTTCTCATTTGCTCACTGTGGGCCACCATTCAGTCCATGTTTCAACCAACTAAGCAAATAAACTGTTAGAACACTTTCTAACTCCTAAATATCCACAGAACAAGTCATTCTGTCCACTTGATTAGTAAAATCCTCCTCTGCTGAGTTCACTATCTGATGGGCATTCACATGGGACACAAATATCTTCACACTTTTTGCCCATTCTGAAAGGTCTGCATACCTTAGATTAGAATCTAACTTCTGAGCTATGATATTAGAGAATCTCTGCTATGTGAGCCCATATCAATGAATTCAGACTGATTCAACTTAATGTTCTTAACACCCATTATCACACACCCTTAATATCTATTCCCATAAGTGTTTCCTGGATTTCTGCTTACCTATATTAGAAAACTTAAGCTATTCTTTTGGAAAGCAGTGCACCATGGGTCACAATGAGCACCTCCCTTTAGGGGCTGGCTGGAACTTTAGTCTACTACTAGGTCTAGAAGCAAAGCGGGGTGGAAGAGACAGGTCCTGAGAAGAATGAACATTGTCTTGCATGGAAACTGCCTCAGAGAAGGTCATTACAGTTTCCTTAGGCAATGCAGGATTAATCCCCTCAGACAAGGGTGGAGAGGCTGAGACCACCAAGGCAGGAAAGCAGCTGTGATTGGAAAGGCCACTTCTGCTGGAGGGGAGCAGGCCTCCACTGGCAAAGAAGACTTATCAGAATTCAGGAGTTCAATGTCCTCAGCTTCATTAGGGTCTTCCCACTCATCCACATTACAACTTACAGGATCCCAGTTTTCTCACAATCAAAGTCCTCACTTTAACAGTAGATACATTGAGGGTCTAGGAGTTGAACTTACATTGTAATTCAATCAATGGTACGATGAGTTTTGTATTTGATTTTCAGGAATCCCAGTTCTGTGGCTATAAAAGAAAAGACACACATAAAGCATCCAGGTCATTTAAGCAGTGCTTGAGCTGAGACTTTGAATTTCTTATCTCATGCCTTCATTTCACCCCTCTGTCCAGTGACATTAGGAGTAACTAGCCAACCTCACTATATTCGTGAGTGTCCTAGTCCATCCATGTAACTATAACAAAGTACTAAACTGGCTGGCTTATAAAAAACAGAAATTTATTCCTCATAGTTCTGGAGGATGGGAAGTCCAAGACAAAAGTGCTGGCAGATTAGGTGTATGGTGAGCGCCTGCCTCCTTATTCACAGATGGCCATCTTCCCATTGTGTCTTCATATGGTGGAAGCAGCAAGGGTGCTCTCTGGGGTCCCTTTTAAAGGGCATTTGTTTCATTCATAACAGTTACACCCTCATGACCTTATCACTTATCTAAGGCCCCACATTTAAAGACCATTAGAGTGGGGATTAGGTTTCAACACATGAGTTGGAGGATGTGCAGGGGGATGTACACATTCCCTCAATAGAAGTTAAATATTCAAAGATGTTCAAAAATATCATATGCACAGTCACCCAACCCCTTGCTGTTTATAAGTTGTTGATTAGAAATATACGAAGCAGATATTTTGCATATGCATATCTTTATTGCCAGACCATGGAATAGACTATCAGTGTTCTCTTTACTACTGGAAAGAATCATTAGTGTTGTTAAATCTAATCAGATTAGGCACAGAATTCCCAAAATCCCAGAATCAATTCAGAAAACACATCCTTAAAGTTCTGTTCCTCTGGAACCACTTTCAATACAAAATTCTATATTAATCTGGGTTCCCTGGAGAATCAAAACCAATAGGATTTAAATATATATATATGTAATATATAATATTACATATATTACATATATATGTAATATATAATATTACATATATTATAATATATAATATTACATATATATTATATATTATATTAATTGAAGAATTATATATGTATATATAATACATATAATATATTATATATTAATTATATAGTATATTAATATATAAATATATTTTTAATTAATTATATATAATTATATAATATATTAATTATATATAATTATATAATATATTGATTATATAATATATAATTAATTATATAGTATATTAGTATATAAATATATTTTTAAATTAATTATATATAATTATATAATATATTAATTATATAATGTATAATTAATATGCAATTAATTATATATTATGTTAATATATAAATACATATTAAAATATATATATATGTCACTGGCTCACGAGATTATGAATGCCAAGAAGTCTAAGGTCTATATCTGGCAAGGTGGAAATCCAGGAGAGCCAATAGTAGAGTTCAGTTTGAGTCAGAAGAACTGTGAACCGGGAGAGCAAACAGAGTAAGTTCTGGTCTGAGTCCTCTGAGACCCTGAGAACAAGAAGACCCATTGATATAAGCCATGGTCAAAGTTTAAAGACAGAAGACTGATGTCTAGCTGGAAAATGGGCAGGCAGAGAAAAATAATTCTTTCTTACTCATCTTTTTATTCCATTCAGACCTTCAATAGATTGGATGAGGCTGCCCCACATTAGGAAGATTCATCTGTTTTTACTCAACCTACTGATCTGAATGTTAATCTCATCACAGACACACCCAGAACAATGTTTAACCAAATCTCTGGGCAACCCATGGCCCATTCAAATTGATACGTAAAAGTAACCAGCACAACACTCTTTTACAGCACTGTTTCTTAGATTAGCAAAATAACTGAAGAAAATATACTAAAAGTCACCTGACAAATTTAAAAATAATTTGCTCCTATACCTTCTAATGCCATTGATCTTTTAACAGAATGCCACTGACTTGCTATAAAGTAAACAGAGTGAAATGTAATTTGGTTCCTTTCAAGGTTTATATCTGTTGTAACTTTCTCTTTTCTGTAAACCAATTGCTTTAAAAATTCATGGGAACTCTTGCTTCTCTCTAGTTCTTTTAATTGCGATGTTAGAGTGTCAATTTTAGACCTTTCCTACTTTCTCCTGAGGGCATTTAGTACTATAAATTCCCCTCTAAACACTGCTTTAGTTGTGTCCCAGAGATTCTGGTATGATGTGTCTTTGTTCTCATTGGTTTCAAAGACCTTATTTATTTCTACCTTAATTTTGTTATATACCCAGTAGTCACTCAGAAGCAGGTTGTTCAGTTTCCATGTAGTTGTGCGGTTTTGAGTGAATTTCTTAATCCTGAGTTCTAATTTGATTGCACTGTGGTCTGAGAGATTGTTTGTTATGATTCTCATTCTTTTGCATTTGCTGAGGAGTGTTTTACTTCCAATTATCGAGTCAATTTTAAAATAAGTGTGATGAGGTGCTGAGAAGAATGTATATTCTGTTGATTTGGGGTGGGGAATTCTGTAGATATCTATTAGGTCTTCTTAGTCCAGAGCTGAATTCAAGTCCTGAATTCCTTGTTAATTTTCTGTTTCATTGAGCTGTCTAATATTGACAGTGGGATGTTAAAGCCTCCCACTATTATTGTGTGGGAGTCTAAGTCTCTTCGTAGGTCTCCAAATACTTGCTTTATGAATCTAGGTGCTCCTGTATTGGGTGCATATATATTTAGGATAGTTAGCTCTTCTTGTTGCATTGATCCCTTTAAAATTAGGTAATGCCTTTCTTTGTCTTTTTTGAACTTTGTTGGTTTAAAGTCTGTTTTGCAAGAGACTAGGATTGCAATCCCTGCTTTTTTTTTTTTTTTTTTTTTGTAAACAAATTCAAAAGCTAGAAGAAGACAAGAAATAACTAAGATCAGAGGAGGACTGAAGGAGATAGAGATACGAATAGTCCTTCAAAAAAATCAATGAATGCAGGAGGTGGTTTTTTGAAAAGATTAACAAAATAGGTAGACTGCTAGGCAGACTAATAAGAAAAGAGAGAAGAATGAAAGAGAAACGATAAAAAATGATGAAGGGGATATCACCACTGATCCCACAGAAATACAAACTACCATCAGAGAATACTATAAACACCTCTGTGCAAATAAACTAGAAAATCTAGAAAAAAAATGGATAAATTTGTGGGCATGTACACCCTTCCAAGGCTAAACTAGGAAGAAGTCAAATCACTGAATAGACCAATAACAAGTTCTGAAATTGAGGCAGTAATTAATAGCCTACCAACCAAAAAAGCCCAGGACCAGATGGATTCACAGCCGAATTCTACCAGAGGTACAGGGAGGAGATGGTACCACTCTTTCTGAAACCATTCTAAACAATAGAAGAAGAGGGACTCCTTCCTAACTCATTTTATGAGGCCAGCATCATCCTGATACCAAAACCTGGCAGAGACACAACAAAAAAAGAAAATTTTAGGCCAATATCCCTGATGAACATCAATGCAAAAATCCTGAATAAAATACTGCAAACCAAATCCAGCAGCACAACAAAAAGCTTATCCACCACGATCAAGTTGGCTTCATCCCTGAGGTGCAAGGCTGCTTCAACATATGCAAATCAATAAATGTAATCCATCATATAAACAGAGCCAATGGCAAAAACCACAATTATCTCAATAGATGAAGAAAAGGCTTTCGATAAAATTAAACGCCCCTTCCTGAAAAAACTCTCAATAAACTAGGTATAGATGGAACATATCTGAAAATATTAAGGGCTATTTATGACAAACCCACAGCCAGTAACATACTGAATGGGCAAAAACTGGAAGCATTCTCTTTGAAAACTGGTACAAGACAAGGATGCCCTCTCTCACCACTCCTATTCAATGTAGTATTGGAAGCTCTCATTAGGGCAATCAGGCAAGAGAAAGATAGAAAGGGTATTCAAGAAGAGAAAGTCAAATTGTCTCTGTTTGCAGATGACATGATTGTATATTTAGAAAACCTCATTGTCTCAGCCCAAAATCTCCTTAAGCTGATAAGCAACTTCAGCAGTCTCAGGATACAAAATCAATGTGGAAAAATCACAAGCATTCCTATATACCAATAATACACAAACAGAGAGCCAAATCATGAGAGAACTCCCATTCACAATTGCTACAAAGAGGATAAAATACCTAGAAATACAACTTAAAAAGGATGTGAAGAAACACTTCAAAAAGAAATACAAACCACCGCTCAGGAAAATAAGAGAGGACACAAACAAATGGAAAAATATTCCATGCTCATGGATAGGAAGAACCAATATCATGAAAATGGCCATACTGCCCAAAGTAATTTATAGATGCAATGCTATCCCCATTGACTTTCTTCACAGAATTAGAAAAAACTACTTTAAATTTCATATGGAACCAAAAAACAGCCCATGGCCAAGACAATCCTAAGCAAAAAGAACAAAGCTGGAGACATCATGCTACCTAACTTTAAACTATACTTCAAGGCTTCAGTAACCAAAACAGCATGGTACTGGTACCAAAACAGATACATAGACCAGCAAAACAGAACAGAAGGCTCAGAAACAATGCCACACACCTACAACAATCTGATCTTTGACAACTGGACAAAAACAAGCAATGGGGAAAGGATTCCCTATTTAATAAATGGTGTTGGGAAAACTGGCTAGCCATACATAGAAAACTGAAACTGGACCCCCTCTCCTTACACTTTAAACAAAAATTAACTCAAGATGAATTAAAGACTTAAACCTAAGATCTAAAACCATAAAAACCCTAGAAGAAAACCTAGGCAATGCCATTCAGGACATAGGCATGGGCAAGGACTTCATGACTAAAACATCAAAAGCAATGAAAACAAAAGCCAAAATTGGCAAATGGGATCTAATTAAACTAAAGAGCTCCTGCAGAGCAAAAGAAACTGTCATCAGAGTGAACAGGCAACCCACAGAATGGGAGGAAAGTTTTGCAATCTATCCATCTGACAAAGGGCTAATAGCCATAATCTACAAGGAACTTAAACAAATTTACTAGAAAAAAACTAACAACTCCATCAAAAAGTGGGCAAAGGATATGAACAAACACTTCTCAAAAGAGGGCATTTATGCGGACAATAAACATATTTTAAAAGTTCATCATCACTGGTCATTAGAGAAATGCAAATCAAACCCACAATGAGATACCATCTCACACCAGTTAGAAAGGCGATCATCAAAAGGTCCGGAAAAAAACAAATGCTGGAGAGGATGTGGAGAAATAGGAATGCTGTTACACTGTTGATGGGAGTGTAAATTAGTTCAACCATTGTGGAAGACAGTGTGGCAATTCCTCAAGGATCTAGAACCAGAAATACCATTTGACCCAGCAATCCCATTACTGGGTATATACCCAAAGGATTATAAATCATGCGACTCTAAAGACATATGCGCACATATGTTTCTTGTGGTAATATTCACAATAGCAAAGACTTGGAACGAACCCAAATGCTCATCAATGATAGACTGGATAAAGAAAATGTGGCACATATACACCATGGAATACTATGCAGCCATAAAAATGGATGAGTTCCTGTCCTTTGCAGGGACATGGATGAAGCTGGAAACCATCATCCTAAGCAAACTAACACAGGAACAGAAAACCAAACACTGCATGTTCCCACTCATAAGTGGGAGTTGAACAACAAGAACACATGGACACAGGGAGGGGAACATCATACACTAGGGCCTGTCGGGGTAGGAGGCTTGGAGGTGGGATAGCATTAGGAGAAATACCTATTATATTATATTATAAGGGTTGATAGTTGCAGCAAACCACATGAAGGGTTGATAGTCACTGCAGGGCATGTGTATACCTATGTAACAAACCTACATGTTCTGCATATGTATCCCAGAACTTAAAGTAAAATAATAAAAAAAAAATTCATGGGAACTGTATTGCTTTCTCATACTTGGGCCCATTCAGTTTTAATGTGAAAAATCTAACACAGTACCCAACCTGTATAGCTGCTGACATCTAAAAACCTCTCATACAATTCTTTCATGATTTAGAAAGAAAGTAGTAACTAGGAAAAACTCCCCTTATCTAAATGTAAACTCTCCATATTAAAAATTTATAAGTTAATGATGTGGCATCAAAATATTCTAAAAAGCTTCTTAGTAAAATATACCACTGAAGAAACATCACACTGTAATCTCATTAATCCTATTATATAGATAGGGAAATTTAGACTTGTTGATGTTAAATGACTCCCAGAAGTCATAGGAATAGATAGTGGCAAAGCCAGGAAGGCGAAGGATATATAAACAAATCAAAATTAAATGAGCATGCTATTAATTTTTAAAATATATATATATAAATAAAAGTCAGGTGTCAGTTAAAGTTTTGAGCTACAGATGTTAAAATGTAGTCTTATCTCTTACCTTGGTTAGGTCACCCCCACCAAAAGGTGACCTAACAAATTAAAGAAAAAGAATATCAAACAAAATTTCATATGACATTTGAGCCATGGAAACACCTAAAGCCAGAGGGAAATTGGTCATGATTTAATTTGAAGATGGGGAACTACAGGCACTGAAATTGAGAAATCAAAAATAGCTACCTTCGAGGAAGTAAATAAACTTTGTAATTCAATAGTAATTCCTTTACTACTAAATATCAAACAACATGTAACCTACTTTATGTAGGAGTGTCTAATGATAATTTTACTTCATTTTCATATCCTATTTTATCTCAAAACTTCCTAAAATACCTTGCAAGTTTTAATTTATTAATTCATTCAAAAGTGCATTCAGTCAGGTGAGGACTGTTAAGAATGTCCACTCACATTTTTGATGGAATCATCCCACTGAATTGAGACCCACTAATAGGCTCTCCACCTTTCACAAATAATATCTACATTTTAGAAATATCTTGAACTCTATAGAATGATCCTTTATAAAAATAGATGAAAGAGATCAGAGTGTTAACTTGTGTATTTACTCCATGCACACCTTGATCTGAAGTCATTTTTAAAAATGGTATTATGACTGCAGTCATTAGCTCTGTTTCTGGCTTTATCCCTTTGCCTTCAAGTTGAACAATGCCACTGTGTCATACAGCCAGTTCATTTCCAACCCCCCTAGTTGTGCCAGTTAGAACCAGCAGTTCACCAACTCTAGGAATATATGTTTGCACTAGAATCCTTGACAATGTGCTCCACCTTCTTTCCTCTTCTAACATCTGGTATACAGGACTCATCTTTCTGAACAATGGTATTAATCTAACACAGATGGCTCTATCATCTCATTTTTCATGACATTCATTTTAATTTTTGTTGCTTAGGTTCATATAAACCATGAAGACAGTTTTAAAAAGCATGTATATAATATCAATGGTACATCTATCTCAGTTATACTGGACTTAAAAATGACTGCAAATTTGTTAAGGGTCTGAGGCTAGCTGATGTGCTGATGCACTGTTTGGTAGCTAGTTTTCTTGATAATAAACCTTTAGTCAGGAAGTATACATTGTACACATACATACTGCAGAATGGAAACTATGTTCTTGTAGGTGATTGACTTATAATATCTGCATTTCCAAGTTGAGCTAGCATCAGGCACATTTCCTTTAACATTTTTTATATGTGCTGCATCAAAAAGGAATACTGATAAAATCTAAATTCACTTACTCCTGAATTTGGCACTTGAGAACTGCAGATCGGTGTATCCGCATAGTAAATACTAACCAAACATAAGCTTACTTAAAAAAAAAAATCAAATATTCACTGGACTAGAGAACTCTATTATCTGTATAGAATTTGGATTGCCCTCCCAACCACTGACCTAACAATTATCAACTAAACATTTTAAATGAGTCACTGCAAGCTCAACTTTATAGCTGAAGACAGGAAAGTATTACTTTCATTTCTTTAAATAAGTAACTCTACCTACACACATTTTTTAAATGAATGCAATGACTGTTGTTCGAGCAATATCTCACACTTGGTTGGTCCTAAAGCACTTACAATTTGAGGCTACTGGATGCAGAATAGAAAACCCCTTTATATAATGAAGCAAATCTCAGTCGGACTGCATCTCACCTCCCTCCACACTCATCTTGGCTCAGCTGAGCTCTTCCAAACTCAGAATAGCATAAGAAATGGGCCCAGTGATTTTGCTAAAGTAGAAATCCTCATCTTTTTTTTATTACACTTTAAGTTCTGGGATACATGTGCAGAACGTGCAGGTTTGTTATGTAGGTACACACATGCCATGGTGGTTTGCTGCAACCATCAGCCTGTCATCTACATTAGGTATTTCTCCTAATGCTATCCCTTCCCTAGTCCCCCAACCCCTGACAGACCCTGGGGTGTGATGTTCCCCTCCCTGTGTCCATGTGCTCTCATTGTTTAACGCCCATATATGAGTGAGAACATGCGGTGTTTGGTTTTCTGTTCCCGTGTTAGTTTGCTTAGGATGATGGCTTCCAGCTTCCTCCATGTCCCTGCAAAGGACATGAACTCATTCTTTTTTATGGCTGCATGGTATTCCATGGAGTATATGTGCCACATTTTCTTTATCCAGTCTATCATTGATGGGCATTTGTGTTAGTTCCAAATCTTTGCTCTTGTGAACAGTGCTGCAGTAAACAAAAGTGTGCATGAGTCTTTATAGTAGAATGATTTATAATCCTTTGGGTATATACCCAGTAATGGGATTGCTGGGTCAAATGGTATTTCTGGTTCTAGATCCTTGAGGAATTGCCACACTGTCTTCCACAATGGTTGAACTAATTTACACTCCCACCACCAGTGTAACAGCATTCCTATTTCTCCACATCCTCGCCAGCATTTGTTGTTTCCCGAATTTTAATGATTACCATTCTAACTGCCATGAGATGGTATCTCATTGTGGTTTTGATTTGCATTTCTCTAATGACCAGTGATGGAGAGCTTTTTTTCATGTTTGTTGGCCCCACAAATGTCTTCTTTTGAGAAGTGTCTGTTCATATCCTTTGCCCACTTTTTGATGGGCTTGTTTGTTTTTTTCTTGTAAATTTGTTTAAGTTCCTTGTAGATTCTGGATATTAACCCTTTGTCAGACGGATAGATTGCAAAACTTTTATCCTATTGTGTGGGTCGCCTGTTCACTCTGATGATAGTTTCTTTTGCTCTGCAGAAGCTCTTTAGTTTAATTAGATCCCATTTGTCAATTTTGGGTTTTGCTTTCATTGCTTTTGATGTTTTAGTCATGAAGTCCTTGCCCATGCCTGTGTCATGAATGGCATTGCCTAGGTTTTCTTCTAGGGTTTTAATGGTTTTGGGTCTTAGGTTTAAGTCTTTTATCCATCTTGAGTTAATTCTTGTATAAGGTGTAAGGAGAGGGAGTCCAGTTTCAGTTTTCTGCATATGGCTAGCCAGTTTTCCCAACACCATTTATTAAATAGGGAATCCTTTCCCCATTATTGCTTTTGTCAGGAGAAATCCAAATTTTTAAAGCTGCAGCTTTTCTTGAGAAACAGTATTAAATCAGTAACATAGGGCTAGTATTATACTTGTAATTATGAAGTAATAGTGTGTCCTGGGAGAGCTTGTTGCTTATAACAGATGAAAATCAAATAAAAATAATGAAAAAAAGACTTATTTGAAGGTCTAGGGTCTGAAGGTATTATATTGTCTGCAATTCAGAAGACATAACATGGATTGATTATAAATACCAGGTGTCATTAAAAGAATGGGCCCCTAGAGAACATCTTTCCAAAAGGCAGGTGTTATAGACTGAATGTTTATGTCTTCCCAGAATTTGTATGTTGAAATCTAATCCCCAGTGTGATTTGGAGGTGGGGAAATTTAGGTGGTGATTAAGTCCTGAGGACAGAGCCCTGGTTAACGGGATTAGTGCCCTTATAAATGGGACCCCAAAGAGTTCTTTCTACCATTTGAGGATAGAACAAGAAAAACACCGTCTTTGAACCCGAAATTTGCCCTCACCCTACAGTGAGTCTGCTGGCACTTTGATCCAGGACTTCCCAGGCTCCATAACCACGAGGAGTAAGTTTCTGTTGTTTATAAGACACCCGGTCTATGGTGTTCTGTTATAACAGCACAAGCAGACAAAGACATCAGGAATACATTAGTTCATTTTAGATTCATTCTTGCAACAATCCTTTACTGAGTAACCATCCTATATATGAAGAAACTTCAAACAGCCCTAGCTTAAGTATACCTTTACTTTCCCCTATCTTCAATAACAGTTTTGAAACTCCATCTTCGTATACAATGAAGAAAAGTTTAATATTTTTGTTTTGAACTTTTTGTTGGTAAGCATTGTTATATATTTCAAAATGGATTAGTAATTGGAGTAATTTTTCCTGTTTATTTCAAGTCAACATTTATGGTAAGCTAGACTTCTTGGATAAAATCTTCAAAAATTAATTTTAACTCTATATTAAAGGATTCATGCTAATTTTAATAGTCCTAAATGACTTGAGGATTCATGGACTTGATAGTTTCTTGATACCTTATAGGAATTATAGACAATTTAGGAATTATCCTAAAAGTACTAAATAAAATGGTGGTACTACCTTCCCACAGAGCCACTGTAGAACTTATTTAAGAGTGAGTTCTGAAGCCAGTCTTCCTGAGGTCAAATTCTGGCTCTACCCCTGGTAAGCTGTGTGACTTTGGGCAAGTTATTTACCTCTCTCTGTTCAGCTTCGTTGTCTATAAAATGAGGCTAATAACAGTGCCTGCCTCATTGAGTTGTTTTGATGGTAGTGAGTTAACACAAATAAAGCACTTAAAATAATGGATGGTACATAAAATACCCAATAAATGTGAGGTTTTAGTTTTTTCAACCCCACCTTCCCAAATGTGTAACTGAATGGAAGAAAGGTAGATTTTAAGGTCAGAACCAATTGAGTGGTGCTCAGCAGAACTCTGCTGAGCAGCCTCGGACTGACCTAGGTTAGAGATCATAAGAGTACCCCCATTTGAAATCTGCCAGGCCACTTTTGCTTTAGATTTCTCTTTCAGTTTGCTACTTTCCTCAATTTAAAATGTCCTCAGATGGTAATCCATCATTCTGCCCATTCTTCTACCAAATGTGCCTCATAGTAATCACTTAATTCCAAGATGCTCTGGGCACTGGAATCCTTGAAAATTAACTCCTTTATGGATTCCTCTCTGAGTGCCTCATGGAACAAATTATACAGTAAATAAATTAGTTGTTCACTGAATTTTAAATCCAGCAATTAATTTACTTAATCTCTAACTATTTAGTTAGGCTTTGTTGTTCACATTCAATGTGCTTGATCTTAAACTCTTCAGAAATAAAACTGAAGGAGACTGCAGATCAGTCTGGTTAACTTAGAATATCCATAAGGGAAGATTCTATAAGAAAATACAATGTATTATGTAAATTAAGATATAGCACAATTATTGTATATAGTTCAAATAAATAGAAAGACTAATAATATATCAGATGCCAAGATTAACCTCATCTCCCTATTCAAATTTTTTGACATGGAGTTATAATTTGAGGTTCCAGAGAGTGAAAAAATGTGGTATTCAAAGTTGCTAAATATTTCAGTATCAAATGGTTGGAAGGAAACTTGAGAAGTTATTTCAGGCCACATCTAAAATGTCCCAAGCAAATATAAATGTACATGAATCTTAACCATTAAAGAAGCTCTGTATCTCCACAGTTAGAATAAGAGAATGATAGCTCCATCGGGCAAGAGAACTTCACTTTGTATAAAATTTCCTGACTGCCCATAGCATTCACATGCTAAAGTTTGCCGTTTCAGATTTTTTTTCCTATTGGCCATTCAATATTTCATTGTTTTCATACCGATTACCTTTCAGAGTGTAGATATTGGATTTAGGATTGATTCCATTCAATGAGAGTTCTGCAAAATGTATTCTGTTCTTCCTGATGCCCACTTGGAAACACAGACCCAGAAGTTTCTCCACTTGGAAATAGAATAGAAAAGGATTGAGTATTACAAGGGACAATGTATTAGCCATGAAGAAGAGAGTTGTCCAAGATAAAATATTTTTATTTTATAGAGGATACTAAATATAGTTGATACTTGAAGATTTGCTACTAGGTTGCAGCAGGTTCTTTTTCTCCCCTCCAGTTTAATTAGTTTAGAGTGATAAGAAGGAATTCCAAAAAGACGGTTGTGAAGATTTGTTATTTTAATTAGCCAAGTGTATAAAGAGGAAAACCATCATCTAACATGAAGAAAACTGAAAGCAACTTAAACAGTATCAAGAAGAGATAAGACCATCTCACCAACAACACTAGGCTAAATTAAGAGTTTTATTGGCTAATGCAGACTCATAAAACAACTGAAATGTCCTCTGTGTTTGTACATGAGAAAATACTTTGCAGGTCTCCGATACTGATGTCCCTGCAAAGCAAACTATCTCATTGACCCTACGCTGAAGCTACTGGAATAACTTCCAATGGTAAGAAAAAACACCATGGCAACTGCCCAACATGTGTGCACTGTATATGCCCATTTATAAATGACATAGAGCATAAATACCATTTAAATGGGAGTAGAATAGAAGTAGAATTTATTATTGTGTTATCAAAGCAAAGCATTTAGAAGTAACTTGGCTTTTCTTGTGGCTAGAATGTCAAATAGTTCACATGATTTAAACTGAGACTTTATGTGCATAATTTTAGATTGATTATCATAGATATGTTTTTCATATTTGGCCCAGGTTTCCTTTGGCTCAGATGTTTTAAGTGCTTTGTGTGCATGGCTTCTGCTTTAACATTGTGCTGTGTCTATTTTGTGATCTGTTATTAGTATTATCAATTGGAACTCAGGCAAACTTTTACATAAAACGAAGGCAAGAAATGAAAATCGTCAATATCTTTTAACTGTTAACCCAGGCCTGAGGTAGTCTGCATATGCATCTGCTCTGCATTTCTAGAGATAGCTGTTTTTCTACTGTAGCTCCCTAATTACACCTTCTGGGAGACAGGAATTTGTACCATTTTGCCCTTCATTTGCATCATCACAGCAACTCTAGCCTTCATGTCCCTTTGCCTGATAAGTTGCAGGGTTTTGGTTTCTGCACACTGATTATTCAGCCAGGCTCGCCTCTCCTTGGAAGGCTCCAAGGACGTTGCTATTCTTCCTTCGGGCTTACAGCACACACTTGAAAAGACCCATCTTGCCTTCCATCCTGCTCAAACAGTAGTGCATGACATCCTCTCAGCCCAGTTTCACCTTTCTGAAGACTGGAGTATGGCTACATAAGAGCTAAATGCACAGACATCTTGTTGAAGGCTGAATACATCCTGGCATTCACTGGAGAGTTAACCCTTATGAAGCATGCCTTGCAGCTTACCCATGGGTATGGCTTTCAGAGCAGGTTCATTATTTTCCTTATTTGGCAGAGGTAGTAAGATATTCAGTGTCTGTCCTAGGGCTAAACGAGTGTGCTTTCTCAGTGTATGTACATGTAGGGCATTTAATCAGCTACCTGTTTAAAGTGTTGCATAGATCATAAAAAGACGGTTAATCTAGAATATATAATTATATATATTTTTAGCTTATAAATTCCTATGTGGAAGTTAGGTGAGACTGCTTTAAAAACTACGGAAGAACTAGCTGCAATTCTGAAGAAATCAGGTTGATGTAGTGCAAAATGAAGTCTTCGGGGACTGTCAATTAATTATCTGAAAATTTACATAATGGAAATGGTTAAAATGGATGATTTAACTGAAACATTTAGATTGCTGTGGTTGTATGTATATATCTGAGCAAGTCATAGAACTCAAAGCAAAATGTTTATAAAAGTCACATAAAACCAACTCCCTGTGGGATTTGGTCAGATATGATGTTCTTACGGTTTGGTTTTTAGGTACTTTTCAGGTTGGAGAATTTTCCCACCAAATTCTACTTGACCAGAACAATTATTTTTGTATTACTAATCATAATTTAGGAAACTTGTCTAATTTGGTACAGTTTCAACTAACCATAAAACATATGTCCAGAAATTGCCTTCATCATTGATCAGACTGAGCAGGAAAGAATGAAAAGAGTCCTTTCGGCCTAAGAATTTAACAATGAAAATATCCAGGCCAGGCACAATGGCTCACGCCTATAAGCCCAGCACTCTGGGAGGCTGGAGCAGGTGGATCATGTGAGGCCAGAGGTTTGAGACCCTGGGCAGTATGGTGAAACCCCATCTGTACGAAAAATACAAAAATTAACCTGGCATGATGGCAGGAACCTGTTGTCCTAGCTACTCGGGAGACTGAGGCAGGAGAATTGCTTGAGTCTGGGAGGCAGAGGTTGCAGTGAGATCGCGTCATTGCACTCCAGCCTGGGTGACAAAGCGAGACCTTGTCTCTCTCTCTCTCTATGTATATAGATATAGATAGAGATAGATATGTATAGATATATATATACATATATATGTATGTATTCAAATAGAATGCAATGGAACAATTTCATTAGATGTTACTTTACACACATTTCTAGTACACATTAATGTAGCACCTTTGAAAGAAAATATATAAATCAAGTATACTAAAACCTAACGCATTATAATGATCTGTAATCATGCAATGGAACAATTTCATTAGATGTTACTTTACACACATTTCTAGTACACATTAATGTAGCACCTTTGAAAGAAAATATATAAATCAAGTATACTAAAACCTAACGCATTATAATGATCTGTAATCATCATTTGGCAAACACACAAATCATCCATGGTCAGAATGTTTGCCACCCCACAACCCTTCTTGCCAACCCAGTTCACATGTTAAAATCCTAATCCCCAAAGCAATGGCATTAGGAGGTGGGACCTTTGGGAGACGATTAGATCATGCGGGTGGAGTCCTCATGGATGGGATTAGTGTCCTTGTAAAAGAGGCCAAAGATAGCTCTTTTTTTTTTCCCCCTTCCACTGCAGAAGGATATGGCAAGGAGGCACCATCTATGAACTGGGCAATGGGTGCTCACCAGACACCAAATCTGCCAGTGCCTTGATTTGATCTTAGACTTCCCAGCTTACAGAACTGTAGGAGATAACTTCCCATTTTTATATGCTTCCCGGTCTATTTTGTTATAGCAGCTCAAACAGACTAAGACATTATCATTTGGTGACATATTTCTTAGAGGTTTCACTGAGATTAAACAAACAGATAACAGCAAAGAAAAACTGATTGCTTGAAGCTAACAAATTCTGAGAACATTTCCGGTGTTTGAAGACAGTTACTGAAGCCCAAATAAGGCTTTCCTTTTTGTGCTAGATACAATCTTTCTTTAAAATGATATGATCTTTCTTTGAACTGTTATACTATGGGAACTTTCCTAAATATTTTGACTTAAAATATAGTCTTTCTTTCATTAAGCCTTTGCATTCTTACATTCTATTTGCCTTCCAAAGATAACTTTCTGGGTACACTGTCATCACTCCACATCACACAAATCAACCCCATACCTGTTGTTTGTTTAAATTTTTCTCAGAGATTCAGAGTAGGGCAGTGGCAAATCACTAGGTTTGGATTAAGTGATGTTAATTACAGATTCATGAAAAAGTTTAGGAAACTACAGACGGCTAAAATCCAGAAATGAGAAGATACATTGAATTCAAGATTTATATATCATACCTACATATATCTCATGGTAAGAATATTTTTGTATATTTATTTTTCCACTGATTGAAACCTATAATCTAGAAGTATTGATTACTGAACATGAACCAATAGGGTAAAGGTTAAATAAATCTTGTTATAACACTAAAATGGAAAGTTACAGAGACTTAGCAAAATGAGGTTATTTTGCTAAGAATGAAAGAAATTCAATTGTTTTATGACATATAAGATCCCATTTTATAAAAAAAAAAACACATACAATTGTTATAATACAGAAACTACAAAGGCATATGAGGACACTAATAATTCAGGGTTTGGTTTTGTTTTTGGTAGTCAGTTCAGTCTTTCCAGAACATATCTAAGCCAAGATGTAAAAGATGGATAGGAGGTAAACTGATGAAGTTAAGACAAGGTAGGGAAAGTATTCTAGGAATACAAAAGCAGAATATATTTGAATATTTGAGAAATCAAAAGAAGTCCGAAGACAGACTACAGAATGTAAGCAAGCAGTTTAAAAGTTGAGCCTGAATGTAAACACGAGGAAGATTTTGGAGTATAAATCTTGTTAAAGATTTAGGCTCTTATTCTCAGAGCCTCTGAAGGGATTTTTTAAGCAGAGAAGTGACATAATCAAACACAAGTCAGAAATATTGTCGTGCCTGCTACCTAGACAATAGACTGGAAAAGCAAGATTGGAAAAATGGAGAACATTTTTGAAGAATTTGTAATAATCTAGGCAAGAGACAGTTCTGACGTGCATTAAAGTATCACCAGTAGTGCGAGAGTAAGTTGCTTTAATTTATGAACTATTTAGGAGATAGAACTATAAGCCATTCACTGAGATAGGAAACTCAGAAGGAGGAGAGGCTTTTCAGGAGCAGCTGAGGAATTAAGCTTAGTACACTGAGATTGAGG
Source organism: Macaca thibetana thibetana (assembly GCF_024542745.1). Taxonomy (NCBI): domain Eukaryota; kingdom Metazoa; phylum Chordata; class Mammalia; order Primates; family Cercopithecidae; genus Macaca; species Macaca thibetana. The sequence continues at coordinate 95,499,089 of NC_065581.1, forward strand.
TGCCCATAGCACATGCTCATGGAGATGGGCAGTGGACAAATGGAAAGACAAATGTAAATTCAGGACAGGCCACTTAACTGGTTGCATTTATTTGAGATTATGAGTATGTGGGTTGTAGTGGGAACCTGAGCTCACACAGGGAGACAGTAAAGAGATAAGAGTAGAGCCTCAGTAGGTTACAGAGGAAGAGCAACTTTTGGGGGCCTAGACAAAGAAGAGAACTTACCTAAAAAGAATGGAAGCCAAAAGAATAAACCAGGAGGTTACATAATCAAAATAAATTAACACTTTGGTAATCTTTAGCAATGAGTCTTAGCCAACTATGGAACCAGATGCATCATAAGGTCATTAGTTCTCTAATCGTTGGAAAGCTTCGAGTGAAACTCTATACTTAATCTTCTGTAATATCACAAAAAAGATTTTTATACTGAGCAATAGTTTAGGCTTAATGTCCTCAATGGGATTTTTTTTGTCTTTTTATGGCTTTTGCCATAAAACCTATAATACTAAATCACAATGTAGAGTTTATGGGAATGGCAGATCCTGTTGTAGCCTTTCCAATCATCTCTCTTAAAAAGATCACAAAGGTCAGATCTCAAGTAAATGGTTCATCTCAAGTTAGCCCTGTTCCATGAATCCAGTGTTTTCATACAACCTGTAGGCAGGTGAACATAAAAAACTTTCATAGAAAAAAATTGTTTGTGTGGCATTAGTCCAAACCTATTTCTACTTGCTTGTTCTAACCTACTGCATATTACTCTCATCTTCCTTAATTCTCCAACCCTCTGTTTTCTTCAGTAATTTGGATCCTAATATTTTCTGCCATTGGTTGGTGATTAAAAGACATGCTTTCCTGACTCATGTTTGATATTATTATCTTTCTTGAACAAGATCTCTTTAGTTTACCTCTATTATTAGTTAATGCAAGACAAACTACTATAAGAAATAAACTCCTGAAATTTTAGAGGCTTAACCTCAAATAAGTTTGTCTCTCGCTCAGTCAAGTGGCTTACTTCAGCATGGTGACACACAGACTCGGGTTCTTTCTACTGTGTTGCTCTGTTATCCTCTAGGGACACAGAGATCGCTACCAACCACTACAAAGAGGGAAAGGGAGTAATAACTCTACACTAAGCAAGGATGAACATGGAATTTCTGACACAGTCAAATGAATTTTGTACAGACTCCACCAGAAAAAAAAATATGTATTCATTTATAGACCAGTTCTCTCCATCCGTTGATTGAAGTCCGCTGGGGCTTCAACTAATTCTGTCTGATGTTGAGCCTGCCATAGGTGTGGGCACAAATGTCTTTATCTTCATGCAAAGAAATGTAGATGCTGGTAGCTATAAATCAAGGACAACATGCTTTAAATGGTTTATTTCAGTGGACTACAAGTGGATTATTGCCACTAACTGCTGCAGCAGCTTATCATTTTCACTAATAATTTCTATAGGTTAATGCTAACTGCTAGCATATATATAAACTATACCAGTGGCATAACACAATGAAGTTTATTGGCACTTATATAAAGAAGCAATATAGTGCTTCTAGTTGGTGGGCAGCTTTCCTCCATTTGTTGGTTTCAGAGAATGATACTCCTACCACCTTTTGGCACAACTATCTTACAGTGCTCTGAATACTCTGCACTCAAGAAGTGGAAAACAAATGAAAGCATATGGTGAGATGTTCATGTGGTTCAGAAGTTACCCACACCATTTTTGTTCACATTTATTGCCAAGTACCTGTTACATGGCACCACATAGTAACAATAGGATCTGAGAAATGTAGTCTGAGGCTGAGCAGTTCTCTCCAGAAATGATTCAGAGATATGGGATGCCAAGACTTGAAACTCACATGTAAAAGAAACTTCTACTTTGAATGCTGTGATGAAGGACTACCAGAAAATCTCAAAGATGAGCCAGAAAATCCATTGACTTGGATCCAAGTTTGTCCTGAACCCTTTGAGCACAACAACCTTGAACTCAGAGCACAGTAACTCTTGATGCAATTGGGACTCTTCCATGAAAGAAATCAAAATAGCTACACAAACACATTTTTCAAAGTTGTGTGAATGAACATTGCTCTGCATACTTGTTCTAAACCTTGAAGCAGAATATTATACACAGAACTGAATTTCCATATGTGGAAACTGTAAAATTGTTATTTGCAAGTCATGTTCATTTGTGTACCAGAAACCTGCCAGCAATGCACCCAAAATTCATTTGTAGCTGCTATTTATAGCAATATCAGCATTCAAGTTTTATGTAAAAATAGCAAAGTGAAGCTACTGGTGTAATAGTAGCTATAACATCTTTACTCATTCATACATGAATGTTTGTTTGCTCTTTATAGAAATATATATTAGGATCTATATTTAATATCAGCTAGAAAAAAACTGTGAGGAGACCTAAGAAAAAGGCCAAGGTCAAATATCTATATTTGCCAATATGTCAACAAAAGTAAAGAGACTTGCATGTTCAGATACCACTTCTTTTCTAACCATAACCATAACCACAACCATATCCATAACTTCTCAGTGAGCTGAAGTCTACCTAGAAATTGACCATACTGTATAACCTGGGAGCACCTCAAATACAGAGCTTGGTAAACAATGCCCAAACAGTTCGCATAAAGGTCTAAGGAACTGTTCACCTACATAATTTTGGAATAAATTCTAGATAATTGTTTTATTGTCCAGATGTTTTCTTTCTTAAGTCAACTATACTTTTATAATTAGATATAGAGTTGAGAGAAATTTCTGGTTTTAGCTCTACTATTTAAAGATCTTGAAAGCTATCACTCTCACTCATCCTTACAACAACAACAACAACAAAATAATAGAAAATCTAAAAATCAATAACTTTAATTTAACCCATCAGAGATCTAAGGTTCCAGGACAAATTGTTGCCTAAAAATCTGAAGAGGAACGTGCATCCAAGAGAAATACAAGACTGAAATACACTTCTCTAGAACAGGAGCTATTACAGCCATAAACTAGTCAGAACATTTCAATGGTAAATTTGACAAATTACTGAATGTGGACTAAGGTGAAAATGAGAAATTCCTGGGGGTCCAGTCTTAAGGGAGTCTCGCATTTTCCTAGGTTTTCCCTCCTAAGGGAAACTTCTAAGCTTCTGACGGGGAGGATCTGAAAAGGATTGTGAACTATATGAGGAGCCTTCTCCATAACGAAGGCCTACTCTCCAGGGAAAAGGACACGGCCATAGCACAATTCTGAAACTTTATCCTAGATGGAAGAAGAAAATAAGTCCCCACTCCACCCCGTTCCAGATGATTCTGTCTCATTTGAGGGGTAAGACTGAAAAATAGTAAACAGGAGATAGGGCTTCAGGGGAATATATTTATTAGGAAGAGGGCAGTAGGAAAAAAGAGAAAAACACTACACCACTGGAAGAGGGATACAAATTGCTATGTAGGCTACAGCTCTGAGACACAGGTCCACTAAAATGCTGAGTCTTAATTAGAACATAGAATGACCCTCCCACCACACTATGGTCATACCAACGATGCTCCAGTTTAATAACATTGGACTATGGCTGAAAGATCTGCAAAGCACAGACTCTCTCCTAGAGCAATGCATAGGAAAACTCCAAAGCTAAAAGGGAAGACACAAACAAAGACACTAAAGGAGTTTTAAGCCTCTAGTATCTACAGCTACAATAAGCATTACACACAGCTTAAATCCTAACCAAATTAACATAAACTGTCACACTAAATGCCTATTTACCTTAGTTCCTATTACCCTACACAGCATATCCAAATTCAACAAAAAATTAAAAGTTATGCCAAAAGGCAAGAAAAAACAACCTGAAAAGACAAAGCAAGCACTAGAACTAAATTCAAATAAGGAAGGCAGAGCGAGATGGTCAAATAGAAACTGACACAGTTCATCCCTACTGTAGGAACACCAAATGTTAACAACTATTGCACACAAAAAAGCACTGTCACAAGAACCAAAAATTAGGGTGAACAATCAACACACAAAAATCAGTAGCATTTCTATATGCCAACAGTGGGCAGTCTGAAAAGGAAATCAAAACAGTAATACCATTTACAATAGCTGCAAATAAAATAAAATACCTAGGAATAAACTTAACCAAAGAAATGAAAGATCTCTATAATGAAAACTGTAAATACTGATAAACGAAGTTGAAGAGAACTCAAAAATTGGAAAGATATTTCATGTTCAATTGACTGGACGAATCAATTTTATTAAAACGTCTATACTACCCAGTCTTCTTAAAATGTCCACACAGATTCAACACAATGGCTATCATAATGCCAACGACATTCTTCACAGAAATAGAAAAAAAAAAAAAAGGTTCTAAAATCTATATGGAACCACAATACGCCCAGAATAAACCAAAGCTATTCTGAGAAAAAGAACAAAACTGGAGGAATCACATTACTTGTCTTCAAATTATACTACAGAACTATAGTAATCAAAACAATAAGGTACTGGCCCAAAAACAGATACATAGACCAATGGAGCAGAATAGAGAATCCGGAAACAAATCCACACACCTACAGTGAACTCATTTTCAACAAAGGTGCCAAGAACACACTTTGGAAAAAGACAATCTCTTCAATAAAGGGTGCTGGGAAAACTGGAGATGCAAATGCAGTAGAATGAAACTAGATACCTATCTCTCACCATATACAAAAATCAAATCAGAATTTATTAAAGACTTAAACCTAAGACCTCAAACTCTGAAACTACTACAAGAAAACACTGGGGAAACTCTCCAGGATATTAGTCTGGGAAAAAATTTGAGCAATACCATATAAGAACAGGTAACCAAAGCAAAGATGGACAAATGGGATCACATCTAGTTGAAAAGCTTATGCAGAGAAAAAGAAACAATCAACAAAGTGAAGAGATAACCCACAGAGAAAATATTTGCAAATCACCCATCTGACTAGGGATTAATGACCAGAATATATGAGGAGTTCAAACAACTCTATAGGAAAAAACATCTAATAATCCACTGAAAAATAGGGAGATGATTTGAACAGACATTTCTCAAAAGAAGACATACATATGGCAAAGTGGCATATGGAAAGGTGCTTAACATCACTGATCTTCAAGGAAATGCAAATCAAAACTGCTATGAGATATCATTTTATCCAAGTTAAAATGGCTTTTATCCAAAAGACAGGTGTATTATTCCGATTTTACACTGCTGATAAAGACATACCCAAGACTGGGAAGAAAAAGAGGTTTAATTGGATTTACAGTTCCACATGGCTGGGGAGGCCTCAGAATCTCAGAATCATGGCGGGAGGCAAAAGGCACTTCTTACATGGCAACAGCAAGAAAGAATGAGAGAGAAGCGAAAGTGGAAACCCCTGATAAACCCATCAGATCTTGTGAGCCTTATTCACCACCACGAGAATAGCACAGGAAAGACCAGCCCCTATGATTCAATTACCTCCCCTGGGTACCTCCCACAACTCATGGCAATTCTGGGAGCTACAATTTAAGTTGAGATTTGGGTGGAGACACAACCAAACCATAACAACAGACAATAACAAATGCTGATGAGGATATGGAGAAAAGGGAGCCCTTGTACACTATTGGAGGGAATGTAAATTAGTAAAACACAATGGAGAACAGTTTGGAGATTCTTCAAAAAACTAAAAATTTAGCTACCATGTGAATATGATCCACCAAACCCACTGCTAGATATATACTCAAAAGAAAGGAAATCAATATATCAAAGAGATATCTGCATTCCTATGTTTGTTGCAGCACTGTTCACAGTAGCCAAGATTTGGGAGCAACCTAAATGTACATCAACAGATGAATGGATAAAGAAAATGTGGTACATATACACAATGAAGTACTATTCAGCTATACCAAAGAATGAGATCCTATCTTTTGCCACAACATAGATGGAGTTGGAGGTTGTTATGTTAAGTGAAATAAGCTAGACACAAAAAGACAAGCATTTCATGTTCTCATTTATTGTGGGTCTAAAAATCAAACCAATTGAACTCATGGAGATAGACAATAGAAGGATGGTTATCACAGGCCGGGGGTGGCAGGTAGGGAAAGTGGAGGGGAGATGGGGATGGTTAATGGGTACAAAAACAAATTAGAAAGATGGAGAACTAGTATTTGATAGCACAACAGAGTGACTATAGTCAATAATAATTTAATTATACATTTTAAAATAACTAAAAGAGTATAATTGGATTCTTTGTAACACAAAGAATAAATGTTTGAGAGGAGGGATATCCCAGTTTTCGTTACGTGATTATTATGTATTGCATGCCTGCATCAATAGCCCATGTACCCCATAAATATATACATTTACTATGTACCCACAACATTTAAAAATAAACAACTTTAAAATAAATAGATAAATAAACGCAAATAAAAGATAAATATTAGAATTATCAGAGAGGGAATTTTAAATAGCTATAGTAATATGTCAAGGGCTCTAATGGAAGAAGTAGACAACATTCAGGAATAAATGGGAAACATAAGCAGAGAGATAAAAAATCTAAAGAATAATCAAAAAGAAATACAGGCATATCTTGGAGATACTGTGGGTTCAGCTCTAGACCACCATAATAAAGTAAATATCACAATAAAGTGAGTCACATGAATATTTTGGTTTCTCAGTACATATAAAAGTTACATTTACATTATACTGTACTCTATTCAGTGTGCAATAAGAATTATATCCACAAAGTTAAAATATATCCTTAATTTAAAAAGACTTTACGGTAAAAAAAAAAAAAAAAAAAAAAAAAAAAAAAAAAAAAAAAAAAAAAAAAAAAACCCACTCTATTGCTAAAAATGTTAATGATCATCTGAGCCTTCGGCAAGTCATAATCTTTTTGCTGCTGGAGGTCTTGCCTCCATACTGATGGCTGCTGACTGATCAAGGTGGTAGTTGCTAAAAGTTGGGGTGGCTGTGGCAACATCTTAAAATAAGACAACAGGTATGTTTGACATATTGATTGACTCTTCCTCTAATGAAAGATTTCTCTGTAGTATGTGATGTCGTTTAATATCATTTTACTCATAGTAGAACTTCTTTCAAAATTGGAGTCAATTCTCTCAAATCCTTCCACTGCTTTATCAACTAAGTTTATGTAATATTCTAAATTCTTTGATGTCATTCCAATACCTTTCTTGAGTAGATTATATCTCAAGAAAACACTTTCTTTGCTCATCTATAAGAAGCAAATCCTCCTCCTTTCAAGTTTTAGCATAAGATTAATAACTGACTCTTAACTTCAGGCTCCACTTCTACTTCTAGCTGTCTTGCTAATTTCACATCTGTAATGACTTTCTCCACTGAAGTATTGAATCTCTCAAAGTCATCCATGAAGATTAGAATCAACTTTTTCGAAACTCTTCTTAAGGTAGACTTCTCACTCCAAGAGGTGACTCTTCCTTTCACTTGAACGCTTAGAGGCCATTATACAGTTATTAGTTGGCCTAATTTCCATATCATTGTGTCTCGAGAAACAGTGAGGCCAAGCGGAGGGAAAAAGATGGGGAATCTTTTTGGTGGGACAGTTAGAAAACATACATTATTGGTCAAGTTCACTGTCTTATATAGACGTGGTTTTGGGTGTCCCAGAACATTTTACAATAGCAGTATCTAAGATATTTGATCACAGATTATCATAACACATAATAATAATGAAAAATTTTGAAATATTGAGAGAATTACCAAAATGTGACACAGATGAAGTAAGCACATGCTGTCGGAAAACTGACACCAATAAACTTGCTCAACACAGAGTTACTAAAAATCCTTCAATCTGTAAAAAATGCAATAACTGCTAAGTGCAATAAATTGAAGCACAATAAGATAAAGTATACCTGTACTAGAAATTTAAAACACAATAGCAGAAATGAAATGTACCTTTGACAGACTCATAAGGAGATTTAACACAGCTGAGGAAAGAATTAATGAACTTGAAAATAGGTCAATAAAAACTTCCTAAACTGAAATGCAGAGAGAAAGAATAAATCAATAAACAACAATATAACATCCATTCAACAAATGCAGGACAATATTAAAAGGTATAATATATGTGTCTTTGAAATACCATTCAACAGAAAAGAATGAATTATCTGAGAAGTTTTAAAAAGTAATGATGGACACAAAACCACAGATTCAAGAAGCTTCAAGACACAAACCAGGATGTCTACCAAAAATAAATAAATAAAATATCCCCCCCACAAACACAGAGAATCAAAAATTAAAGAAAAAAAAGAGGATAGTGAGATGAAAAAATAGCTCTTACCTATAGAGGAACAAAGATAAAAATTAAAATAGACTTCTCACCAGTAACCATATAAACAAGAAAAAAATGGAAATAAATCTTTAATGTATTGAGAGGAAGGAACTAACCTAGAATTCTATATCCATCAAAATTATCCTTTAACGGAAAACAAAAAATAAAGACTGAGGGAATTCATTGCCAGAAGGCCTACTTAGAAAAAAAAAAACATTAACAGAAATTCTACAGTTAGAAAAAAAATCACTGGTTACAAAACACAGATCTTCAAAAAAATAAAAATAAAGTAGGAGCATTACAGAGGGAATGACAAAAGTTAAAATAAAATCTTTTCTTTTTATAAGTTAAATCTGTCTAAAATATAACTATTTGTTTGAAGCAAAAATAGTAACAATATATTTATTCAACACTGTAGCATCCACGCCACAAGAGATGAGAAAGAATTGGAAATATTCCGTATTAAGGTACCTGTACTACACATAAAACAATATAATGTTGTATAAAGGTAAACTTAGATAAATGAAGAGCAGAGACTTTTAAGGGAGGTGAAACTATTCTATATGAAATTTTAATGGTGGACACATGTCATTATGCATTTGTAAAAAGCTATAGAACTATACAACCCCAAGAGTGAGACCCAATAAGTCTCACTCTTTGGGTTGTACATGTGGACTACAGTTAATGACAATATATCTATATTGTTTCCTTAGCTGTAAAAAATGTATCACATTTATATAAAATATTAGGAGAAAATGTGTATGAAGGGAAGGAGAATATAGGAATTCTGTTTAATTTCTGATCAATTTTCTGTAAACCTAAAACGGCCCTAAAAATAAATTCTAATTTTTTTTAAAAAAAAAACACACACTATGAATAGAAAGAACTTCCCTAACTTCATAATAGGTGTATATGGAAAACCTGCAGTTAACTTCATACATCTTGTAATATTCCAGAAAGTAAGAAGTATTCCAGAAACAAGGAGATAGGAGTCGGAATCAGAGGACAGGAACAGAAGAGTCAAGTGAAAGAGCTCCCAATGGCCAAAGCTGGAACAATTGAGACAACAAAATTAAATAGTATTAGATATATAACCTAAGTTGTAAACTCTGTAAGTCAATACTGGTAGAAATAAAATATTGAATAAATAAGTGGATGAGAATAGACAAGTTTCCTGTGAAGAAAAATTCTAAATCATTTTTGTAGATATTTCACCAAGAAGGTGAAATACAACTTTCTACTCCTGAAGTGTGAACACAAACTCTATCTTGGCCATAGGACTGCGATTAGCATCAACAGTGATAAGTCATGTTGACAGCATGACTTGATACAAGGTAATGAGAAGACATCTTTGGCCTTCCTCCCAAAAACCCATAACCCCACACACTGGTTATGAGAAAGACATAAGACAAATATCAACTGAGGAACATGTTACAAAATTCTTGAGTAGCAGTCCTCAAAACTATCAAGATCTTCAAAAGCAACGAAAGTCTAAGAAACTGCCACAGTCCAGTGGAGTCTAAGGAGACATGAGGACTAAATGTAATTTGCTACCCTGGGTGGGATCCTGGGACAGGAGATGAATATTAGACAAAAAGTAAGAAAGCTGGACAAAGTATGAATTTGGGTTAATAATACATCATTTTTGGTTCATTAAATATGACAAATGTACTCTACTAATATGAGGTGTTAACAACTGGATATAAAGATAGATCAGAGTTCTCTATACTATTTCCACAAATTTTCTGTAAATCAAAGACTATTCTAAAACAAAAAGCTTATTTAAAAAAATAAAATGAGCTTAATTGGTGATATCTTCACCAAAAAATATATAGAAAGCTAAAAGTCAATATTTAGCCTTGGGTTAGAAACCATTAGAGGCAGTTAGAATTCAAAATAATAGCTATTTTTTAGACTCTTGCTATAATATTTATGTAACTTATGAAATATAAGGTTTTTCTACTAACAGTATCTACTTCATTATGTTGACATTTGTGAAGGGTGAGTTGTAAAAAAGTGAGTTGCACTCTGACAGATACAGCCACGCCTTATGCTTGCAGGAAAGAGGAACACAGCGATGGCTTTCTCGACAAATGTGGGCTCCCTGGGCCTAGCCTTACCATCAGCCTGTGCTCCCTGGATCCTTCAGATCAATTCCTGTTTCTTCTTTCAGGCATCACACCTGACCTGTGATCTCTGAACAAATGACCACCACCTACACTGGACACTTCATGGAGAATAACTTAGTTAATTAATACAATATTCTTTGAATGAATAGGAATAAGAAATTAGAAACAGTCATTTTTACTTTATTATATTTTTATTTATTTATTTTATATTTTATTTTATTTTGTGACAGGGTCTCGTTCTGTGCTCAGGCTGGGGTGCAGAGGCATCATCACAGTTCACTGCAGCCTCAACCTCCAAGGCTCAAGTCATCCTCCCATCACAGCATCCCTAGTAGCTGAGATTGTAGGCATGCACCATCATACTCAGCTAATTTTTCTGTTTCTTTGTTTCTTTGTTTCTTTCTTTCTTTCTTTCTTTCCTTCCTTCCTTCCTTCCTTCCTTCCTTCCTTCCTTCCTCTTCTTTCTATCTTTCTTTCTTTCTTTCTTTCTTTCTTTCTTTCTTTCTTTCTTTCTTTCTTTCTTTCTTTCTTTCTTTCTTTCTTTCTTTCTTTCTTTCTTTCTTTCTTTCTCTTTCCTCTCTGTCTTTCTTCTTCTTTCTTTCTTTTTTTTTTTTTGTAGAGACAGGTTTTACCACGTTGCCCATGCTGGTTTCAAACTCCTGGACTCAAGCGATCCACCCACCTCAGCCCACTCCCAAAGCGTTGGGATTACAGGCATGAGCTCCTGCACCCAGACATATATTTTTAATAATTAAAATCTTAGCAAAGAAATTCCACTGGGAAAAAATATATAACAACTTAAAGAAGACCTTATAATTGAAAGCTATCATTTCATTGTCATACCTTATTCCAGTCCTACTTTCCAGTAGGAACCATGTCTAATTCTTATATGTGTTTTTCTTTTTAGTTACTGTGATAGGGAATATGCATTTTATCGCAGAAACAAATTTTTCAAGGGATCTCTAGGCCAAGGCATAGCACTAGGGAGTGTGCATTCTGAAGGCCGGGATCTGCACACAGATAGTCCGCCAAAGCCTCACTGTTTATCCCCACCCTCTAGCTCAGTCTTACAGAGCCAGCTCTCTGTAGGACCCCCAAAAGGAGGCAGGAGATGAGCACTCGGGCTTATCCAGATTTTGTCTCACCAATCTGCCACTTACCTAGCTCAAATTTAATCATGGATCATTATACTCCTTCCTTTACATATACTCTCAACTACCTTGTCTTCTCCAGCCTAAAGTCCTGATTAGAATCAATTGTCCACCTACTGCAACTCCATAGCTAGGTGCAGTTGTAGAAAACAGACAACCCTATCCACGGGTCTCACTCAATTCATTACCATTTCCCTCAGATGGACCCACAGTGCTGCTAGGCCATCACACAACATTTCCCTGGGCCATGTACCTGCTGCTCTCTAAAGACAACACTTTTCAAACTTTAACTTCCTCTTCAAACACTCAATATTTTCACCACTATCTTAACCTAGAGTCTACAGAAAACTGATCTGGAGGGAACAGCTTACATTACAGTGCTAACATTTTATTGAGCATTAAAATCTTGGGAAGCAAAAATAAGAGGAAAGGCAAGGGAAGCAAATGTACCGGGCATGACTACAGCTTTGTGACAAGCATAGTGGGTTGATTATGCTGAATTGCCAAAGGAGAAAGGGAGGAGAATTTATTGGCCGGCTCCCTTCTCCCACAGGATATTCCTTACAGGGCATCAACTCCCCTGTACTTCCAGGTTGCACCCTTAGTTCCTCCAGCAGCCCATGGGGAAAGGAATACAATACTGCATTAGCACATCCAGAGTGTGTGTCACAGCAGGATGAGCTAGTGCACATGTGAGGACATCAAGCTGATCCCACGGTGTCTTCTGCCTCCATACCAAGGGGAAAGCACAGGATCAGTAATGAGAGGCTTTTGGGGTAGGCGTGAGGTAAGGACTTATCATATTGGGACATCATGTCAAACTGTGAGCTGCAGCATTTGCAGCAATCGCAATGACCTTGGAAACAATGAACCTCCTTGCTAGGGCTGCTTAGGCCAGAGAGTCAGAAAAAAATGTGGATCATATACCGAGTTCTGTACAATCACCTTTACTGTCAGTTTATAGTCTTGCTTCCCGGTTCACTGAGAAAATTGAAGGAAGCAGAAAGGAACATCTTTAAGCTCCCTCCTCCACAGTTGCCAACCTACTAACATCTGTGCCTGTAAACTGCCTCCCCTTCTGTTACAATGAATAGAATGTTTGAGCTCCCAGCTAAGGTCACCCTCTCATTGTTCAGAAGATTTCATTTTATCTCTTTCCTCAAGGACATTTCTTTTCTTTAAATTTAAATTTCTTAATTTTTTAATTGACAAAATTATATATATATATATATATCTTGTGAACATCTTGTTTTAAAATATGTAAACATTGTGAAATGGCTTAATCAAGCTAATTAGCATATACATTACCTCACAAACTATTTTTTGTGGTGAGAACACTTAAAATCTATTCTCTTAGCAATTTTCAGCAATACAATTCATTGTTATTAACTATAGTCACCATAGATCTTTTGAACTCATTTCTCCTAACTGAAGTTTATCCTTTAACCAACATCTCCCCAGTCATCCTTCCTTCTTTTCCCCCAAAACCCCTGGTAATCGCTATTCTACTCTATACTTGAATGAATTCAATCTCTTACAATTTTCACCTCTCTCTTCTACATTGTTGTACATTACCATGTTTTATTCTCTATATTGTTATTTGTCTCCCATTTGAAAAAAAGAAAAAGAGAAGCCTCTCTTGATCCCATGTCTTCATCTATAATGCCATTTCTCTGCCTCTCTGTATAACTATGTTTCTTAAAAGAGTTATCCAAAATCACTGTCATCATTTTCTCTCCTTCTAATATCTTTTGAACATAGCCAATTGTGCTTTGAACCATCACTCTTCGAAAATTGCTTTTCTCAGTGGCATGGATGTCCTTGACATTGTTAAATCCATTAGCCAGTTATTCCATATACTCTCACATAACCTATAAGCCATATTTAGCAGTTGTTCACTCCCTACTTGAAATGCTTTCTTTTCTTGGTTTCCAGGACACCACATCCTCTATGTTTTTCTCCAAACCCACTGCTTGATCCTTCTCAATATCATTTGCCAGTCTTACCTCATCTCCTTACCCTCTCAATGCTGAATGCCTCAAATTTCAGTCCTTGGGCCTCTTCTCTTTATAGGCCTACTCTCTTAATGATCTCGTTCAGTATCATGGCTTTAAAGGTCTTCTATCTGCTGACAACTTCTAGATTTTTATTTCCCATTCAGATTTCTCCTCTAAACACCAAATCCATACATCTTAAAGCCTGCCCCACTCCCTTCCACATATCCACTTGGATGTCTAAAAGGCATGCCAAGGAAAGAGTATAAAGGGAGTGTGATGGTTAATACTGAGTGTCAACTTGATTGAATTGAAGGATATGAAGTATTGATCCTGGGTGTGTCTGTGAGGGTGTTGCCAAAGGAGATTAACATTTGAGTCAGTGGGCTGGGAAAGGCAGACCCACCCTTAATCTGGATGGGTACCATCTAATCAGCTGCCAGCATGGTTAGAACATAAAGCAATCGGAAAAAAATGTGGAAAAAGAGACTGGCCTAGCCTCCCAACCTACATCTTTCTCCTGTGCTGGATGCTTCCTGCCCTCAAACATCGAACTCCAATTTCTTCAGTTTTGGAACTTGGACTGGCTCTCCTTGCTCTCCTCAGCCTGGAGATGGCCTATTGTGGGACCTTGTAATCATGTGAGTTAGTACTTAATAAACTTATATATATGTATGTATATATACACACACACACTTAAATATTGGAATATACACACACATATATATATACACACACATATTCATTCCATTAGTTCTGTCCCTATAGGGAACCCTGACTAATACAGGGACTCAAATAGAAGCTAAAGGCTGATGCTTTTTCAGGAGCATCTTAAGACCACGTGACTCTGGGCCAGAGCAGAGTTAGAATGTTCATAGGTGGAGGAGAAGAGGAGAATATGTGACTGCATTGCAACTTTTTTATCTATAACTACTCTACCATTTGCAATTACAATAGTTGGGAGATATTCAGTTTTTATCCCTCTCGCTCAGAATCATTGACACAGTTTCTTTGGGGCAGCTGTTTGTACAGCTCTTTTGAGAGTTATCTTTCTGCATCTTATGAGTCATTTGTTAACTGTCTAATACCAGTTAAGGTTCAGAGGAGGAGATAGAAAAAGAGCAGAGAAAGAGGAAAGAGAAACTACAAAGGAAAGGAGGCAAAAGTCAAAGCAAGCAAAATGAAGGCCTATTTTAAGCCTTTTGCAGGAATCTTAAGCTCAAGAAGTCCTAATCACCCACAAACAAACCCACTTCTTCTGTGGTCTTCCACATCCAGTTAATATCAACTCCGTCGTTCAGTTGCTCAGACCAACATTCTGGAGTTCTCTTGATGCTTGTCATTCTTTCACAGTCTGCAAAAATCATCTATCAGCAAATTCTAATGCATCTACTTTCAAAATATACCCAGAATCCAACCTCCTCCACTACTACACCATGATCTGGCCACCACCATATCTTACCAATATTATTATCATGGTCTTCTAATTGGTTTCACTTTTTATCTCCTTAAAGTCTATTCTGTAATGATCCTGTTAAAAATATCACATAAAATGTCATTGCACTCAAATTCCTCATCTCTCTTAGATTAAAAGTTAAAATAAATCCATACGCTGACTGTAAAGCTTTGTAAGATCTCTATCTTCATTACCTTTATGTCTTACAACTTCTTCCACCTTAATAACTCCATCGCACACTGCTACCCTCTCATATGCCAGGCTCTCTCCCACTCCAGAGCTTCCGTACTTGCTTACTCCTGTACCTAAGGCTCCCTTCCTCAGGTATCTGCAGGTTTCATTCTCACATCTCTTTCACTTCAAAGGCCATCTTCTCAATGAGGAATTCCATGATGGTTTTTCAAAATTTTGTAATCCTTCCACCTCCTCCTCACCCCAGCACTCTTATTCTCCTCACTTGCTTTATTTTTCAATACCACTAATCACTGCCTGAATATAATAAATTTTAATGATTTGTTAGTTTTTTATCCCCACTCTTGCTATTCCCCCACCACCACCACCACTAATACAGGCCCCATGAGGTCAGGAATTTTGACTATTTAATTCACTGCTTTATTTCCAGCACTGCTTTATTTCTAGAACATGGCTAAGTACATAGTAGGAATGCCTGAATGAATGATTCTTATAATTTTCCACCCACGACTTTTCTCTGTTATATTTTTCTAAAAGTCCTATTCATAGAACATTAGACATTCTAGATGACTCATGTTTCTTTTCATATTTTTATCTCTTTGTCTTTTGGTTCAATTTTCTGAAATAATTTTTCAACTCTATCTTCCTAACCTTGCGTTAAAGTACTGTTTTATTCAATTATAAATTGAATTTTCCAAAGTTCTTGCCCTCTGATTATAGCTCATTTATAAAATTGTTATTATCTTATGCATCTATTATCTTATGGATCTAATATCTTTTCAAATATCTCTAAGGATACTCTTTGGATATTTTCCCTATGTTTTAGGTTATCTTTTACCCCCTAAATTATCTGTTAACTCTCTTGTTATGTTTTTCTGCTTGTGTGTAAATTTGCATTGAAAACAAAGCCTAGAAAAGTCCACAATAAAATGTTAACTGTGTTGGTAATGATAGCTGGGTGGTAGATTATAGAAGAGTTGATTATAAGTGTGAGTGTACAGTTTTTCTTTTGCTTATCTATGTTTTCTTATTTTCTCAATGAGCACATACTACTATTCTAATAGAGAAGTATTACAAATTTAAATAAAAAATGAAGAGGGAACATTAGTGCAAGAGAAAAACAAGGATAAGTAATATATAGACTGAGGCTTCTGGGAAGAAAAAGACAAACTGAAGGAGACAAGAACATTAGAAATAAATCTAAAAAGAGAAAACTAAGTGGTTCTACTGTCCAGAAGTAACAAAGCTCACATTCCTAATCACTGTATCCTTTTATTCTCTCAAAGTCTTCACTGTTTATTCCAATCACTGTATTTCATGTACTATCTCCAGAAGAACAATTTCTTTTCTTTTAAATAGTTCGCTTTCCAGAGGCTGTGCTGGAATTCTATCTCCCTGGAGAAAACCCTAGGGAAGCCAACAGGGTTAAATTTGTATTATTTCAGTCACGTGGTTACCACCCTTCTCTACAACAGCATACAAGCACTTCTGGAAGAAATCCCATGCCAGGGGCTTGCTAAGTGGGCTTTCCCTCCAGCCATAGACACTGGAGTTGGATTTATCAGGAGCCGAATTTTGTCAGTGGCAGAATTCTATGGCTCAGGCAATTGAAGCTTATCCTTATCTCGTTTGACACTTAAAAGTTTATCCTCTTGAACTATGGGAAGTGAATTCGAAAGGAAGTAAAGTAAAAGTTCACCTAGGCACACTGGATCATATTCGTACTTCATAATAAAGTTTTGAAGTTCTCTGCTGGCTAGCAGGATTAGTATGGAATATCATACAAACTAACATTTTTCAGTAGAGGCAATTTTCTTTGAAAATGAAAAAGTCAAAAACCCTAAAACTTTGTTATTTTAATGTGGAGGAATACATAAGAGCAGTAGTTGAAAACAGTGAAGTATGTGGTGAGGCCATCTAGCATGGTGCCTGGGTCAGAGTAGGTGATAAATAATTTTTTATCACATCTAAATGTTGACCAGGCCTTTCATTCCACAGAGAAGGAAGCCAAGTCTTGGTGAATTAACTGCCTTGTCAAGTGGAAATAAATTGTAGAGCCAGGATGAGAGCTGACATATAGAAGCAAACTTATAAAGCAAACTTAAAAACCCCAAATCATGATTTTAGTAGTGAAAACTTCAACTCATTATTTTTCCCAAGAGAAAAGCATTCTGCCATTTGTGATTACACATGCAGTTGGCTTCATAACAGTTATTATAGTAGTAGACAATCAAATGTTGCGTACACTAATATATTAGCTAGTTTTTTAAAAACAGCATTATTAAAGTAATAATTTACATGTAATAAAATGCATCTATTTCAAGTGCGAAGTTTAATGAGTTTTGACAAAGGCATACACACTTGTAATCACCACCACGTCAATATTTAAACATTTCTGCCACCCCTAAAAGTTCCCTCCTAACCCTTTGCAATTTCTTCTCCCCAACCCCAGCCTCAAGCATCCACTGATGTGTTTTCCATCATTACAGATTAGAGCTGCTTGTTCCAGAATTTTACATAAATGGAATCACACAGTATCTACACTCTTTTGTCTGTCATCTTTTGCTCAGCACGATGTTTTTGAGCTCATCCATGTGTGTTCTTTTTTCTTACTGAGTAGCATTCCATTATATGGATATACCAGATTTAATTATCTATTCACATGTCAATGAGCAGTTAAGATTATTTCCAGAATTGGGCTATTATGGATAATGTTATTATCAACACTTGTGTATGAAAATTGTTTTCATTCTTCTTGGTAAATTACTAATAGTATAATTGCAGGGTTACATGTTAAGCATACGTTAAATTTTAAAGAAATTGCCAAATAGTTTTCCAGAGTGACAATGCAATTTCATATTTCCACCAGCAATGCGTGAGAGTTCTAGTTGCTCTATAACCTTTCCAATGTATAGTATTTCAGTTTCTTAAAAATTTAACCATTCTAGTAGGTGTGCAGTCATATCATATTGTAGTTTTAATCTACATTTTCTTGATAACTATTGATACTGAGAATCTTTTTATGTATTTACTGATCATTTGTATGTCTTCCTTTGCAAAGAATCTGTGGGGGTTTTTTTTGCCCATTATCTATTAAGATTGTCTTATTATTGAGTTGTAAAAATTCTTTATAAATCTTGAGAAAACTCTTTATCAGATATATGTATTCCAAATACATGTATCACAAAACTTAGTTCATACCTTGCCTTTTTATTTTCTAAATTATGTTTGAAAAGTAGAACTTTTTAATGTTAATAAAACATATATCAATATGTTTTATCAATATCAATAATATATCCATTTCTTTTGTTCATTATTTGTGCCTTTTGTGTCATATCTATGAAATATTTATCTTAAGGACACAAAGATTTCCCCTTATGTTTTCTTTTTTTCTTTTTGAGACAGAGTCTTGCTCTGTCACCCAGGCTGGAGTGCAATGGCATGATCTCAGCTCACTGCAACCTCCGCCTCCTGAGTTCAAACTATTTTCCTGCCTCAGCCTCCCAAGTAGCAGGGATTACAGGTATGCACCACTGTGCCTGGCCCCTTATTTTTTTTTCTAGGAACTTTACTGTTTAAACTCTTACATTTATGTCTATGATCAGTTTTTAGTTAAATTTGTGTATAGTGTATAGTCATAATTCATTTTACCCCCATAAGGATATTCAGCTATTAAAGCACCATACATGGAGAAGGCTGTTCTCTCCCCCATTCAACTGTCTTAGCATCTTTGTGGAAAATCAGTTGTCACATAGCTGTGGTTCTATTTCTGGCCTCTATCTGTTTCATTGTTTTGTATATATATCTTTATGGTAATCACACTGTCTTGCTTACTGTATTTTTATAGGACAATGTGAAGGAAGCAGAGAGGTTGCAAAGGAAAGAAAGAGGAAAATACTTTTCTGGCAGGAAATGATGCTGGTTTTCAAATGGGAAAAGTGAAAACATGAGCCCCATTTCAGAACAATAAAGTTTATCCCAATTTTTTTAAGTAATCATTTAATATTTGCTAAGCATTTCTGTAGTCTACGTGTGTGGCATATATAATGGGCACAGTAGAAATATAGGTGGTTACTTCCATTGTCACAACTAGTGACTATTATCTTGTTGCTCACTTTGTTTGTGGTCTTATATTGATAAATTTTAGAATTAATCAATTTTTTTTTCCAGTTTGAGACTCTATTTAGAACACAAGAAGTTCTTTGATAAAGTAATTCGCTAATTATAAGGGTTTTTTGTTTGTTCATTTTTTGGCTTTTTGGGTTTTTTGGAGACAGGGTCTCTGTCTGTTGTCCAGGCTGAAGTGCAGTGGTGCAATCATGGCTCACTGCAGCCTCCAGTTCCTGAGCTCAAGTGATCCTCCCACACCAGCCTCTTAAGTAGCTGGAACTACAGGTGCACACCACCATGCCCAGCTTGCTTATTTATTTATTTATTTATTTATTTATTTATGTAGAGACAGGTTATCTCTCTGTTTCCCAGGCTGGTTTCAAACTCCTTGGCTTAGAGGATCCTCCCATCTCAGCCTCCCAAAGTACTGGGATTATAGGCATAAGTCACTATGCCTGGTCTAGTTATAAATGTAAAGAGTCCATTGAGATGTTTTATTAAAAATGTTTCAGTTAAACTGAGGAAGATATGAAAAACTGGAACCAACATTTATTGATCAGGTACTATTTGCTGCATGTTATGCTTTGTATTTTATATAACAGTCAAATATATAATTGCTACAGTTTGTTAACTACCTATTATGTTTCTGCTATTTTCCCACTTAATTCTTGCAACAATCCTACAAGATGGGTGTTACTATTCCCATCATACATATGTGTCCACTAAAGTTAAGTATTTGACCTACTAGCAAGCAGTGGAAATGCCTTAAAATCTCACCTGATTTGACCTTTAATCCCAGAATGTCCCCGCTTATCATATATCACATTAAGGAGACCCATGATGATAATCTATACATTACATGAATGTCAGGGCAAAATCTAAAATTCAAGTGGCAGTTTGAGCATTTCAAACAGGTCCATTAGCTTCCCACCAGCTACATTAGATCAACATCAGTTTTATTTTCTCTGAATCAGAAAAAAATAATGAACTGAGGGCTAATGAAATATAATCTGAGAGAGTACTCCTTTAACTTTGTTGGGCTAACAATCTTCATCTAACTCAGTAACAGTGAGACACACATAAGAGATAGTCTAAGATGAGAGAGAATGAGCAAGGAAATAATAGTGACGTATGTGGTATGCATTAGCGTTCTCAAAGGGGATAATCTTATCAATTAAGAAAATCCTCTGAGGGCAGGTATCATGACTTTAGAGAAAGCAAGCATCTGAAGAGCTAATGTATTTCACCAAAGTATTACAACTTGTAAGAAAGGGAGGCTAAACTGGACACTTTGCACCAGCATTAGAAAGAAATGGGGCACCGAGGTAAAGTTGGAGAACAAAAGAGTGATTTGTGAGATGAGGGTGCAAGGGGGAGCAAGGGCAGGTGTAAGATCACTTAATTGTTCTTGCTGAAGCTGAGCAGCTCCCTGATCTTGTATCCCTGCTCTTTCTACTCTAGCATGTACAGACAACTAATTCATTTTCTTTTATCTAAGACTTTTAAAGTACCTCTGAGAAAGACGGGGGTATACAAATCAAATTAGAATCACAATAGGTTGGGAACTGATCCAAGAACTTAATATAAGACCTAAATAATAGAAAGCAAAAATAGCAGAAAACTAAGGTAGTTTGCATTCCTATGTCTTATGAATAAAACTAAAATAATCATATCATCCCTTGTTCTTTAAAAGATTTGTGCTGTTAACATTTTGACATAAGAAGTGGTCATTCAAAATAAGATGCCAATGTGATCCACTGACCTTTGGTCTTCTCTTCGAATGACACTCATTTTCCCTCCTCCACCTGTTCTACAGCACAGATTGTAAAGGGGGAAGAATTCAGTGGAATTAAACACAGCATCCACTGACCTTTGGTCTTCTCTTTGAATGGCACTCATTTACCCCTCCTCCTCTTGTACTACAACACAGATTCTAAACGGGGGAGAATTCAGTGGAATTAAACACAACACACACACACGCGCGCACGAACACACACACACACACACACACACACACACACTATCCTGTAGCTCTCAGAGGTAGATTTTGTTTATGTGGAGAAAACCCAATGTCAATTCCACTTTTATACCCTTCTCATAAGTACTTTGTTTACTATATAAGTTCTTTTAATGTAAGTGACTGATCAGGGCATCTCAAGTATACGTGCTTTCAGGGGTCAGGTCTCACCTAATTATAAGAAGACTGGCAGGGAACTGGAACAGTTGTGCCTTATATAAAAATATTCTAATTGTACCTGTTATAAAGGTTGTCTTTCATAAAGAAAATGCACCTATTTATAGGCCCAATTTGAGGCCTTTGCATAAGATTAACTGTTTTGATCAATTGTCTGCCATATTTAACAGAAATCTAATTGGAAATATTTAGACCTTCAACAAATAATTTGATTACAGAATTGTGTGTATGTGTATATTAGAAACTCATATTGAATCAGCATAGCTGATAGGAAGGAAGAGAAATATATCAATCATATTTATCTATTCAACAGCAAACAATGTGATTCTAATTGCTTATGATCTTTTGCATAGAATTGGCAAGTGGTTAAATCAAATTGTTAGGTTACTTATGTCTAAATGCTTAAACATCTATGCTTAAAGATTGGCCTTTTCCAGTTTTCTACTGGGTATTTTTTTGGTGCCAGGTGAAGCTCATTCAAGATATTCAGAATTAACGACATCTTAAAAGTTAGGTAAAACCTTCCTTGATGTATAAATATTTGACATACTCTGTTTTCCCAAGGATGATATCGTGTTTGTGATGGACACGATATCAGTTTTTGATCGCAGAAGACCAAGATTTTGTGAACTCAAATATTCTATTTAAACTGTACATTTTTAAGAGCAGTAGGAAAAGAGTTATTCCAAATTCTAAATTTCAAATCAGAAAAGTCAGTAAACTTGTGGTTCAGGTGAAAGTTTTAGTGGTGTACAACCTCTGTTGATTTTCAGGTGTTAAAAGCAGTAGGAATATATATCATCTTGATACTTACTCCAGCTGCTGAATTTAAGAGATCATTGACCAGATACCGGATTTAAGAGATTCCATATTTACAGACATACATGCTCTTCTCTTCTGCAGAGGAATGAGCTTTAAAAGCCAAGAGATATCAAGTGCATAATGCTCCATAAACCAATATTCTTAATAGACTAATCTGATTGTCAATCAGCTTCTACACCTGTCTGAAGAAACGTTTGACATTTTGTCTATATTCATTTATCAAGGGTCTAAAAATAGATTTAATTTAATAACATTAATGTTCAACTTGTCCAATGTTCGGATCTTATTCCAGGGGGAACAATGCTTGTAGCAATGCTAAAATTAGGAAAGTTGTTTTATGTCGCATTAGTTAACATATGCAAGCTTACTTAACATGTGGATGGCAAATAAGTGTAATTACATTAAAACAAGGAGCTGTAGCGCAGAAGCAATAAAAATAGACTAGGTTGTATTATTAATTCTTGTGTTAAGGGTTTTGAGCCATGTTGATTGGCCTGAATTTTTTGATTTTGTTATGGTACAAAGGGATTGTTTGAAGTAATTTGTCCCCGAGAGAGGCTCACAATCCCAAGCGGGTTTCAATTCAGCAAAGCAAATCTAATTTTGTTTGCTTTATGCAAACCAGAAGGGGCTGTGGTTCATTCTGTTTTCACTGGAGGGGAAAGGCGCACTAATGGGACCTGCTGAAATGCATGCATTGCAAACATCATATCCCTGCATATATTAAATTTAGCTATGTGATGCACTGTGTTCATCATCTCATTGTGTACACAGATACGCTTTAGAACAAAGCCTTTTAATAGCGAGGGAACCTTACTACATTGTGTCAATACTCTATTGTATTTATATTTAATGCCACCATTGGAATACCTGCCCTTAGCTAGAGTATGTTCATATTTGTAATCATTTTGAATTTCAACTGCTTCTTATGTGAAAGTAGGCTATATACTGGGGCTATTATGCTGGACCCTAAAGCCTACATCTGAAGATTAATTACACGTAGGTTGATGAAGATTTCCAATTTTTTTCAGTCTCCACCCCTACACATATACTCCTTGTATACCCTAGTTAAATTGGAGAGATGCTTAGCACCTTGTTGAAAGAACAAGACACATCACAAATCTGAATATCCAGGCTGGAAGATAAATGGAGGATAATAATATCTGCACAACAGGTAATGCTAAAGATGGTCTCCATTCCTGTGACAAATTACCATCCTCCTACCTGCCCCCTCCCCCCAACTCGCTGTGGTCTTTCCTTGACTTGCCAGATACAGCTATGCTGCCAGATACATTTGATCAAATTCATCAAAATTAGAGGGTGCATGAGATAGGAAGGGGAACCAGCACATGATAGATGATAATGCAGTTATTGGCTAGGTGGATTTATTCACATAAAAATGGAATTATTTGTCAATTAAAATTGCATAATGACTGCATCTCCTGTCATGCCAGCACTGTTTTCAGTATGTTTTTGTTTTGAAAACAGTTCCAATACTGCAAATAGACAGACACATCTCCAAACCCTTCAATTTGTCATTAGACATTTGGCGGCATGCCTATTTTGCTGTTAATTTTCCAAAACTACATTAATTTGCTGAATGACTTTTGTGAATCAGTTCACATAAAATTCAAGATGATACTTGTCATGTATCAAAGAGTGACTATTAAAAGCACAGGTTACTTGTAAAAAAAAAAAAAAAAAAAACACTGTGTGAATCAGTTTGAATTTTTTGTTTTAAGTTCAAACTTGGGTTAGCATTAATGATTTTTTTCTTTCCTAATGGAAGTTGCTTAATGAAACATTACAAGGATAATCTTCCTATTTTTTTTTCTGCTTCTGCTTATCTGTTTCTTCAATTTACTAGCATATACATTCTTAATTTGACTTGATTTGGAACAACCCCAGGCATTTGAAATTCAATGGTGTAGCCAAAAATAATTGTTTAATATTGTGAAATAAGGGATTTGGTCCTCAAGGTAGACTGCATCAGACAGTTGTGCAATCTAAACATATAGAGAGATTACTCTGTGCACAGAACCAAATAGCAAGATCACATGATATTCTTAGAAGAATTTGTTCCCTAACAAAAGAGGGAATTTGATTGAGGGATGCTATAACTGTTGCTGGCCTCTTGTAGCACAACATCATGAAATAGTATGATCACCATCAGAAATATTGATTTATTTATATACATACTTCCTTAGTTCACAAAACATATTTACTTTAAAACAATAAAAACATTGCCTTAGTCTTGACATAAACATTCTCCAGTGAGTTGTGACTAGAGATACTCCAGGTCAAAGCACATTTTTTAATGGGTGTGTGTGTATGTGCGCACGCGCTCATGTGAGCATGCACTTGTGTGTGTGTGTTGACCCTTGAGTAACATAGGTTTGAACTGCACAGGTCTACTTGTATGTGGATTCCTTTTGCCTCTGCCACTCTTGAGTCAGCAAAAACAACTCCTCCTCTTCTTCCACCTCTTTAGACTACTTAGAGTGAAGACAACAACAAAGATGAAGACTTTTATAATAATCCACTTCCATTTAATAAATAACAAAAATATTTTCTCTTTCTTAAGTTTTTAATAACATTTTCTTTTCTCTAGCTTACTGTATTTTAAGAATATAGTATATAATACATACACATACAACATAGGTGTTAATATGTTCTTTGTGTTATTAGTAAGGCTTCCAATAAATATTAGGCCTTTACTAGTCAATTTTGGGAGGATCCAAAATTTTACATGGAATTTTAACTGTGCAGGAGATCAATATCCCTAACCTCTGTGTTGCTCAAGGATCAATTGTATATGTGTGTGTGTATGTGTGTATATATATATTTACACATGTATAGTATATGAACATAAATAGGAGATATATGCCTAGTGTGTGTATATATATGCACATACTTATACATAGATATCTACATGCATAGTGTACTCTGTGTCTATATAATCCTTGATACTTTATGGATGTTTTCGTTAAAATTACCTAAATAAATTATAAATTATTATAATGTAATTGGCCTAATCAGCCATAGGGGCTAAATTAGACAGAATATAATTATATGAACCCCTAGTGAGTTCAAACCTGCAACAAACACCATAAGAAATCATACCACTTTGAGCTGTAAGCCTAGAAAGGTATATGTGGTTGAAAAACAAAACAAACAAAAAAAAAACAGTACAGGATGATATCCTCTATTTCCCAACCTGTGTACCTTATCCTGGTCTACCTCCTCAGTATGATGAGAACAGGGAGCTTGGGAGGATGAGAAGAGTGGAAAAAGTGATGGCTAAAGTCCTCCTGCTGTGCTACACTGTTGTTTAATTACTGCCAATTCAGGATGAATCTATACCACATTTGGTAAGATTGACAAAGTATCACATCAGTGAGAGTGAATGTAAATGTTTCCTAATAAACCAACTCATCCCAGTAATAACATCTTCCTAGATTAAGCTCTAATATTCAAAAAACAATTGGAGATGTCAGAATCGAGGAATTTAATTTCCTAGTGTGCTTTTCCAGAAGGCAGCACAACATGCACACTCTACCCCAGGGCACCGGTAAGTCCTGTACAGACGTTTCTTCTTAACCCTGAAGTACTGAAGGCAGTCCCTGCCCAAATTCCTGTTCACTAAGCAGTCTAAGTTTGCATGGGAAGTTATATCTGTTCTCAGAGATCTTCCAGCCAAAGCAGTGTGCTGATAAATGTTTAAAAATCAGCTCTCTTGGGGAAAAAATATAAAAGCAATAACCCTGATTTGTAATGTGGGCTAATTCCAAGCTGTCAATGTGATACCACTGAATGCAGAGTGGGGAACAAGCACGAAGTATCATCATTCCATAGAATAACCATTCATGTAGACACAATAGATGCAAATAACTTCAAAAGCACAGATTAGAGCAAAATGTAGTAAGATAAGAAGTAATAAATTTGGAGTGCTACTGTTATTTTTAATATAATTTATTGAATCTTAAGATTAAATACTTTTTAAAAATTAATTGTTAATACTGGCTTTATATAAAAACGGCTTACAAAATCCTAAAAATGTGATAGTCAGCCTTACGAGTTGGTGAAGACGGCCCCAATACACAACTGCCTCCATCCAGTCTCACATACACAGCACACAATTAGCTTCCTGGTTCATTAGGATCTGCCCAGAGTTATGCCTCATCAAATGTGGAAATATTTGTCCTGGCAATAAGCAAAATAACTTCTTGCTAATCAATTGCCCTTAATATGGTTGTGCAGTACTGTCTCCACCTGTATTTTCAGTGGTGCATTCTTTTTTGTTGCCATCGAAGTCCCTTGTTGGACCTTTATTTTATTCAACTGCATGGGGAACATAGCCTCTGTCTGCATTTCTTTGTCTAGGAATAGTGATTCTGCATTCACACATAAAGAAGAAGAGAAAGAGAGCTTCTATACAATGGTGTGGAGTGCTATGAAATTTTACTGACACAAGTCTGGGAAGACTGCCTGATCTGTATTTGGAACAATGCTATTTTGTTTAATTTGATATATGTGTGGGCTTTTTATTCAAATAGAGTTGAACAGTTTGTTCCAGTGGGGGAAAAAAGGGCTGCTTGTTACAGAAAGGTTATTTATCATTCACTATACCACTTGGCATTCTGAAGAAAATTGTAAGAATTCTCCTTTTGGGGGCTGTATGTTGCTATCCTAGCCTCCGTACAAAGAGATAAAGCAAAAGTTGAAGGAAAGATCCTTGGAGGCTGATTTGGGGCAGTGTTTTAGATGCCCTCAAATGAAGGTGTTTCTCAGCCTTTAAAAATATTCAGCTACCCATTCCATCACTCATTTTTGCAGCTAATTGGACATTTTAAAGTATGAATTCCCACTGCTTCAAAAGATTCAATGCCAACATCAATTAACACCTTCTGGAGGAAGAGTATATAGATGAAGAGCTAAAAAAATCTTAGCAGTGTAAGCACAATTGAACTTTGCTATCCCAGGCAATATTTTTATTCAACATTGCTCTAAAATGCTCATTTTTACACTGTAATTGCAACTCTTTCTCTTGTTTATTTCCTTGGTCTCAACTCAACTACTGTCCATTCAAATTCAGTTCAACTTTGACTCATTTATAATCAATTTCAGGTTCTACAGATTACCACACCAGTGACTCACACTGTAGGAGAGAAACACATACTATAGAATTCAGATGCTGTAGACTTTTCTAAGATCAATAAAAATGAAAAAAAAAATCAATTATATGGAAAAAATGTAACCACATATCATTTACTTTTCTATTCATTCCACAAATATTCACTAACCATATACAATTTAGGGACACTATGATACATAACTAAATATTTTTGAAATAATGTTGTCTATTTGAAAACTTAAATATATTATAATACAAGTAGAGTGAAATTGAAATTCTTCCATATCTTTTCATTGGTAGTCCAATAAACCTGAACAGCCAACTCGTATTTATGAATTATCTTATACGTGATCATTTTACTGTGTCATTCTCCTTTCACAGCTGTCCCCAGCCCTTCTGAAATGTAAGTATTTGTCAGCTAGAGGCCACTGTGTTTTACCACTTCCACCACCAGACTTGGGGCCTTCTAGAACTTCAGCAAACATTTATCAGATTGAACTGTACCCTCCCCTTTCCACTTTCATTAAGACATATATGAAATGAGCATGTTCAACCACAACATTTAATACCATGTGATTCAACAAATTAAGGATTAATAAACAATCACTTCCCCTGGGACCAAAGATCATCAAAGATCACCTAGTGGACAAGGTCAGGAAAAAGTGGAGGTAGACATTTAATTGGACCTTAAAGGATGCTAGAAATGCTAGAACTTAAGTAAGAAAATATGCATAGGACATTTAGCATAATTCAGCAGAAGTTGTTATTAAACAGATTTGGGTATTCTTCCAAACTATAATCCTAAATTATAGGAGCTACATAGGATTACTCTAAACATAACCTACAAAGCTGCCCTAATGTCTATTAATTCTCTTCCTGGCATGCAGACACTGAAAGTACTTGATGAGAGAGGTTTCTAGCAGGAGGGGACATTGAAGGCAGGTCTTAAGGATGGAGAAGAAGAGAAGAAAATACCTATAAAAGCACGAACAACCTGGGCACAATGGCTCATGCTTGTAATTCTGGAACTTTGGGAGACTGAGGCAGGTGGATCACTTAAGATCAGGAGTTTGAGACCAGCTTGGCCAACATGGTGAAACCACGTCTCCACTAAAAATACAAAAGTCAGCTGGGTGTGGTGGGCACTTGTAATCCCAGTTACTAGGGAGGTTGAGGCAGGAGAATTGCTTGAACCCAGGAGGTGGAGGTTGCAGTGAGCTGAGATTGCGCCATTGTACTCCAACCTAGGCAACAAAAGCAAAGCTCCATCTCAAAAAAAAAAAAAAAAAAAAAAAAGCATGAACAAAGTGTGATGGACAGGAATGTGAAGTCGTCTTCCATGAAGAAGGTAAAGATTAGCTAGGTAGAAACGGAAGGACCATTTGTCATAATAAATAATAAAGTGTCATTTATTGAGCACCTATTTTGTGCTAGGCATGATGGTAAATATTATACATGCCTTATCACTATCTTAAAAAAAAAAAAAAAAAAAAAAAAAAAAAAAAAAAAAAAAAAAAAAAAAAAACCTGTGGCAGTGCAAACATTTAAGAGGAAACTGAGCCTCCAATAATTACACCATACACCTAATGTCAGGTTAGTGGGTTTGGGATGGTGAGAGAATGGAGGATTTTAAACAGAATGACAAGTAGTTTGAATTTAATTTTACAGGGGAGACACAAAGGAAACAGATTCCAGGAAACCTTGGTACAGAGAGAAAGGTTTCATGCCCTGGTTAGAAGGTCCCTGAGGTAGCCTGGGTTAGAGTGAAAAATACCTGAATGTTGAAGTTGGCTGTGGATTTGAAAAGCAAAAACAAATCTAAGAGGAATGTGAGAGAAGGTGTTAAAAGTACTTGACAACGGGGTTGCAGGATGAACAGAATAAAAGAGGATAAGAATAGATCATGTGTCCATGATGTGAAATTCGTTCATTCTAACTTTAAAATGTATTGGAAGTCTTGTACATTAATGATTATAACAAATTTGACCGTTCTTGAGTCAAATAACATTTCTCTTCTCACATCATTAATATTTTCAGTTGTGTGGAACCTACCAATCCTCCTACCTTTCTTTTATCCCAAGAACGTATAATGAATTATAAGTAGGATCAATAATTATGAGCTGCTAAAAGGAAAACAAACTCAATAGATTAATTTGGCAGGAACACATGCTGTATGGCTTTGAAAGCCTGTGGAGTCTTTGAGGGCTCTTGGGCCAAAAGGAAGGGCATATGTCAGACAAATGGGACTCTATTCTAAGCACAGCTCACACGGGAGGGCTTAAAAGAACAGACAAAGAAGCCTGGAAAGGAAAACGGAGAAAACAGTGGGGAACATAGAGATACAGAAGGTCAGAGCACATAGAACCTACGGGAAGGAGAGATGCAATCAATGTGATGAAAGACAGACTTCTGGAATACTTGAGCAGCACAGAGAAAATGAGCTTAAGAATGCTCCACTACTAGGCTACATGGGAGAACATAGAAAACGGATTGAATAACTAGAATA
The DNA here is from genome assembly GCF_024542745.1 of Macaca thibetana thibetana. Classification (NCBI taxonomy): domain Eukaryota; kingdom Metazoa; phylum Chordata; class Mammalia; order Primates; family Cercopithecidae; genus Macaca; species Macaca thibetana. The sequence continues at coordinate 95,529,066 of NC_065581.1, forward strand.
AATTGGTGGTCAGAAAACAATGCTGGAGTACGGTATTAGCAATGGTGATCGAATGGCTATAAGCTCCACAATTAAGTGCCTTTCATCTGTGTGTGAAAGTGTCCTTCGTACAACAACTCTCATTTTAAAATCTTACAAAATTTGAACACATTCAGACCATCATTCACTCTCAAAATATACTCAAGGAGTGAGTACTAGAGAGGCAATTACTGTTCATTGTAGCTGTTCTTACTTATATCACAAGTGTTCTTGTATCTTAGGGTACCACCAGAAGTCCAGGATCCCTTGCTCCTGCTCCAGAGCTCCATTCGCCAAATATGAGGTCACTCTAACAGGAAGCAAGTCCGTCATCTAAAGCTCCAAAGATCAATGAGGTGGTGCTTATAACATCATTCGAATTCCCAGACCTCCATCCAGGCATGAGAACACATGTTCTCCACAGCTTCAGTAATAATATGTAAAAGATGTACAAAGTTAAGAGAAGATGTACAAAGTCAGTCACGACAGAGAAAGTAACTCTGAAATTACAAGGTCCAGAAATTTTACATTTTCATCTTTATGACACTGAACTATGAGAAGCATGCTTAAAATACATTTAAGCGAAGTTAAATACATGGTAGATTCTACTGTCTTCCCTACAGGGCAGAGTCAGTGAAAGGAACTGATTAAAATGTTAACCCTTCTGATTGATTCAAGAGTTGATGACACTATGTCTACCCAAATGAGTTTGAAAGCACTTGACTAGCCCAATCCATATATTGGATAATAGAACTTGTTTTGTAAGTGACGAAAAGAAAGATTGGTTATTTTACATAAATCAACATCACTATAGGAATTATCTGGTAAACTCTTCATGGACATACTTTCCTTAGACCAGACCCTTTTCATTTCTCTTTATTTTCATTCTTTTACTTTTATTTTTCTTTCCTTTTTTTTTCTAGATGAAGAGTGAAGTCATGTATAGATTACAACGTAAAATCTTCCCCACACTTGCAATGAGGACATAGGGTCTGTTTTGTAGGAAAAAAAAAAAAAAGAATTAGTCTCTTTCAATGTGCTTACTTTTTGCAGTAACCAGAACCATGCCTGCATGCCACTGTGCCACAGTCTGCCAAAGGAACTCCAATATAATTGCCGGTCAGTTCCCCCATAAATAAATCTTCCAAAACAATGAGTCATGCATGTAAATATTGCCCTTGCAGAGCATATTTATTGCGTGTTGATGCTGATTGTTTAAAAAGAGGTTATGGTTCAATAAATTGAACACCTGAGCTGAGCGCTTGTAGGATGAAATTGAGAGACGGGCAGATCAATTTAGACTCACTTCTACTTTTCGATCTGTTTAATAGATTTTTAAAATGACACTTAGAGCCCCATGGAGGCAGCAGCACTTCACATCCTCCCTCAGATACACCTCATCCGGCACTCCCAGGCTTGCTGCACTTGGAAAAGCTGATGATCCTGTGAGCAGAAATTCGCAGAGCATGCTCTTGGCCTCCTGCTCTCAGCTGAACCTGGCTCATTTATTCAGCTGGTATTGCGAGTTTGGGGGCACGACAGTACATCTGACCCCTTTGGGGTAAAATTTGATCTGGCATTTCATTTCAAGGGCTCAGCCACTGGTCTGTCAAATCTTCATTTTGCGGGTGCCCACTAGAACTGCTGACGCTTGTCTCTAACTCCCTCGGCTTTCATCTTTCACTGGCAATAAACATGTCACCCTGCTGAGGTGAAACACAATCTGGAATTAAATTTACTGCATATAAAATATAGTGCCCTCTTTATTGGTTCAAATACTTGTCACTCATAATTTATTTGCCCGTGTATGGCCTTCATGCAGGGAGAAGAGTGCTGCAAACAGAGAGGGGCTTTGGTGTTCATTGTTGCTGGGATCCTTTTCACTTTTCATTCTTTCCCATCCTTGGTCCTAAAATCACACTTACTGGCTTGGGCTAATCTGTTTTCCGTGAAGCACCTCAAATAAAACTGGAACCCTCTGCCAAAGTGTGGTGAGCATGTCGCTGAGAGCATTGGCGCCAGGCTCGTTGGCTGAGCTGCTGCGTGTTTGCTAGGAAGTGGCAACAGCATGGCACCTGGTATGCCCTCCAGTGAGCAAACCCCAAATACAAATTGGGGGAAAGGGAGGAGGGATTTAGTCTTCGTCAGTTTCAATCTCCCACTTGCCATGCCTTCCCTTCTGGCACTCAACTTTTTCATGATTTATTCCAAATACTGTCGATCAGCTTTAACTAATACAGTTCTTGTATGAAGCACCTCTCTAATCTCTTCAAACACAGATGTGGAAGCACGGCTTAGAGCATGGAGGCCAACAAAACCCTCTGCCTGTACCAGTGATTAGCTTTGATTGACACAGAACCCTTATGCTCTCCTAGGCATCCTCTCACACCCATAAATGATTGTTCTAAAAATGAGACGCACAGGGTACGATGGGCACCAGCTTCAATAAATTTGCGGTGCAACCATACTAGCAGATAACGCGTAAAATACAACACTAGATACATGACATTGCTCCCGCCGCCTTCCAATGCTATTTCTTTTTATCACTTTTAGGTCTGTCTCTTTATAGAAAAGGTTTTAGTGAACATTAATTTCTCATTTAGAATTGTTAAAACATGCAAAGATGTATGTTTTATCTTTCCCTTCTGTTTTCAACATTATATGGTCCCAGATATAAAAATTTATAAAAACAGAAATGTTGGGACTTTTATGTGTTTTCAGCTTGCTTTTAAATATGAGCTCAAAATTTGAATTTAACCCTCCAGTAGTATTCAGATCACCAGAAAGGAGTACATGTCAGTGACACAAATCCAGATTTCCACAGACTATTCAAATAACTTTAAAAACTTATTAATTTCAGTGACATATACTATGTTTTCACTTTGATTAATTCTGCCATCTTATCTCATGCTGAGTTGTGAAACCTGAGAAACTTCCCCACTTGTACTGATTGTTTGGGACCGTATCATACAGCAACAGTGGGTAAAGATACAATCTTCTCCATAGGAAGAATGTCCTTTGAAGGTAGAAGTGCTCTTCAGACTCCAGATAATTCCTGCTGCCTCAAGGATGGTCCTCGGGGTTTACGGTAAATCTCCAGTGATTCTCCCAGATTGTCTCAGATCTTAAACTTCTGGTGGTAAAGTTTTCCAGAGTTAGAAGATGTCATTACTGTCTTCCCATCCCCAGAAAACAGTCACTTTTTGACTAGCCATGGATATGAAATGTCTCTCTCTGCCTGCCTTTTCCAAGCAGCAGTGTAAGTGAAGAGAGAGACTGAATAGGAATTCTTGCTCCAACCAGCTATGAAATGCCTAATTCTATTTGCATCTGCACACATATGCAGTTAGATGTTTTATTCATTACTTACACACTTACTTCCAAAAGAAACTTACGAAGAGCAAAAGAAAAAGCATATTAGTGTTTAAGATTTCCAAATAGCCTAAGTTAAACATTGATTTTCCAAATGTTTTCTAAAACATTTTTAAAATAGATTATATATGTAGAAGGAGAATAATTAAAGGAACATAATAATATTTTAGAAAGTATCTCACCTCCTAATCAGTTCTAGGATTATAGAAACAGAGTAGAAAAATAATTTATCTCATTTCATTTTAAGCCTGAGGAAACTGACAGCCAGGTAGTTTAAGCGACTGACCCAAGATTTTCCAGTTAGCAAATAGAAGAGTAAATAATAACATAAGGTTTTTGTCCAACACTATGCTCAGTATCTACTAGTTGCTGGCATACAATAAGTCTCACTAAATAACCGTTGAATGAAGAAATAAATGCACACCAAGGTCCCCAGACCTTAGAAGCTGAGAGTGATCCCACATCTACCCTCTCTGGGTGAACGTGCCAGTACACACTTAATCAGAGCTGCTTGTACAAGACCTGTGAAAGGTTAAGAGCAAAAATACTGCTCTTTGTAAAAACCTCAGAAAGTACTTTTTTTGTACTTTTTAAACATCCATTAATCCTATCCCGGGGCGAAAGTTATACTCTCTATTCCTTTTAAATTAGGAATTTAATGATTGTTTCAAGAAATTCAATGGACTTTCCATTCCACACAGTGTTTGACAGAGTGATTTTGCTTCTACATGCACTGTTCCACAACAATACTGCTATATTCTTCCCTCCTTTACAGTTGGAGAACATGAGGCTCAGAGAGTAAAAATGACTTCCCAGAATTCACATAAAGTCTAAGGCAGAGCCCAATTTTGAACCGGGTTTGTTATCTCACAATCTAGGGCACTGTGAATGGCACAAGGCTCCTGAAAAGAAATGACATCTCTGTTTTAAAGAACTAGCAGTACAAAGACTAATTACACCAAGTAGGAATTTAATTTCTTAGTTAATTTTTCAACAATCCAATGGATATATTAGCACTTTTTATCATTCTTTAACCATTTGCCAAGTGAGTGCCTGATAACTGTACATTATTATTTGATTTTCTAATTCTTTGGACATCCTTGAGAGATAAAGAAACAGAAAAAAGAAAAAATTCAAGCTAATGTGTCATTACCATTTATAAAATTTCACTAGATATTTTAGAATGTCTGATTATCACTCACTGTAAGATTATATGCGACCAATAAAATAATCAGTTATCTACAGCACTTGTCATAATAATTTTCTCTTCAAGTGATAGTACAAATTTTTGCTTTTATTTTGGAGTATTTTTTGTTGTATTGCATTTGCATTCTTTCAGTTTTATTTACAGTTTTATTGAAATGTAAAATCTACCACGTAAGCACCAATAAAACCAAATGTGAAAATACACATCTTCTTTGAGTTTTTGTTATGTGATTGTATCTGAGTATATTTTTCCCAGTTAGCTATCCTGTATGTACAAGTTCAAACTTCTGTCTGAAGTATAAATTATATTATATTGTAAAATCTATTAAATGTGTTCTTTAAAATGGCTACTATATCTCTTATTATGTACATGAAGTACATTTATGTCCCCTAAACTTTAAAACAGTTTAGATCAGAATAAGAACTAGGGATTTCAGATTGGCCAGCATATGTGCATTGGATAATCTACAGTATTTGTGTGAATGGTATTGCCCTGGGAGGGCGAAAAGAGAGAGAAAAGCAGCCTATTTATGACTAAGCCTTTTAAAATGTCTCAGCATTAAAGGAATTAGAGGAGAAAGAGGGTATCATGATGGAGACAGACCCAAAGGTATGAATGGTAATTAAGGGAGGAGAATGTTTTAAGTGAAGAAAGATGTCAACAAAGGCAAATGCAGCAGTGGAATTCCTCATGACAAGGATTGATAGTCCTTTAATTTGGCAAGAATGAAGGTTAGCCTGAATCAACCAGAGCTTCTCTGTGAAGCAGGGAAGATGGAATTCAGATAGTGGTGAGTTGAGGAATTAACAGAAACTGAAGAAATGGTATAAATACAGATATTTGCTTGGCTGGATAAATATTACATAATACTATAAGTCTTCCCAAATGTATTTTTAAAATTTTCTTTCTGTAAGTAATAATGTATGTTGATTTGTACAAAGTTTAGAGGCTATGAGAAAGTGTGAAGAATGAAATTCATCTAAAATCCCATGACTCAGAGAATACTAAAGTTTTGTTCTATTTGCTTCAAGACTGTTCTATGCAATTTTTTTTTGACGTTGAGTTCGTTCTACATATACAGCTCTGTATTCCTTTCCACTTGTCACTATTTTGTACATTTATCAATGACTGTTTTGGAATGCATGAATTTAGTGTATTTTTTTAGCTTCAAGGGAAAAAATCCTCCAGTGAGGAATCATTGAAGGGACAAGTAAAAGAGATAAACCACTGGATTGATGTCCTACAGGTGATGAAAGAAAATTGATTAGGAACATAGAAGGAAGAAGGAAATAAGAAATACACCAACACAGATATATTTGTGAAGGGGAGTCAGGGGCTGAGTGAATTTGTACACGTTTTAAATGGCTAAGAATGAAATCACCAGTATTTAACTAAGTATCTTGACTATCAAGAAGTAAACACATTGTCAGCTTGAACACAGTGCCAACTTGAAACTGAAAACCAGGAAATTATAATGTCAGTAATCCGCATGGCAGCGGTTTTCCCTCCAGCTGCTCTCAGAACTATGTTTTTTCAACATATAATAGTTCTGGGCAATTTCTTTACCTTTCTCCCTACTCATGTATCAAATATAATTTCCTTACCCCTCTTTAGTAACTCTGCTTAAGCAAATCTGAAATTGACCATAGAGAGCATGAACTATTTTGTGCCTAAAATCAGCCTCACAATATATGTGAGATTAATCATCTTTTGGGATCTCCCCAAAAGACTGTGTCTATTTCATCTCATAACATCTTTGTAGAAGGTATGCTGTTTCAGAAAGGGGCTTATTTTCTTTATATTTTCTTTACAGCGAGGGGAAAAATTATATTTACACAACTTTGAGATTAAAAATCTATTCATTTATTTATAATTAGTTATAGTCTAATAAAGCAGGATTGAGGGTTGAAAAGAATGTTTTTCCCAAAGTTTTTCTGCTTAACTTGAGCACCACTCAACCATAATTTGTCTTTTCTCATTGCCTTGTTCTCCTATGCAAGTGTTAAAACTCTCCATCAGTCTTCATAAGAAATAGTTTTTTTCTTTCTTTCTCTTTCTTCTTTCTTTATTTTTTCTTTCTTTTTCTTTCTTTATCTTTCTTTCTCTCTTTCTCTTTCTTTCTTTTTCTTTCCTTCTTTCTTTCTTCTCTCTCTTTCTCTTTCTTTCTTTCTTGGCAGCATTCTGTCAATGCATTAAAGTTCTCAGATTCAGGCTGCTTAACACGGTTAGGGTATGTCTATTCTAAAAGCACATATCAACATCAGAAGATAAGTCTTTCTCAGTGGCTAGTCATACTGTTTAATGAAAGATGATGCATTAAGTCAGGAATTGATATGGTTAGGATACCAAATTTGTACCAGAATATGAGCTTTCCATCATTTAAGTTTACCAATATCCCATGGAAGAGTTGAGATGATTACAAACATCTTCACTGTATTTGCAGCCAATATACAGTAGATGGTACTGGATGGACAGCTTATATTTAAGGGCATTTGCATTTTCATCTATAATGTAGAAAACTGGATGTGTAGTCCATGTCTAGATTCTTCAAATGGCAGACCATAATCATCCTTTTTCAGCCTTTATAATATGTGTTGTCAGGCTCTTCTGAGAGACTTCTAATAGGGTCTTGGAAAAATGCCACAGGCAAACACTTCCACTGCAGCTGATTCATAAATGCCTTTGGAGTTGTATTACAAATCCAGCAACCCCTGAGGTTTGATGGGAAGGTCTGCCAAGGTTCAACTGGGATTGCCTATTAGCCCACTGAACTCCCCTGAGCCCTAGAGACTCAAGAGTGGGTTTGATCCAAGCAACTTGGTGAGGAGAGACTCATTGTCTCTATTGGGAAGGTAAGGTATACACATTTTAATCTAGGAAGGCTGATTTGAGCCAAAAATTGTCACATCCACTTCTTTCTGCCTGTTGATATAGTACAAAAGGCTACAATTAAAATTTAAGTGATAAAAGTGATTAAGGGAAACAATGTCGTTTGATGTGATCTTGTTTCTTTCTTCATATGTAGAAAAGATGTCCTTGATTGACATAGAATGAATACTTAATTTCCTTTTTCCCATTATTCCTCAGAATGAGAGAGATAGAGGAAGTGTGTAAAGTTCACATGTAAAGGGGTGATGCCTATTTTGTTCACTATTGTGTTCATAAAGATTAGAGCAGGGAATAAATGATAATGATTGTGGAATGAATGTTTGTATTAGTGACTGTCTAGAAAGAGGAATAGATTTAAGGTTTAGGCCTTTGGAGAGTTGCTCAGGTTGCCAACCTATGTGGGCACTAACACATTACTGAGATGATATGAATCAAATTTAATGATCAGAAGTCTTCTCAGGTGCAGGAATAAATGTAGTCAATGTGGTGAAAGGTAGGATGCCCCCTTCTAAAAAGACAAGCTCAAAGCACAGCAAAACGCCATCAAGGACGTGGACTGGGATACTTGCAGGGAAACATTCTGGCATGGAATATGAAACATGGGACAAGAGAAGAATTACTCCGGACAATGGTGGAGTAGTTGGATCCTTCCTCCAGCTGTCCTACTTCATCACCCTCTCTGTGCAGAGCTAACTCTCTGAGTAAGCATGCAAGAAGAGGAGCTCATGTGGAGAGGTAAGAAATAGCCTTTTCATGCTTACAGTGATAAAGAGGAGAAACTGTCAGCTCTCGTTTCTTTGTAAATAGGATTGCATTCTGCCCTAATAGTTCTATTTTTCAAACAAGGTTAATACACACTTACAATTTCCTTTCCACTTGCAAGATTTCCTTTTAGTGGAATCATATTTGTCCCCAGCTTCATAGAACACGTTTAATTCTCTCATTGTCTTCCTCCCACTTGCCACCTCCTGATCTGTGTTCGTCTTCACATAACTGTTTCTTAACTTCTCTTCAGTCCACTAGCCACAATTTACTAAAGACCTAAGAAAAATTACTTAACCTTTTTATTTAGCCTCAGTTTCCTCAACTGTAACATTAGATTAATAATAGTCCATTTACAAGGTTGAGCTGATAATATAATAATATTTTTTGAAATCTTAGGTAAGATATTAACAAAATGGTGAAATAAGAAGTTGCCCCCTTTAAATATCCTAGGCAGCAATAATTTTGCAGCTATCCACAAACAAAAGTGCACTGGTAGGAGCGCCTCTTGTATGCACCCTGAGACAGGCCCATTGAAATTAGTTTGGCTGTGATTCAGATTCATCATCTCTCAACAACAGTGTGAGGTCAGTCATGCCTACCTAGGGACCCACCAAGTGAACCAATGGGAGTCCTTCTCAGGACTTAATAGGAGCCACACCCATGTATGCATCTGGTAACAGGCCTGGCATCTGCAGACCCAACTGCAGACCCTGCTCCAGCATCAGCTATACTGACCAAGGTCCTGAAAGCAATGCTATCTATTGAGAGACCAGGTAGGATCCACAACTTTCCAAACTTCTGATAATAGGCCTGCCAATTGTAGACTCTACTGCAGACCCAGCAGCAACCATGTGATCCAGCTATATGTGCACTCTACTGCCATCATAGAGGTCAATCTCATTAGCCCACGGGTCCAACAGGGGAAGTTATTTACCATCCAAAACCAATCTATGAAGACTTCAAGGGATGTTTACCTCTTCAAATGCACATGAACTAATACAAGACTACACAGGTTATGAAGAATCAAGCAAATATGTCATCCCCAAAGGAAGCTTATAAAGCTCCAATAACCAACTCCCCAAAAATAAAAATCTAAGAGTTACCTAATGAATAGTTCAAAACAGTCAACTCAAAGAAGCTCAGTGAGACACAAGAGAATATGGATCAAGAACTAAACAAGACCAGGTAAATAATAGATGAATGAAATGAGAAGGTTAATAGGAAAAAAATAGAAAACTTTTAAAAATCAAGCAGAAATCCTAGAGCTGAAGAATACAATAACAGAAACAGAATATTCAATAGAAAGCTTCAACAGCATATTTGATCATGCAGAGCAAAGTATCAATGAGAACACAGGTCATTTGAAATTAGTAGATTAAAGGAACAGAAAGAATGAAAAAATGTGAAGAAAGTGTATGAGACCTATGGGATACCATCAAATGAACAAATATATATGTTACAGGGGTCCCAGAAGGATAAAAAAAAAAGGAGGGCAGAAAGCTTATTTCCAGTAATAATGGCTGAAAATGTTCCAAATTTAGGGAGGTATTTATGAACCACAAAAGTCCTCAAGTAAGAGCCACTCAGAGAAGATAATCCTAAGACACATTATAATGAAATTGTCAATATTCAAAGACAGGGCAAATTTTGGAAGCAGCAAAAGAAAAGAGACTCATCACCTACAAATAAGCCTTTGTAAGAGTACCATCTGATTTCACAGCAGAAACCTTGTAGGCCAGGAGGGAGTATAATGATATACTAAAAGTACTGGGGAAAAAAAGAACTGCCAAATAAGCTGGCTATAGTATTATTTTGTATTGGGAGAGATTATCACCACTCAATCTATTTTACCAGAAATGGTAAATGGAGCTCTTTAAGCTGAAATAAAAGGATGCTAAGTAACAGCATAAAAATAGAAAGCTCACCAGTAAAGGTAAATGTATATTCAAATTCATGGGCAAAAACTGGAAGCATTCCCTTTGAAAACTGACACAAGACAGGGATGTCCTCTCTCACCACTCCTATTCAACATAGTGTTGGAAGTTCTGGCCAGGGCAATCAGGCAGGAGAAAGAAATAAAGGTTATTCAATTAGGAAAAGAGGAAGTCAAATTGTCCCTGTTTGAAGATGACATGATTGTATATTTAGAAAACCCCATCGTCTCAGCCCCAAACCTCCTTAAGCTGATAAGCAACTTCAGCAAAGTCTCAGGATGCAAAATCAATGTGCGAAAATCATAAGCATTCTTACACAGGAATAATAGACAAACAGAGAGCCAAATCATGAGTGAACTCCCATTCACAATTGCTTCAAAGAGAATAAAATACCTAGGTATCCAATTTACAAAAGATGTAAAAGACCTCTTCAAGGAGAACTACAAACCACTGCTCAATGAAATAAAAGAGGACACAAATGGAAGAACATTCCATGCTCATGGATAGGAAGAATCAATATCATGAAAATGGCTATACTGCCCAAGGTAATTTATAGATTCAATGCCATCCCCATCAAGCTACCAATAACTTTCTTCACAGAACTGGAAGAAACTACTTTAAGGTTCATATGGAACCAAAAAAGAGCCCACATGGCCATGACAGTCCTAAGCCAAAAGAACAAAGCTGGAAGCATCACGCTATCTGACTTCAAACTATACTGCAAGGCTACAGTAACCAAAACAGCATGGTACTGGTACCAAAACAGAGATATAGACCAATGGAACAGAACAGAGCCCTCAGAAATAATACCACACATCTACAGCCATCTGATCTTTGATAAACCTGGCAAAAACAAGAGATGGGGAGAGGATTCCCTATTTAATAAATGGTGCTGGGAAAACTGGCTGGCCACATGTAGAAAGCTGAAACTGGATCCCTTCCTTACACTTTATACAAAAATTAATTCAAGATGGATTAAAGACTTAAATGTTAGACCTAAAACCATAAAAACCCTAGAAGAAAACCTAGGCAATACCATTCAGGACATAGGCATGGGCAAGGGCTTCATGTCTAAAACACCAAAAGCAAAGGCAACAAAAGCTAAAATTGACAAATAGGATCTAATTAAACTAAAGAGCTTCTGCCCAGCAAAAGAAACTACCATCAGAGTGAACAGGCAACCTACAGAATGGGAGAAAATTTTTGCAATCTACTCATCTGACAAAGGGCTAATATTCAGAATCTACAAAGAACTCAAACAAATTTACAAGAAAAAAATAACCCCATCAAAAAGTGAGCAAAGGATATGAAGAGACACTTCTCAAAAGAAGACATTTATGCAGCCAACAGACACATGAAAAAATGCTCATCATCACTGACCATCAGAGAAATGCAAATCAAAACCACAATGAGATACCATCTCACACCAGTTAGAATGGCGATCACTAAAAAGTCAGGAAAAAAACAGGTGCTGGAGAGGATGTGGAGAAGTAGGAACACTTTTACACTGTTGGTGGGATTGTAAACTGGTTCAACCATTGTGAAAGAGAGTGTGGTGATTCCTCAAGGATCTAGAACTAGAAATACCATTTCACCCAGCAATCCCATTACTGGGTATATACCCAAAGGATTATAAATCATGCTGCTATAAAGACACATGCACACGTATGTTTATTGCGGCATTATTCACAATAGCAAAGTCTTGGAATCAACCCAAATGTCCATCAGTGACAGACTGGATTAAGAAAATGTGGCACATATACACCATGGAATACTATGCTGCCATAAAAAAGGATGGGTTTGTGTCCTTTGTAGGGACATGGATGCAGCTGGAAACCGTCATTCTCAGCAAACTATCACAAGGACAAAAAACCAAACACTGCATGTTCTCACTCATAGGTGGGAATTGAACAGTGAGAACACTTGGACACAGGAAGGGGAATACCACACACTGGGGCCTGTCGTGGGGTGGGGGGAGGGGAAGGGATAGCGTTAGTAGTTATACCTAAATGACAAGTTAATGGGTGCAGCACGCCAACATGGCACAAGTATACATATGTAACAAACCTGCATGTTGTGCACATGTACCCTAGAACTTAAAGTATAATAAAAAAAAGAAAAATAAGAAAAAGAAAGGAAGACATGAGAGAGGATAAAAGAAGCAAAAGAACCACAAAACAATAGGAAACAATTAACAAAGTGGCAATAGTAAGTTCTTATATACCAATAATTGCTTTAACATAAATGAATTCTTTTCTCCAATCAAAAGGCAGAGCGGTTGAATGGATTAAAAATGAAAACAAAGTCCAACAATCGCTGCCCACAAGAAACTTACTTTAAGAACACATATAGGTTGAAAGCAAAAGGATGTAACAAAGATATTCCAGGCAATTAGCAATGAAGAGGGAGCAGGGGTGACTATATGTATATAATACAAAATAGAATTTCAAGGCCAGGCATGGTGGCTCATGCCTGTAATCCCAGCACTTTGGGAGGCTGAGGCAAGTGAGTCACCCGAGGTTAGGAGTTTGAGACTAGCCTGACCAACATGCTGAAACCCCATCTCTACTAAAAATACAAAATAAGCTGGGCATGGTGGCACATGCCTGTAATCCCAGTTACTTGGATGGCAGGGGCAGGAGAATCACTTGAACCCCCAAGGTGGAGGCTGCAGCGAGCCGAGATCATGCCATTGCATTCCAGCCTGGGAAAGAAGAGGAAAACTTTGTCTCAAAAAAAAAAAAAAAAAGAATTCCAGTAAAAACCTATTGCAAAAAACAAATGAGGTCACTGTATAATGGTAAAGGGATCAATTCATCAAAAGGTATAAAAATTGTAAACATATAGGTACCCAATATTGCAGAATATAAATATAATAAAACAAATACTAATAAAACTGAAGGGAGAAATAGAACACAAAACAACAACAGTAAGGGACTTTAATAATTCCCTTTAAACATTGGATAGATTATCCAAATAGAAAGTCAATAAAGATAAAGTTGACATAAATAACACTGGTAGACCAAATAGACTTAACAGATAAATACAGAATGTGCTATCAGACAGCAGAAAAATGCACGTTCTTGTCAAGTGTACAAAGAACATTCTTCAGGATAGATCACATGATAGTCCACAAAATAAGTCTTACCAAATTAAAAACATTGAAATAATATTAAGTATCATTTCCTACCTCAATGGTATAAAACTAGAAATCAATAACAGGAGGAAAATTGGAAATTTTACAAATATGTGGAAATTGAACTCCTGAACAATCAATGAGTGAAATAAGAAATTAGGAAACAATCTAAAAAGATCTTGAGATAAACAAAAATAGAAACACAACATACGCAAATTCATGGGATGCAGCAAACGCAGGTCTAAAAGGAAAGTTTATAAAAATAAATGCTTACCTTAAAAAACTCAAATTAAAAAAATCTAGTTTTATAGCCCAAGAAACTAAAATATGTAGAACAAATTAAGCCCAAAATTAGCAAAAGAAAGAAAATAATAAACAATGGAATGGAAATAAATGAAATAGAGATTGGAGTGACAATTGAAAAGATCATTGAAACTAAGAGTTGCCTTATTTTTTTATTTTTTTTGTATTTTCAGTAGAGATGGGGTTTCACCATGTTTGCCAGGATGGTCTCCATCTCCTGACCTCGTGATCTGCCCGCCTCGGCCTCCCAAAGTGCTGGGATTACAGGCATAAGACACCGCACCTGGCCAAGAGTTGCCTTTTTAAAAATATAAACAAAATTGACAAATCTTCAAGCCAAGAGATAAGGTTAAAATACATAAAGTTATAAATGAAAGAGTAAATATTAAATATGATATCACAGAAATACAAAAGATCATAAGAAACTAGCGTGAAACACACATATGCCAACACATTGAATAACTTAGAAGAAATAGAAAAACTGCTGGAATCACATAACTTGCCAATACTGAATGAAGAAATAAAAAATCTAGATCAATAATGAGTAATATAATTGAAGCAATAATCAAAGAGCTCCAACAATAACAGCAAAAAACACAACCAGATGGCTTCACCAGTGAATTTTAGTAAACATTTAAAGATGAATTAATTCCAATCCTTCTCAGACTCTTTCAAAAACTTGAAGAGTAGAATATACTTCTAAACTCATTTTAAGGCTAATATTACCTCAAACCAAAGCCAAATAAGGACGTTACAAGAAAAGAAAACCATAGATTAATATTGTTATGAACATACATGTGAAAATTCTCAACAAAATAATAGCAAACCAAATTCAATGACACATGTAAAGGATCATACCATGATCAAGTGGGATTTATCCCTGAGATTAAGGATGATTTTATATATAAAAATCAATAAACATAATATATCGTGTTAACAGAATGAAGGATAAAAATCATATGATCATCACAATACATACAGAAAAAGCATTTGACAAAGTTTAACACTTCTTAATGATAAAAACTCTTAACAAGACTACAGAAAAAATATCCCTCAACATAATAAAGGCCATATATGACAAGCCCATAATTAACATCATAGTCTGAAAAGACAAAGGTGTTTCCTCTCATGACTTCCATTCAATATAGTACTGGAAGTGCTAGCCAGAGTAATTAAGCTAAAAAATAAAAAATAAAAAGCATCCACATTGGAAAGGAAAAAGTTAAATAGTCTCTGCTTGCAAATTACATTTTCTTATATATAGAAAATCCTAAATATACCACCGAAAAGCTGATTAGAACTAATAAACAAATTCGGTAAAAATGCAGAATACAAAAACAACATAGAAAAATTATTTGTATTTCTATACACTAGAAACAAACTGTTGCCAAAAAAGAATAACAATTTCATTACAGTAGCATCAAAAAGAATAAAATATGTAGAAATAAACTGAGGTGAAAAATCTGTACACTGAAAACTCTAAGATATTGATGAAAAAATTGAAGAAGACACAAATCAATGAAAGGATGTCCCTTTTTCATTGATTGGAAGAATTAATAGTGTTAAAATGTCTATACTAACCATTTAAAATATTGTTAAAATGTTGGAGCTATTTGATTATTGCTAAAATATCTATACTAACCAAAGAGATCTATAAATTTACATAAATTCCTATCAAAATTCCAATGACAATTCTCACAGATATAGAAAAAATAATCTTGAAATTCATGTGGAACAACAAAAGACCCTGAATAGCAAAGCAATCTTGAGCAAGAAGAACAAATCTAGAGGTATTACACTTACTGATTTCCAACTGTATTACATAGCTATAGTAATCAAAACAGTATGGTGTTGGCATAAAAACAGACACATAGACCAATGAAATAGAATAGAAAGGCCAGAAAAAAGCCACATATATCCTGTTGACTAATCATTACCAAAGGTACCAATAATACACATAGAAGAAAAGATAGTCTCTTCAATAAATTATGTAGGATAACTGTATATCCACATGCAAAGAAATGAAATTGGATCCTTATTTTACACCATACCCAAGAAATATATTCAAGAGTTAAATGTAAGACCTGAAACTGCAAAACTCCTAGAAACAACAGGGAAAAAGCTCCTTGATGTTTGTCTTCACAATGAAGTTTTGGATATGACACCAAAGGCACAGACAAGTAAAAACAAAAATACATAATTGGGACTACATCAAACTAAAAAGCTCTGCACAGCAAAGGAAGCAATCAACAAAATGAAAAAGCAATCTACAGAATGGGAGAAAATATTTGTAAACCGTACATCTGACAAACAGTTAATATTCAAAATATATAAGGAACTCATACAATTCAATAACAAAAAAATTAAAAATAGCCTAAGTTAAAAAGAGCAAAGGACTTGAATAGACCCTTTCCCAGTTAAGACATAAAAATGACAAACAGGTATACGAAAAGGTGCTCAACATTACTAATCCTCAGGGAAATGCAAATCAAAACCACAATGAGATGCATCATCTCATACCTGTTATGACTGCTATTATTAAAAAGACAGGAGCTAAGTCTTGATGAGGGTGTGTAGGAAAGTGAACTTTGTACACTGCTGGTGGCAATGTAAATTGATACAGCCATTATGGAAAACATTATGGAGGTTCCTGAAATCATTAAAAATAGAACCACCATACAAAGCATTCTCACTTCTGGGTATATATCCAAAGGAAATGAAGTCAGTATATCTAAGAGCTATATGCACTCCCATGCTTATTGCAGCATTACTCACAATAACTTAAGTGTCCATCAATGGATAAAAGAATAAAGAAATATAAAATAAATATATATTTACATAAATCATGAATTTTACATGAAGTATGTATAAAGTTATATATGAAATATATATTATATATATATGTACATACACAGTAGAATACAGTTCTAATGTAAATAACAAAGAAATTCTGTCTTTTGCAACAATACTGATGAAATGAACCTGGAAGGTGTTTTGGTATATAAAATGGGCCAGATACTGGAAGACAAATATTGCGTCATTTCACTTACATGTGGAATCTGAAAGAGTCAGACTCATAGAAGAAGAGAGTAGAATGATTGTTGCTTGGGGGAGATGGAGAGATTTTGTCAAAGGGTACAAATGTTCATTTATAAAATGATTAAGTTCTGGGGACCTAACATACTGCATAGTGACTATATTTAACAACACTGTATTGAAGACTTGAAATTTGCTAAGAGAGTAAATGTTAAGAGTTCTCACCATACACACAAAAGATGGTAACTATATAAGGTGGTGGATGTGTTAATTAGCTTGGTTGTGATAATAGTTTGATGGCTTATTATATCTATCATATCATGTTCTATACCTTGAATAGATGTAATTTTTATTTTTAATTATACTTTCAATAAATCTGGAGGAAAAGAAAGAGAAGAAAAATAGTATAGTGCCTGGTTCCTCTTAGGTGCTCTGTAAATGGCAGTTGGAGATAATGAGGAGGAGGTGAAACTGACCCCTCTGTCCCATAGAGCTGATGTTTATGGTTTATTTGAATAAACACAGAAATTGATCCACCCAATCTTAAAACTTGAGAAAGTTACATTTTTCTTATCTGAGTTTCCTTGTCAGGAAACCAACAATCAAGCCTCCCAGATAGTATCAAGGATCTGAAACTCACCAGATCACTGCATTTGACCAGTGAGACATCAGACCTCTTCACCCATCATGATTGCCTAACTAACCACTTGCCTCCTGTTGACCAACTCCTCTTCCTTACTCCTCCCTAATTCCTGTTTTCCTACATGTGGTTGCATTTCTTCCCTGCTATATAAACCACTACTTTTAGTTGGTCAGGGAGATGGATTGGAGACTGACCTGTCATCTTCTCAGCTGCAGCACCAAATTAAAGCCTTCTTCCTTGGCAATACTCATTGTCTCAGTGATTGGCTTTCTGTGCAGTGAGCAGCAGGGCCTAGACTAAAACCCTGGTGTTTCAGTAATGGAGGAAGAAGAAGAAACTGAAGAAGGTGAGATGTGAATATAATGTAATGAATTTGCATTCACAAGATTCATAACAGGCAAGATAACAATCTAGACACTTTGGAGCCAGCCTGGGTATGTGCTTGGTGTAATGAGCATGGGACATGTTGGTTAGCTTTTGGCAAAGCTATACAAGAGGAAGAGAAGCCATTCTTTAGGGAGGGAGCTATAAAGCTCATCTGGCAGCCCTGCCTAGGGCCATGTCATTCCCTGAGACTTCTAGAATGCCAGAGTATCTAGGAGAACTGTTTTTAAAACATTGCTCCTTCTTGCTGCCTGAAAATCTTTTTTAACTTACTTTATTTTATTTATTTGTTTTTGCTGTTGGGTAGAAACGATGTATAAAAAATAAAACTTGGATTGATTCAAAAAATCTTTGCTCTGCACACAGTGTTGTATTCTTTTGTGTGGGGTTGGAATTGGAGGACATTGATTAAATTTTACAATTTCATTAAAAACATGCCATCCATTTTTACAAAAAAAAATAAATCTTTAAAAGAGATCATTGCTTAATTAATCATAGGATAAAGAAAGATTGATGCTAAGAGCTGTTTTACAGATTAAGAAAAGTAGAGCAGGGACCTGCTGGCTCCAAAATCTAAAGTTATTTACTTTCAAATGAAGCGTTTATCCACATAAACGAATTCTCTCTTTCAGTGATATTCCATTGCATCTAGGTGAACTGGTTCAATTTACCATAACCATTGAATAAGGTAAGTTACTACTGTTTAAAAGCCCCACACTTCTTTGCTGTTAACTCAACTCTCCTCTTGGATGAAATTATACTTTTCACTTTGCATAGTGCCCAAGGGACTCAGCCCACCCTCTGTGTGCTAAACTGGCACTAGGAGCTTTTCCTCTTTTTATAAATAATGAAAATTGAGACACAAACAAACACAGCATATGCTTTAACTAAAATAATGTAATCATTTATGGTAGTAAGGGGAAAATATATTTTGGTCCATCTATGGTATCCTGGAAAATTCATGGATAGTATTTTGGTAACTCGAGTTTAGAAATATTAAGTGGTTATGTGTATAGGCATATGGGGAGGAGAAGGGCCACAACTCTTACCAAATCTTCCAGCAGTCTATGATATCTAAAAGGTTAAGAGCCAAAAGTAAACTCTCCAAGGGCTGGTCTATTGGAATAGGGTATTCATCTAATCTCAAGAAGATAGGTAATTTATATGGCCACAAATAGAAATATTTTCAGGGGTTCTGACACCAATATTGACAAAAGAGATGGATTTGATACTTGGTTCCTTGAGTTCAGCTTTGTGGCTATTGTTAATAACATACACATGAAGCTATTTCTTCTTCATAGATGAACAAGGTCTAGGACTACTGAACCACCCAAATTAATGTTTATGCCAAGAAATATATACATTTAAAATTCTGTGGCTTAGCACCACTTATTTTGTAATGTTAATATAAGTAATAATTTGAATAAACACTGCTGATTTTATACAATGGGCCAAGATGTAAGTGATAAAAAGAAATGTAAGGTGTACTACTTTACTGTTCATATTGTACACTTGGGCTACAGACAAGCACATCGAAGGTTAAATAACAGTAACTGTTTTATACAACAATGTGCAACAAAAACATTGTACCATTAATTGATAAATGAGTTGGATTCTGAAAAATTTAGAAGCCAGAAAGAAGCAGAGGATTCTAATTAATGCGGTGACTAAAAAAATGAACGTTTCTTGGAAAAAGAAGAGCAACTGAAAATGGTTCTGCCTTTTACAGAGTGAAATGGGAAGTCATTGGTCGGTTCTGAGCAGAAGAATGAAATGATTTAACATACATTCTAGTAGGATCACAGTGACTGCTTTGATAAAAATAGGCTGAAAAAGGACAAGAACATGTGCAGGAAGACCAGCTAGGGGGCCATAACAAACCAGCAAAAGATGATGGTGGCTTGAATCACACTGGTAAATTCGACTGTAGTCATATTTTGAAGAGAGCATCTGCAAAATTTACTTACTAACTTTGACATGGGATATGAGAGAGACATCAAAAATGATTCCAAGGTTTTGCCTTGTCCAACCAGAAACAAGGAATTGCTCTATCTTGATAAGGGGAAGACTGCAAGAACGAACTTTTTGGAGATGATTAGGAGTGTGTTTTAGAACATGTTAAGTCTGAGATGTGTATTAGACATCTAGTAGATGAATATATGACTATAAGTCTGAGACAAGAGGTGTAATTTTCAGAATGGTCAGTTTAGAGATAGTATTTAAAAGGATAAAAGCCTAGGTAAAAATCACCTGGGGAGAAAAGAGAAAAGGAAGGAAGGGAAGGAAAGTGAATCAGCTACAAATATTTTACTATGATCGGAAGCTGAAATGTGTACACAGCGCATTAGAAGGTGACACTACAGAGCTAAGTAGAGGTTAGATCACAAAGGACCTCAAATGCTGTATGAACAGTAACTCTGGGAAGCTGCTGTAGAATTCTAAAGGGGAAAGTAACATGACCCGGTATGAATTTTAGAAATTGGCAACAGAGGCCGGGTGCAGTGGCTCAAGCCTGTAATCCCAGCACTTTGGGAGGCCGAGACGGGCGGATCACGAGGTCAGGAGATCGAGACCATCCTGGCTAACACGGTGAAACCCCGTCTCTACTAAAAAATACAAAAAACTAGCCGGGCGTGGTGGCGGGCGCCTGTAGTCCCAGTTACACGGGAGGCTGAGGCAGGAGAATGGCGTGATCCCGGGAGGCGGAGCTTGCAGTGAGCTGAGATCCGGCCACTGCACTCCAGGCTGGGTGGCAGAGCAAGACTTTCAATTATGTGCTACTACAATTATGGGAGAAAAAAGAAGAGAGAAATGTATAGCAATATTTTCCAAATATATACAAGAACACCCTTCAACTTGCCCAAAACTCTACCCATCAGCAAATTTTTATCAAGCATCTCTGGGAGCTACGTTCTGTGCTAAGCACTATTTTTCGAGTTAGCAACAGGATGTTTTTGCTGAAGTACTGAGTCTCAAATGTATCATGATTGCAATTCTGTTTCTACATCTATTGTTCTGTTCTCTTTTATTGTTTTGGTAAGTAGTTAGGAGCAAAAAAAGATGTGCTAGAGAAAATAGAGTCCTATGTATCTGCATGAATGTATATGCACTGTGGCCTCAACACGGCTGTCCTGGGGACATGTGTTAAGACTGTATTACAAATAAGGCTATGGTGTTTCTGGTTGATCAGTAATTAAGCCTTCTGCTACAAGAATCAAAATGGATCTATTCATGATCATTCCCACACTCATAGCCAGGTCTAGGGTTTCTGTCCTGTGCTGTAAAAGACTTTGGCATACTAATTTGTGTGTGGATAACAAGGCAGAAACAAAGAGTTCTCTTCTTATCAGGTTTTATCACATGCAAGCATGTTATGGAAACTTGGAGGAAGTTGCCTCACTTTTTGAGACTTTGTTTTCTTCACAACACTTTACTTAGTATTTTACTTCTATTTGGCTGTATTTATCCATTCCTGATTATAGTTTACTTCAAAATTATAAATTAGTAGGTGTGCCCTTTCTTTGGTCTATGAACTGTTCCTAGGAAGCTTTTATTCAAAGAAAATCTTTTCTTTCATAAATTACATTAAAGCAGCAGCAGTACTTTAGCAGGAAAAATAATCTAGTATCACAATGGAATATTTGGAGACAACTGTAATAATGTTTTAACCTCAGAACTTTCAACAAATTTTATAGATATTTTATAGTAGAAGTAACAAAGACATTGATGCATTGATTCCGTAAATTAGACCAAGCACATGTGGCATTGTTTTGGCACAGAGAGCTGTGTGGCTTCCTCTATCAGCTAGCGTGAAAAATGAAGAAAAGGTATACAAAAGGAAGTCACGTTGCTCAGGGCCATGCTGATAGTTTACTATTGCTGTTCCTTGGATCCTTTAAATCGTTTTCATAACAGATAGTTTTGAACTCTTATTTTTAGCAATAGCTGCCAAATTCTGCAAGCCCTATAATGTTCTCCTCCCTAATTAGTTTGGAAGCTTGTAATTGTTTAAGTTTAAGCCAGCCTCTAATGTCTGCCAACACATTTGAGCAGGATTGAGCAAAAAGTTGAAGAAATGGCTACATATTATTACTTGCTCATTTATTTAATTTTGTCTTTTGATCAAATCATATAACTCTAATACCCCCAAAAACATTCACAGCACAGAAGGGGCTTCTTTTAAAACAGCTAGAAGCTGGCTTTACTTCTTTGGACACAGTGATTTCATGTCTGAGCGATCCTGTTGATGTTTAGAAATTGAGCAGAGACTCCCTGGCATGATGCAGGGACGTCAACATACTTTGGATAAAATCTGTAAGGTCCATGATTTTTAAAATGCATCATAAGAAAGCCATTATATGTTATTAACGGGATCTGGCATGTGAGCAGCTCTACTTGTAGTTTGGGAGCATTTTTGTATGTGTTTAACAGAAATCTGGGAAAGTAAGAAGTATGTGTGCACCAGAACAGTTAGCACTGTGTTCAGAATTTGTCAGTGTGCTCAAGAGTTTATTAGGTAATAAGATCCTACGCACGTTTCCACTTGCAATATGAAAAATGTCGGGACTGATCACGTTTCATTAATTGTCTCTGTGCATTCTCTGTATAATGTGGCTGTTTGACTGTTGTTTCCCCTACTCTAATCAGTTGTTTTTACTATGAGTACAAAGAGGGAGGATGTATTCAAGATCACTGAAGAATCATATAGGAAATGGCTTATATTGGCTACAGCTACTACTTCCTGAAGGAATCATGATGGTGTTTATTT
This sequence comes from Macaca thibetana thibetana, assembly GCF_024542745.1. Classification (NCBI taxonomy): domain Eukaryota; kingdom Metazoa; phylum Chordata; class Mammalia; order Primates; family Cercopithecidae; genus Macaca; species Macaca thibetana. Next base: position 95,551,521 of record NC_065581.1, read on the forward strand.
CTAAAAGTTTTTTCACCAGCTCCACCTGAATGCATATATTTAGAGACTTTATATGATTTTACAGCAAAGTGCTCAACATTTTATAGCATCATCACAATTTCTACTTTTCTCTGTAGCTGCTATCCTTCACATGGGTGCTTTTGGGAAGATACAAAAGTAGGTTCCAAATTATTCTATGCTGGACAGAGAAGGATTTATGTGCTTTTGTCAAGTTGTTCTCATTCTTTTAATGAAAAGTATTGAGTATAAATTTAAAAACTATATTTCCTTACAAGGATTATGTAAAGTTTAACCTTTCCTAGTTATTGTGGCTTGCTGTAAGGTAAAGACCAACACACACACACACACACACACACACACACACACACACACACACACCCCTTTGCAAAGTGTTTGTTGATTGCTTCATAATCATCACTTGCAAGCTGTGTTTCAGTAGCTAACAAGCAGACGGACCTTATTACACGAGATGATATTTCCAACCAAAATATGATTTCAACCAAAAAATAGACTTAGTGAGACTTATCCCACCATCTAAAACATATCTTTTGATGAAAAGCATTCTTAATTTCATCCTATTACTCCCAGATTGACTCATATACCATTCTCAGTAATTTCTCCTCTAGCTGTAAACTTAGCATGTCCCCACCACTTCCAGCTCACTTAAGCATGAGTCAGTCCCTCCTGCTCTGATCTGCCTTCAACTTGTCTCCATATTCCTAGTAAGGAGGTACTCAGATAATATTTTCACTCTCTAGGATTATCCGCCAGAGTTGAGTAGATATACTGCCTCTTCTATTCCATTGCCTACATTCTATGACCCCTTTTATTGCCACCTCAATGTTAAAGGACATCACCATGCAGCCACACAGTCAGAAAGCCCAGAATTGACTTATGAGACAGACTAGCTCCCCTTTTCCCCTTCATTTCTGTGTGCCTCAGTTTCATCAAGATAATACCTCTTTCCAGCCTTTTTAACTCTCCTTACCTCATCATCCCCCATCACAATCATGTGCTAAAAACCAGGCTAAGCATAGTCACAACCCAGTTGCCAGCTGAAATTTCAGAGTACAAAATCAAGGAGCCTCTTAGCTCCCTGAAATGCCCTTTGCCCCAGACACTTTGCCTCTATATCATTAAACACATGATAATGTCTCCAGCCTGCAGGCTGGCCACATCCCCCATTGACACTACTAGGGCCACTCCAGACAAAAGAGGGCAGTGCTGAATTCAATAATACACATCCAAAGTGCTTTGAAATCCCCAAAGACAGATGCTTTATGAATACCAGACACTATTATTATCTACTCTACTGCTCCCTGTCATGGCAAAGTCTGCCCAAAGTCTGTACCCTCACAAATGTATTTTTACTTTTTCAAGCTGTTACCCATTAACTTCTTGCTAATATTTCTGGTTATTCTGGGCCTCTGTATTTAAACCCTTGGTTAATATTGGCACTTGTCACCCTTCTGTCTTTGCAGATGTCACTTAGCATTCTTTACAAATTAGCAACACAATTAAGCAACACTGAATACCCATTTTTGACCTTCTGTGTACTATCTCAACTTTGGATACATTAGAATGCACCCCACCATTTAAATATCCACTTAATAAAGCATTATGTTACTCTTAAGCCTGCCCAAATTAATTTGGGTTAGATTGAAGGATAAATTGTAAGAGTTTACAGAATGTTTTGCTTAAATCTAGCTGTAGTATATCCACTGGGCTTGTCATACTTTATTCTTCCATTCTCTTCAACTACAAACTTTGTATAATGCTTTATGCTTAGATTGGAAGTTAGCAACCTATGCCATGTTTCTCTCAGACTACTGTTATAATGGAATTTTGCATTAATTTGGTCCCATTCTTTTACTAAGACTTGAAGAACATGACCTTAAAAGCAACAGGAAAAATAGCTTTTTAAAATATAATCCTTAATTGATTATCAAATGATTTCATATATTTTTAAAACTAATTGCTTACATACTAGCAGATCTTTCTGGGGCCCTTACTTGGGGGCAATTATAAACAGGCTCTGGTTCTTATGTTTAATCTCTGTTTCACTATGAATCAAAGAGATTATAACATAGGAATAGGATGCAGTCCTACTGCTTTTACTGACCCATTCTGCTCAGGAATAGCAGTCTCCTAACTTTTCAGCTAACTTACATTTCTTCTGCCCTCCATTGGAGCAATGCTCCCTCAAAACCAGCAACACTCTAAGTATCCGTGAGTTAATATTTCTAAACAACTGGGATGCCTGCAATGAGGTGCACTGTGCCAAAATCAGCAACCATTCCACAATATCTAAACCTTTTCTTCTATCTGGTCCCTCATAAGGCTCACTATTCTAAGAGCTATTTATCCCATTATTCAAATTCTCCCGATAGTCAAATGCCTTAAGATTCAATAGACTAATATTTTGGTCATCTACAATAGAAATCTGTGTTTCCCATATGTTACAGAACCAGATGGTTCAGGTTGGTCTTTTATTTGTCAGGCTCAATATAAAACACTGCTCTCTCTTGCACTCTCTTTCTCTCAGGGTTTTAACAGGCCATCCAGTTTACTACTCCACAACCCCCTACTCCATGGTTTAACAACAGACTGAACCAAGAGATGAGCAACTTCTCAGCTGCTGGCCTCCTCCCAAGGCACTCTCAGCATGGCCAGCCCCCACTTCTGTTCCTGCTGGCTTTTTGTGCAGGCCCTTGATTGAGAACCAGTCCAGCTGGGCAGCCTGTTAACTCCTTTAACTCATTCTTATCCGGCCCACCTCGATCAGGCCCGGCCCTCTTTCTGATCATAGTTACTTAGTGAGGCTGTATTGAGCTCCTACACTTACCCCCTGTTTTTTCACCAATCTAACAAAAGTGAAAAGAGCTAATAATTGCTGTGCACCTACTATGGCAAATGCTGAGTTAGAACATTTTAATAGTCACATATCATTTAAGACACAGAACAACCCAAGAAAAGGCATCATTATTACCATTACATAGAAAAATAAACTGAGGCTCAGAGATATTGAATAGCTACTCACACATCTAGAAAGTGGTAAAGCAGGATTGCCACTCACATATATCTTGATCATGGGGATCAACTAAAAGAGACTGCAACTTCAAGGCTAAAGAAGACACTGGAGAATATCTTGTCCAACACCACGTTGTGTATATATATGGCATCTACGAAACAGAAAAGTTAAGTGACTTCCTCAGGGACCCACAGCTGAATGAATAAGGCCTTGGAGTTAGAAGCCATATTTCAGGATCCTAGCCTAGAACTCTTACATTGTCTCACAAGTCAAGTACATTTCATTTTTCGTTATTATCTACTTCCTTTGAATTTATTTTATTTTTTGTGATAAAAACACTTAACCTGAACTCTACCCTTCTAACACATTTTTAAGTACGCAGTACATTATCACTGACATTACTGTACAATGTCGTACAGCAGATCTCTAGAACTTAACTTAAACTTTATGCCAATTAATTAGTTACTGCCCATTTCTGCCTTATTCCAGTCTATGGCAACCACTATTCTATACTTTGATTCTGCGAATTTGATTGTTATAGACATCTCATATAAGCAAAATCATGTGTAGCATTTGTTCTTCTCTGGCTGACTTATTTCACTTAGCATAATATCCTCAAGGTTTATCCATGTTGTCAGGTATTGCAGAATTTCCTTCCTTTTTTAAGGCTGAATAATATTCTATTTTACATAAATACTATATTTTCTTTATCCGTTCATCTGTCAATGAACATTTTGGTTATTTATGTATTTTGACTATTATGAATAGTGGTTTAATGAACATAGGAGTGCTACTATATCTTCGAGATCCTGGTTTCAGTTGTTTTGAATAAATACCCAGAAACAGGATTCTTGAATTATATGGTAGTTTTATTTATTTATTTATTTTGAGGAACCTCTATAATGTTTTCCTCAGTTGTTACATCATTTTGCATTTCCACCAAGATTGTGCAAAGGTTTAAATTTCTCCACATCCTCACCGTCACTTATTGTCTTTTCTTTTTTTTGACATAAAAGCCATTCTGACAGGTGTGAAGTGAAATCTCATTGTGGTTTAGTTTGCATATCCCTAATTATTAGCGACATAGAACATTTTTTCATATATTTGTTGGTAATTTGTATGTCCTCTTCGGAAAAAGTCCTTAGCCCATTTTTCAACTGGGCTATTAGTTTCTTTGTTAGTTTGTTTGTTTTCTATTGAGTTGTATAAATTCCCTGTGTATCCTATGGATTAATCCTTATAAGATGTATGGCTTGCAAATATTTCTTCCATTCTATAGGTTGTCTTTTCACTCTGTCGGTTATTTCCTTCCTGTGCAGAAGCTTTTTAGTTTGATGTAGTCCCACTTGTTTATTTTTGTTTTAATTTGGCTTATCTGACTCATTCATTTATTCTACAAATATGTATTTTATAACTCCTAATACATAGGAGTTACCAAATATACTTATCGAGGTGTATTTATCCAGGAGTTATAAAATACTAGTATATATGCACTTATCTAGGAGTATAAAATACACTTAACTAGGTGCATCTAGGCACTTATCTAGGTGTGCTACTTATTAACCTATTAATTCCCAGCTCCAGATTGACCCTTCCGCACTCTGTTGTATGGCACAATATATTTTCATGTTAAATTACATATGTTATAAAATGAAAAGTGACATGTTTTCTATTTTCTTCACCGTCAGACCCCAGAATTTCTGCTCTGTGTCCAGCACTTCCCTGGAAACTAAAAAAAAAGAAGTAAGCAAGAGCAGATCCAGTTTCTATCATCACAGAACTCATAGTCTAGTCCAGGAGATAGACACTAGTCAGTTGATTATAAAATGGCACTGTAGTTGCAGACAGTGACAGTGATATTGAGGAAAGAGGCATCTGGTAGTGAATGCTCAGAGCATGGGCTGTGTGGTCAGGGAGGGCTTTTAAGAAGAGGTGACACCTCAGAAGAGACCTCCCACAGGAACCCGTTATGTCAACACTGTGGAGGAAAGAAGAGAAGAACCAATGCACACGGAAGGAGCTGAAATAGCCAGAAAATAGTTTGATTTCCTTTCATCTATTTTATTACAAAGGAATATTGACTTGGACTTCATAAGTCCAAGCTATGAAACTTTTCAATTTAGTGAGATCATCTTTTGTCTCTGGGCTTTCTCAGTCTGATGTAGACAAGCCACATATCAAAAATACTTGTTTCCACTTACTTCTTGTTCCAGGATCTCATCCTTGATATGAAGTCCCTTCAGGAATCTTTAATTGTGCACTATAGGTTCTGCATTCTATTCCAGAAAGAGTTTTGATATGTGATTACATGTAATTATATGTGTTGGTTTCACTTAGATTTGTGTAAGTTAATATATTTTTAAAATTTTTTAATTATTTATTAGAACATGTACAAAATTTATTCCCTCAGAGATTATTTTAGGGGGAAGAAATGGTCATTTTACATGGGCAATTAAAGTATCCTTTTTGCATTTTTATATATCAGTATATACATATATACATACATATATACATATATATATGTATGTGTATATATATACACGCACACACACACTAAGCAATTTGAAAGACAACATGTAATTGACTTTAGAATGGGACCGATAGTTTGGAGGAGGTAGAAGGAGCGTACTCCTTTCTGTTTGCTTCTTTTTCGTATCTGAAAGGAATTGTTTTATTTCTTTATTTTTTCCCCATTTTAACCCTGTTTTACACCTTTACCACCTCCCAACAACCCTATTGTAACTATCTTGTAACTGACTTTCTGCCTTTAGTCTAACCTGCACACGTATACATACCTTCCATTCTGCACCAATAGTCGTAGGCTTAATCTTAATAAACTCTAGCTTTATACTGTGCTTCCCCTTGACTACAAAATCAAGTCTTTCTACCGTAGTGAAAAAGACATGATTTTTCCCCTTTCTTTCCAAACTTGATTCTGATGGTGTTTTTAATTAGTGCTTCCTAATTTGGCTGCACATTAGACTTACCTGGGAGAGGGGCACATAAAAAAATGTCTGATCTCCAGACCTCATCTAAACCAATTAAATCCAAAAAGGAAGCTTCCACGTGATTCTAACATGCAACCAGTGTTGAGAATTACCAAACGTGAGTCTGATGTGAGATTTACACTGGGCAACTCACCGTTGCCCTTTTCCATACCCGATATGCACCATTCTTAATTTTAATATTCTAACTCACTCCTCTTGGCATGCGATTGGATGGAGGCCAGTTGTACTTAAAAGAAATCTCCTCTCTAAATATTAATTTGATTCTACTAAATTTTATTCTTAATTTTAAAAGCTAAGAACATTAAAGAGTAGCTTTCTCCTCACTAAAAAGCATAGGTACTTCTAAATATTTTCAATATGTCTTTCCACCTTGGATGTTATTCACAGTTGGGCTTGCATCCAGAGCACCATTAGACACCCATGTTGTACTCACTGTGATAACATACCTGCTGGATGGTGCCACGACACAGGAACAGAAGTGATGTGAGCCCCTGAAAGTTAGGCTTCGAAGTCTGGCTTTTCTCATTTCTGTCCCTGGAGGAGCAAAAGGGCAAGTGGATACTAATGAGGATGCAAGAATGCACTCAGTCTCAGAAATGTTACAGAACACAGTACAGCACTGAGCACAATGTCTAGCATGAAATTGGTAATCAATTCATATTTTCTAGAAGTATGTATAAATGGACAGATAAAGAACCCATATTGCCTTTTGGTATGTTATATACCATATAAACTCATAATCTTTATAAAATGAATTCGCTGTATGATGTTGAGGAAGGCCTTTAAGCTTCCAGCTTTTAGTTTGCTCATCCATAAAATTAGTGGTAGTGTGAGGAGGAAAGATGAGTTCAAAATTTCCTTCCAGCTCTAATGGTTTTTCAGCTTAGAAATATTTTTGCTTAAGTTTTTTTGTATACGTCAGTGACCATTTCATGCAAATGAAACATGCATACATTGCTTAACAAATTTGAGAATAACCTGTGCCCTCTAAATTTAGTTAGCAGATTTATTATTGTGTACATAAAAAATCTCAATGAATCTACAAAGAAGCTACTACAACTAATAAGCAATTTTAGTAAGGCCACAAGATTCAAGGTTAATATTAAAAAATCAATTGTAATTCCATACACTAACAAAAAACAACTAGAAATTAAAATTAAATATACCATTAAAATAGCATAGCATAAGACATAAAATACATGGGCAAAAGTTTAACAAAATATTTTAAAAACCTGTCCACTGAAAACTACAAAAGTTTGCCAGAAGAAATTGTAAAAGACCTAAATAAGAAGAGGGATAGACTGTGCTCATGGATAGGAAGATTCAATATTGCTAAGACAGCATTTATCCTCAAATTTATTTACAAATTAAATGCAATCCAAATCAAAATCCCAGCATTTTTGGTAGAAATTCACAAATGAGTTCCAAATATGTATGAAAATACAAGGCCTTGGAATAGCTAAAAGAATTTTGGAGAAAAAAAAAAAAGTTCTTCTTATACAACCTGATTTCAAAATCTACTTGTAATGGTTTAAAAATATGCCTGCAAATTATTTGACACTTCTCCCTTCCAAAGGTGGAGGCTAATTCCTGTTCAATTGGTTGTGGGTCATACGAAGTTGCTAACTTCTATAATTAGAATCTGTTGGAAGTAGTGGAGTGACTTCTGAAGCCAAATTATAAAAGGCATTGATGCTTTTTCCTTGCCCTTTCTTTGATCACCCACTCTTGGGGAACAGAGTGAGTGGGGGAAACAGAGCCAGCATACACTTCATGACAAAACTCCAGGAGCCCTGTGGAGAGTCCTGTGCAGCAAAAGAAACCATCCTGCCAGGACTGACTAGCCAGCAAAGTGAGTGAGCAATCTTGGAAGTGAACCCTGAAACCTCAGTTAAGTCTTCAGATGATTCTAGGCTTCTACCCTGAGTCTTTCAACTGAAACACCATGTGAGGTAAAGCATTCCTGTATGTTCTGTCACAATTTCTGATCCACAAAAACACTGAGGAAATACATGGTAATACATGGTTATTCTTGTTTTAAGTCCTAAATTTTGGAATAATTAGTTTTGCAGCAACATGTAAATAGTATGGATTTTATTGGATTATAGTAATCAGAATGGTGTTAAGTTGGTATGAGGATGGACATACAGATCAATACAGCATAGAAACAGTCAGATGTTGGTCATTTCCTTTACAACAAATGTAAGTAGGACAAAGACATGTTTTCAGTAAATGGTGCTGCAATGTTAGGTATCCATTTGCAGAAAAAAAAAAAAACTGGGAAAAAAAGAAACAAAAAAGAAACTTTGGTATTTACTTAACACCATATACAAAAATTAACTTGAAATGATCATAGATATTAACATAAAAGCTAGAGCTGGAAAACTCTAGAGCTAGAAACTTTATAAGAGAAAATATTTGTGACTTTTAGTTAATCAGACATTTTCTAAAAAAAGGACACAAAAATCAGAAACATTAACAGAAAAAGACGTAATTGATAATTACAATTTCTCAAAATTTAAAACTCTTATATTTGAAAGAATACAGTTATGAAAATGAAAATACGTTCTACAAACTGGGAGATACCTTTTGCAAAACGTGTATCTGTTAAAAGACTTGTATCTAGAATATAGAAAGAGCTCTTCCACTCAATAATCCATCTAATAAGAACATAGTCAAAAGATTTGAATAGACATTTCACTAAGAAAGATACGTGCCTGGTAAATAAGCACAAGAAAGTAAGCTCAATATTATCAGTCATCAGAGAAATAAGTTAAAACCACAATGTGCAAATAATATTTTGCTTCCACTAGAGTGGGTAAAATTAAAAATATTTTAAAATGCTAAATATTGGCAAATATTTGGAGCAACCAGAACTCTCATACCTAGCTAATAGGAACTGAAATCAAAATGGCACAACCTCTTTGGAAAACCCTTTGTCAGGTTTTTACTTATTGTTAAAGAAGTTCAAAATAGGCAGTAAATGACATACCTGATTTTGCCCATTAATCTGGTAAAAGTTTAAAATGTCAATACATACTACAGTTGGCCAGTGTCTGGGTTAAAACATCTTCTTGTGTACTATTGGAAGATGTCTATTGGTAAAATATTATATGGGGTATAATTAAGGTCACATCTCATAAAATCAAAAGGTACCAACAGTAAATCCAGCTATCTGTAGGAATATATTCTGTGTATGTAATGTCAAATGTGTGTTGAGTAGAGCAATGCTTGCTATAAGAAAACAGTCAATCAAATCATCATATTAAAACAGCTCGTATATGAGTCAGTAGGTGGAATGTTCTGTCAATTACAGTATTACATAGTTTTCAAAAGAAAGATGTTGATGTGTATAAAGTGAAACCTCAATATTTGCAGATTCCACAACACATCTGCAGGTTCAACCAAATACAGGTTGAAAATATTCAGAAAAAACTCAATACAATAATGCAAATAAATAAAAGCAATACAGTGTAAAAACTATTAACATAACATTTACATTTTATTAGGTATTACAAATAATCTAGAAATGACTTAAACTATATGGGTGGATGTGAGTAGGTTATAAGCCCTGCACCCTACAGGCCATGAAATCTTGGGCAAATCATTGCCTCTCAAGCCACAGTTGCCTCATTGGAAAACAGGAAAAAAAAAAGTCACAGAAGTGCATTGATTATGCATTTTATGTCTGTATCAAAATATCTCATGTACCCAATAAATATATCTACCTACCATGTACCCATAAAAATTAAAACTTGAAAAATTAAAAAAAAATCTGAAAATATTACATTGAAAATGCTAGAAATAAATGATTCATAAGATTTAAATTGCATACCAATCTGAGTAGCATTATGAAATCTCATGCTGTCCAGCTCTGTGCAGCCTGGAATGTGAATCATCCCTTTATCCAGTGTATCCACATATAGAACCTACCCATCAGTTAGTGATCTAGCAACCATCTTGATTATCAGATTGAAAAACATAGTATATTGGGTTCTGTACTATCTGAGGTTTCTAGCATCCACTGAGGGTCTTGGAACATATCTCCCACGGATAAGGGGAGGCTACCATATTAAAAAAGAAGAAAAGTACAAAATCTATTATCTAAGCTTCCCTTTTAAGGTGCTAGGAAAAGAAGTACAAATTAAGTTGTTAACTTATTACAAAGTAAATTACACAATATAAGTAATAAAAATAAAAGACGAAATTAAAATTAAAAATGGACAAATAATAATAGATAAAATCAATAAAGTCAAAAGTTGACTTTTTTCAGATGATTGGTAAAATGTATAAACCCCTAACCAGACTCATTAAGAAAACAAAATATGAGAAATGAAAGAGGGAACATCATAACAAGTCCTACAAACATGATAATGATAAAGAGGAAATATTATATACAACTTTATGCAATAAATTCCACAACATAGGCGAAATTGATGCATTCCTAAGAAACATAACTTACTAAAGCTAGTACAAGAAGTAAAAAGCCTGTATGGTTCTGTATCAATTAAAGAAATTGAATTTATAATCAAAATCTTTCCACCGAGAAAAATACTAGCCCAAATGGTTTCAATGGTCATTTTTATAATACATTCAAGTAAAAAAATTATCATTGTTAGAAAATACAGGAGAAAACACTTCTGCACTCAATTTATGTGGCCAGCAAAACTCTGATTCCAAAATCTGACAGATATTACAAAAAAATTAAATGACAGACGAGTATTTATAATGAATGAAGAAACAAAAACCAGTAACAAAATACTAATAAATAACATTCAGCAATTTATGTAAAGGATAGTACCTCATGACAAAGTTCAGTTTATCTCAGGAATTCAAGGTTAGTTAAACATTAGGAAATCAAAGTAATTAACAATATTCAGAGAGCAAAAGAGAAAAAAGTAGTGTATGCTGTTACTTAAAAATATTGTATAAATAGAATAAAACATTACAAGCACTTACATTAAAATGTTATAAGTAATTTCATTGGATGGTATGATTGTCAGAAATGTATTTTGTCTGTGTTTTCCTGTATTTTCCAAGCTTACTGCAAGGAGTATTATGATATTTTATAATTATATAGGACTGTGTGTCAGGGGGTAGGTATAGTGATAAACCATTTGAATATGCTTCAAAGAGGCTAAAGCTAAGAAGGACAGGCACAGAGACTTATAGTTTAGAATAATAAATGAAGGATGTTGGAGATGACTGTATATCCATGTCAACTCAGAGAGGGACACAAACAGACTTGGGATGGAGTCAGGGAAATAGCTTAATAGTGGGCTGGTTGGTAGAGAGAAAGTAAGTCCGTTGTCAATGGTGAAACTGTATAATCTCTGTAGTTTGATACGCATGAGAAACAGATTTTTTTTCCTTTTGGGTTGTTTAGGTTCAGGTTTATTAAACTAACAGAAGACAAAGATTTTAAGTCTACTTAATATAAATCAGTCTCCTATTTGTCTTTCCTCAAAGGCTTTCTTTATCCCATGGGATGTGTAGCAGAGTGCACAAATCGGATCCTTCCACTGCCAAATTCTGACTTCTCATCACTCTTGAAGAGAAAATCTTCCAACTAACAGAATTCTGATTTTTTAAATTTTCTTTCATTCCTTTCTTTTTTTCTCCCTATCTTTTATTCCTTTAACATTACAGTTTATTCTAGAAGCTTATAACAATTTTGACAAAAACACAAATAAATAAATGAACACAATAGCTTCCACAGTCACTAACAACCTAAATTGTGAATAGTTAGGCTAATTTAGTTTTAAGTGACATTTTAATGATAATTTCATTAGTTAAATTTATAAGAAAAAGTGATATTGTATTAAACACTCAACTTATTTCAGAATGTCACTGGGGGAAAAACCCTGAGTATGAGAAAAAGGTGTGTTAATCTGAGTTAATTGTTGGTTGCTTTTACTTATTTTTATTTTTAATTTTTGTTTTTTGGGAGGGAATCTCACTGTGTCGCACAGACTGGAGTGCGGTGGCATGATCTCGGCTTGCTGCAATCTCTGCTTCTGGGGTTCAAGCAATTGTCCTGCCTCAGCCTCTCAAGTATCTGGGATTAAAGGCGCCGCCCACCATGCCTGGCCAATTTTTGTATTTTCAGTAGAGATGGGGTTTCACCACGTTGGCCAGGCTGGTCTTGAACTCCTGACCCCAGGTGATCTGCCCACCTCGGCCTTCCAAAGTGCTGAAATTACAGATGTGAGCCATCATGACTGCCTATTGGTAGCTTTTAATCTTTATCTTCTAGCAAAGTGATATTGTTTAGGTACAAATTGAATTCTTTTTTAAAATGTACTTTGCTTTCTGATAGAAAATTACTGAAGAAAGTAAAAGACTCTCAATTTGTGATAGTGAGTTATCTATTCCCGTCATCTGAAAATTTTACATGTGAACTTTGCCATCCTTTAGTAGCATCTAATCCTAACAATCATTACCATTTAGTTCTTGTTTATTCTGACATGGCAGTACTTTGGTTAAGTGGGCAACCCTACATGTAGAATAAAAACCGATTATTTGCTTGCTATAGACCTTTTTCTTTCTGACAATTGGATACATTATAAAACAACAGCAAGGTCAATTAATAGCATAATCTAACAGTCAATTCACTGATATTTTTACCCGTGCCTGGCCAAGACCTCAAATCAGAATATCAGTGTCATATTTGAATACTGTAATGTTTCAGAAAAGAAAAAGAATTCTAAAAACCAACAGCATTCCATTGAAAGGCATTTTCTGTGGTGCTTTGATACGTAACTGACTGAAGCTCAGCATGCAAGACATTAATCTCAACCTTCATGTAATATACCACTGATGCTCCAGGAAAATAAAATTATAAGACTTTCATGTTATTCCAAACAGATTGAGAAATGTGCCAAGAGGAATTATACCTTAAAATCTTCTATTTTGTTTTCCGTAACAGGGGCAAGAAGAGAGAAATATTGTGTATTTGGCTATAAAATCATAATGAATATTTATTCAGCACATTTTTCTTTTAGAAATTGTATGCGAATTAAACTAGTAAAATGTTTCATTTTCCCACATCATATTGCATGGTAGTCGGGTTGCGTGTGTGTGCGTTTGTGTGTGTGTCTTTGCATGCACTGTCATAACCTATCTGGCCAAGCGTGAACTGTCTCCAAAGATTAAGTGCACCTATTTTGAACTGGAGGCTGCACGCCATAATTTTTAGCTAACCCGTTTCCTTCTTAGTGAAAACAGAAATAAAAATATATTGTGCACACTTCATTGCTAGAGCCTTTGACCTCAGCTGCCTGTCTAGCTGAGACTGTGATGAATGCTTTGTGTCCCTTCATTTTTAATTGCTCATAAATTGTTATCCCACGAAACACAAAACTAGCCTTGTCCTCATTTTAGTTGAGGTTGGAGGTCAGCCTAACAGTAATACAATTAAGGAGTGTCTTTGTGTGGGGGTGTGGGAGTGAGGAGGGCACTAGGGTTGCAGAAGAGGGGTAAAGAAATGTAGTAGTCCTTTCTAAGGAAAACACAAAGAAAATTCCTACTTTTGAGCGAAAACATCACACATAGAGTAAATCATGCTTGTTTGACAATTGTGTCCAAAGTGCTTTGAAGGGCATTTCTGGACAGCAACAAAGGAAGTGAATTATATTTTATGTCTGTGCTCAAGCAAAAATGTGTTTTTGTGATTCATGATGTAGAGGATAAATTAATTCTGTGAAAAAGAAGTCTGGTTTCAGAAGTAGCATCTAAGCCCAGGTTGTTTTCAAAAGAGACAGTGAATGTGAATCTAACGGCAGAAGTTAGCCTTCAGCTTTGTGCCACTCTGTCATCACCCAGACAGCAGCTCATGGCGACTTCTCCAGCACACATCTGATTCCAGTGCACTGTGGATCTCTTCTGTGGGTTTTGCAGAGTCAGTCATTGTTTTCAATTATACTTCCTCTATTGCTCAGCAACTAAGGTATGACCTTAAACAATCATGTTTCAAATATCAATGGAGCTAAAGCTTTGAATTTCTTTTCTCATTTGTGAAGACTGTCAAAAACAGAGATGATTATGCACTTTCTTTATTCTGCCTAAAATAGTGTTTAAAGCTCAGCCAGTGGCCTATTGACTGATTTTATTGTTTTGATTAAACCAAACCAGAAGCAGCATGCTCTAAATGGAAGCAGAATTGAACTTATAGTGAGACCACGCCTTTCCTTTTTTCCAGCCATTCTTCTGATTTTCATTCATTTCAGACAAATGGTTTGAATTCCACGGATTACAGACTTCTGTTTTCAAAATGAAAACATACTTTCAGTATTTACCTTACAAAAATATAGGCAAGGGAAAATTATGTATCTGTTACAACTTTCTTCATCAAAATAAACATGTAAAATACATTTTCGCCATTGCAATGTTTCTCATTCTCGTCTTAATCACTGTTTGCTTGTTTTATCATGTTTCACACTACCTTTTGAGCATTTTGTCAAACTTGGTCAAATTCTGAATAACTAAATGGTATTCCCAGCATTAACTTCCCCATTCATTACTAACTGAGTCTTTTCAGTTAGTTAACTATTCTCCCAATAGAATGTATACTTCTCTCTGGGGTAGCTTTGGCAAAATAGAAAATAGGTTAACTATAGACCACTCACTAATGCACCAATTTGATCACATTAATCTCCTCCTATGTATCTTTCTGGGACAGTTCTTATGTCTCAAGTACTGTTTAGGTACTGAGAGTAGAATCATGAACAAAAAAGAAAAAAAATCTGTCCTTAAGAGAGATGATATTCTATTAATTTGACAAGTTCAGTTAAATCATGATGTCTAAACATATAAGCAAAAGTATAATATAATGCAAGCAGAGACAACAGGAATGGGATAATAAAATAGCTAGATTACAAATCAGGAACTTAGAACTAGAGACCTGTTCTGCTATTCCCTAGCTTTGGGATGTTAACCGAATATTTGGACCCCATATTTCTTATTTGTAAAATGAAGGAGTTTGGGGCCTATTCCAATTCTAAAATTATGGAAAATTGTGGGGTTGTCTATATAAGGGAGAAATCATCCCTCACCCCTCAATGCGAGACAGAGAGAGAGAGAGAGAGAGACATACAATTATCTCATATTTTCAGATTAAGTATATTCCTAGCTTTTGGCTGGAAATTTTTGCCAGAAAATTTCAGAGCTTTTAAAGCCTAGAGACAGAAAAACAATATTATTTTTCTTTGTTTACTTTCAGCTTACCCTGAAAGTAAGCTAATTGCAATAGCAGATGATTCTGGTACTTGGTTTCCTGGATGTTGACAATGTTGGCACTTTGTCACAAGAAGGAGGGCAGAGCTAACTGGTTCATAAGGTTCCCAGTGGTCCAAATAGCAGAAAAATCTGTTAGACTCATGATGAGCACGTTGTTGGCTGAATTCAGCAGCACATGAGTCTAAAACTGATCATCTGTGCCCTCACCAGTAACTGCTACTTGATTGTAATAAGAACCACTACATGCTACCGAAAATGATAATAATGATTCCTAGCCATAAGAGAGAAGAAAGTTTTATTTTTAAAACATTTCATAAATCCTCCAATCTGAAAAAAAATCACATTGAAGTGTTAAATATTAGATATAAAAATTAAAGGTGTATCAAAATTTGCCTAATACATCATGCATTTAATGGAAATTATAATTTGTATGTAAACATTTCAAAGTATTAGACATTAATTAAAGAGCATATTTTATATGGCATTTCAGTCTCAAAAAATGACTCAAGATAATATTTAAATCAAGATTAAAATATCTTTCTAGTTTTTACTGGAATATATAACATTTTCTCTTATCTAAACAAAACAATTCCTAGTTGGGAAGTTTCTAGTAGGTATAATAGGGTTTTTCTAGTTTGTAACTTTTCCAAAGGCCGTAAGAATTAGAATCACACAGCAGCATACCTACATTTTCAAATGAATGATGAAATCAAGATAGAATGAGCACACATCACCATCTTATAAGTGACTGTTTTTCTTTTTTAAAAAATCATGATTGATTATCTCCTCACTATAATGCATACTCCTTGAGAGCAAGGGATTTTGTCCACTTCTTCATTCCCACTGCTGTATCTCCAGGGCCTGGAGCAGTGACTAGTGCACAGTAGGTGTTCAATAAACATTTATTAAATGAATTAATATTGTTATTACTTCCTGAGGCATAAACAAGAAAACTAAACTTCTGTAAATTAGTGCCCAGATCCAATACATTCTAATCCTAACTTTCTTAAGATGTCACTTGCTAGTTCCTTCTTTGACGGTCATATCCCTACAAAGCCAGGAAAAAAAAAAAACACAAAAATTAGCTTTGTTGATTTCTGTCTCAGAGTATTTGTTTAGTATCTAGTTTGGCATGGCAATAAATGTAGTTCAAGTTTGATTTTTTAATTCCTAATAGCATCAATACCTTTGCTTCAGCCCAGTGGTTGTTTTTTTACTCATTCTATCAAGGAATGTGCAGGATCCAAAATTATAAATTCCTCATTAAATTGAATAAACATATTCCCTTTGAGGTTGGATTTTATAATATTGCCTGCATGTGGTATTTATAAAATGTGTATGACTTTGTCATCTCCCAGAATTTATTTATATTACTATTTAAACCTTGAAAGTAGTTTCAAAAACCACTTGGCTTACAGATTTTGTTGTATTGTTCTGGGATATTTATATTTGAGCAAAATAGTATACCATTGAAAGACTCCATATTTATATCACTATTCAGAGCAGAAAGTTTAGGATCATGCATTAAAATTGGGTATTCAGACAAGGCAAACTAATAAAAGCTGTATGAAAACATGTGAACATGGCATTTTTGAAGACATAATTCAAGCAATTTTTTTTCTAGTTGATTATGGTAATTCAAATGAGTGCCTAACATTTAACACTAAACAAACTACAAAGTACAATTGAAAATTAGGGCGTATTTCATTTGTCACTTTGGAGTACCTACCTCATACTGGTAATTTCATTAAAAGGCATTGGTAGCTTAAGACATCTGCATGGTTAGAACACTGTGGTAATTCAATACTCACTTTCATTTGTCTTGGGTTTACTAACAAGAAAAATAATATGATGCTATACATCAAACAAATGTTTCACATATGTTGATAATAGTATCACCATATCATTAGTTTCTTACCCAAATAAAAATAATCTTATTAATTTAGGTCCTATGAGAACCCTGTGAAAATGCTGTTTTGTGTGAGTTGGTGCTTTGAACAACTTTTTGCTAAAAATGTTTCTTACCCTAAATATACTAAAAGTTGTGTGTCTTACTCATAACTATCTAGAGCTCTATACTTGCTATACTGCTTTTGGCCAACGAGCTGGCTCAGAGTGACCTCTTCTGTCTTCCGTACTTATATACTTAAAACTTTCTGACTTATGGAAGGCTCCCAGTGTGTATCCCAATGCCTCTCATAGTTACCAAGGGCTAAAGGTGTGCATAAAACAATAATGTGGATTTTGTTAAGGGAATATTTAAACCAGTTGGCTAAATTTCACATTGCAGCAATTTTAATCAATGCTACTAATAACTGCAGCCTTAAAATTCAGTGACACTCAAAATTTCCACAAAACTTTCCTAGTGAATGAGGAAATGAAATGTGTATTCCTGGGAACAGTGGAACAGTTGAAGCAGCACACACAATCAAAACAATTATTTGACATGCCTCAATTTATCTGAAACAGAGATGTGAATGTTTGCATGCTACTCCTATAACATATACCTTTAACATATAACTAAAAACTCCCAATAAACTTCATACTTCCGGGAGAAGGTCCATTTGTCCATTTTCTTCTGTTAGCTTTTCACATTTCCAACACCCTATCCACTCAATGGCATAGACATAATCCAGTTTTAGGTGAATATTTAGAGGTTAACATAATGATAAATAACAACTAAAGTTTATTGGTTTTGCTGAGAGTCATTCAGAACCCAACTGGTATTTCATTCCCCTGTCAGCTTAGAAATACATAAAAGATTAGTCGTATTCTATTATCAGATTTCTTTGGGAGCTAGCCAAAGTTCAACTCATCTGAATGATTAGACGTCTCCTTCCTTCCTTCCCTCGTCTCCTCCTTCCTTCCTAGCCTTTCTTCCTTTTTTCCCTTCCTCCCTTCTTCCTTTCTTCCTCCCTCCCTTCTTCTTTCTTTCTGTCTCTCTCTCTGAGAAAAAACATAGCTAAAAAGTAACCAAGAAGTCATCAAAGGGAAATCTAAGTCCGCCCAGGAAAACTCAGAGGTGAGCAAAACTGGAAGGTGTTCTTTGTGTGACCATCAATCCTCTCCAATCTCTTTCCCATGGAAAGGATGAATTAAGATGACCTCTTTGGAATACCACTATTTTCTCTCTATCAAAGTTTGTACCTAGTCTCAATCACTTTACATGCACAAAGGTACAAAGTGTCTACAAAAAAATAAATAAATAAATAACCAGTGCCCTGGGGTTGTTCATCCTATGTTACAGAAATGCAGAGCTTCAGTTTTTTTGATATTCTTCATTTCTCAGCCCCTATACAATGGATGTCACTAATGTCACCTTTCAGTAAGATAGCCATGGCCAGCAGAAGGCCTGGAAATGCCAATTGTAATTAACTTTCTTTTCAAATATGTTTGACAGTTTCATGCTGAGAAGTGCTTCTTACCTTTTGAACTTTCGGATTGCTTGGCTGAGCAAAATGCGTATCATTTTCTTTTAAAATTACCTTACAAAGAGCTATGTACTATGATATTCTTGCACACGTCAGCCATTTATTAGAGATTTAGATTTTTAAGCAGATTATCCTTGTTCCAAATGAGAGACCTTGCTTTTGTCTGAAGCATGGGCTATGTTCAGGTGTATAGCAGAGCACCAGGACAAGGACACTCATATATTCATAAATGTCAAAGACAATGACCCTTCCTCATGGGCTGATCATCCCAGCTGCTCTATAAGGTAATATTCCCAAGACCTGTAGAAGCCAGAACCATGCTCTCTGGCAGTAGCTAAAGATAGGAAAGAAATGCTCCTTGGGTCCAGTTTCCCACAATATGGTTATTCATCATTTTTAAAATGACATCAAAAATCAATAAAAATGGAAAAGCTCTATAAATGCATCTTTTCTTAATTGAGAGGCTTAACCTGACTTTTGCAGTAAGAATAATATACCTTACTGTGACCTACTTTAAAAATGTAAAAAGTCACTTTATGGCTGCTTTTTTCAGTCTTTCATTTGGCCTTCCTACTCTTTTTTTCATAGCAAGAGTACTCATGACAAAAAAAAAAAAAGGTATAGATTCTCACCAGCATTTTGATCAAGGAGAAAGGCTTCATACTTCAATAGTGCACGTAATGGAATTGGTCAGATTTGAAGCATGGGAGCACATTTTATCTTGGATCTTTAATTTTTTACAGTTCAGCTGACAGAAATTTAACTAAAATGTTGGTTATATGACCAGTTAGTGGACTCTCCGAAATAACATTTGCCTTAATTTTGCTGTAGATTGTCAGAAAAGGGTGTGAAGTAAGCACATTTTATTAATCCTTTGGTTAATTAGAAATTATTCAAAAAAAAAAAGTCTGTAACACTGATTTCCCCGGTAAAGATACAAATATATCAATTACTCATAATTTTAAATCATATTGAAAACTCAGATAATTATTTGTTTAAAAAAAAAAAACTCAAAGGATATATTTTTAAGGTAGCTTTTCCAGTCATCAAGACAATTGAAGAGACAGGTCACTGAGGTTCACACTGCCCTAGAAGATGGCAATATAACGTTTCCTCCAAAAATATTAAAATGGGAATAAAAGCCTCATTCTCTATCCTCTTCAAGTAGAAAAAGCTATAACTAGCCTATAGTATTATCAATTTCAACATGATTTTGGAATTTTAAAAGTCTTTTGATCCAAATTCCAAGTAAAAATACAATTCAGTTTCCTGTAAATATACTATTTGGTGTTCTGTTAAGCTTACTCTTAACAAGTCCTCTGAAGATCAGGATTAAATGGTTTTCAGCCATATATATATATTTTTTTAATTTGGAGGAGCTTTAAAAACATTTGTTGCTTCAGTGTAAGACATCAAACCAAAGCAGTCAAATTGAAGAAGCTATGCAGATGTCTATTATCAGTTTAAGAAAATGAGTCTTGAGTGTTTGAGAGGTTCAACTGGAAGTCTCTTTCCATGGGGTAATGATACTTTGATTTTCTTAAGACTACATAGTTCTCATTATTAGGACTGACTGCCTGTTTCATAGAATATGTCTCCAAGCCAACAGGTAAAAATCATTTCTTCATCAGCCCTGTCTCTTTACTACACACTTTTGGATAGCCAATGGATAAAGGGTTGATAAAAGAACCTCTCCCTGGTCTTTTAAGAGGGAAAATTATGTGAGTAAAGCATTGCTTAAGAAATTAAGTATAATATTGACCAATTTTTCTGAAATCCCCCTCCAAATTTATTTGGATTGTTAGCTTATGCCCCATTTATTGTGCTCTTAAGCATGCATTTTCTAAGGCAATAAAATGAATTGTTCAAAAGCAGTTCCAGGATTGAATATGACTTAAAAGAGGCAAGTTAGAAAAGAGCAAAGTAGCCAGGAGACTTGAAGTGGCAAGCAAAATGTTTTGGCAGCTATGATAAAAGTAAATGTCATTGTCCTAACCCTAAGTAAAGAAAAGGACAACATTTTGGTGATAAAATGTAAAAGAACTTGGTTTCTAAATACAGTTAAAATGTGGCTCATATTTAACTTCAGTTTTCAAGAGATTCTAATGGTGTGCTAAACAGCGGAGTTTTAGTAATAAATCTACGTGGGGGCTACCCTAAAAAGCTCTAAAAAGTTTCTAATTAATTCTGGTGCTTTAAGAACCAGGCACATATGTCTCTACCACGTATCGAAAACCAAATTATCAAAAATGCTCGCCTACTTTGCAAAATCATCTCAGTGCAAAGAAGCTTACGTATATAATCTATGTCCATGTGTTTCCTAGTTCACTTCCTTTTCCAATTTACATTCCACTTTGTTAGCTCACCAAGCACCTTTTAACTTGGCACACAGAAATCCAGGTGTGATCGATCTTAGAAGACATTCCTGTGTGTATAAGAAAATGACTTTGGAAGTACATAGAGGGGGACTACTTGCACCTGTTACATCTAATTTTAGAGGCAAATGGGAGGAGAAAAACCATAAAACTCATAATGTCCAGGTTCTGCCAAATCCTGAGAAACTGCTTCAATATAAGAAATTGTTCAAAAACATCATGGGATGAAAAACAAATAGTCAAAGATTGTTTTACAGGTAAAATATGTGATCTAAATTGCGAAGACATATACACACCCAAAATAACCATGATTATGTATTTCATATGTGTATACTTTAATAATTTTGAAAATAAGATTTATAGAATCACCAAATATATAGGTAGGTTTTCTTGACTCTTAGTTGGATTTAAACACACATAGGATTGAAGCAGTCCGTTATGTTTTTGTTTTTAATAATGAAGTACTATTTTTCATATACTGATAAAACAGAAAATACTTTAACCATTCCTTCCACTTTTCTCTGTTGAATTACTGTCACTGTTACATAATTGTTACATAGAGTGTCACATGGAAATCAATAGGGTTTGGCATAAAAACAAGTAAAAGTTTACTGCTTTTCAATATTTGTTAATGCAAGTCCATAATGCTAAATGTTAAAGTTGGTAGAAGAAACTATCTGTATCTTGTTCCTGTTACTTTTTTTTTCTGAACAAATACATCAGCCAAGCTGGAAACAATCATTTATTTAAGTATGAGTCAACTATGCTTTCTTAGAAAAAGAAGGAGGAGGAAAACGAGGATGAGAATGCAGTACAAGTTATAGGCAAATATTGCTACTTCTTTTTTTTTTTTTTTTTTTTTTTTTTTTTGAGACAGAGTTTTGCTCTGTTGCCCAGGCTGGAGTGCAGCGGTGCGATCTCGGCTCACTGCAAGCTCCATCTCTGCCTTCTGGGTTCATGCCATTCTCCTGCCTCAGCCTCCCCAGTAGCTGGGACTACAGGCGCCTGCCACCACGCCAGGCTAACTTTTTTTTTTTTTTTTTTTTTTTTTTTTTTTTTTTTTTGGTATTTTTACTAGAGACAGGGTTTCACCATGTTAGCCAGGATGGTCTCGACCTCCTGACCTTGTGATCTGCCTGCCTCAGCCTCCCAAAGTGCTGGGATTACAGGCATGAGCCACCGCGCCTGGCCAATATTGCTACTTCTAAAATAACTGTAGAGCTAAATATATGAGATGGAAGGTCAGACGGTACAAATGCCAGTGGTACTCCATTCTATATTCAGCAAACACATATTGTGTACCTATATGTGAAAGACATCATGTAGGGTAAACATCTATGATCAATTCCTTTTAGCATCTGGGCTATGACTCATTTTTAAGTAAAAAGTTAACTTTATCATTTTTAAGGAAAAGGTGTTTTATATTCCATCCATTTTTAAGTTTGGCCTTCAGCAAGTTTATAGCTTGGAGCTCATAGCTAAACTCCTTAACTAGACTTTTGAACTACACACAACACTTTGTTCCATGATGTCGAGTCTTTTATTCTTATGTTTAAGATTTCTTTATTTATATATTTTTTATGATCTTTATTTTTTTAGAGAAAATTTTACTACAGAATCTTTTCTTTGTCTTTTGCTAATTTGTACTCAACAATTGTTTAATGCCTAGAACCAAGCTGCTATAATCCAGATGGGGTATCCCCAAGCCTGTCTTTGCTCAAAGTCTACCTAGGCATTCTCACACCAAAAAGAATGGGAAGAAGAGAGACCTGGACATGAAGGCAGATAATAGAATCTGTATCATGTCCTTAACAGAGGCCTTTGGATGCAGCATCACAAATGTGACATGGAAAAGGAAATATTTCTGAAAAGAGCCTCAACAGAAAAATTTAAATAGGTATTATTTGAAGTCAAGTGTAAGATGAAAATTCAAATAGGTTATCTGATTCCTACACTGGGGATGTCATCTAAAGTTCTACTGCAGTACCCCATTTGTAAGTGCCCCCAAATCCTTCATGCAACTAGTATAGAACAGGGAACGTGATGAGGCTCCTCACCCCATCAGGTCCCTTCTTAGGACAAGGGAACCTGTTTATCAGGTCCCCAGGATTAGAGAAAGAAGTGGAGAACAATATCATGGGACTGTTTGAAGCTCTATATCAATCATAACTTATTTAATCGTTTTACACCCTGTGAGACATGGACTAAGCCAAATCATCTCTTGATTCTTCTTTCATAGCTCTTACAGAACCTTCTCCTTTCATCTCTCAGGTGTCCTAGATACCCAAAAGCTCCTAGTCTGGCACATTTTTCAGTCATGTCTTTGTTACCTTACCCACCACAGACTGGAACATGTTTCATACTCACCTGGAACATGTTTCATACTCACCTGTTTCTCTTCATGCTTCCACATTTTTTCCAAACTCTTGCTAACTCCAACCAAAGATATGTTTCATCCAAATTAATTCCTCAAAATGCCACTTTTATACAGTCTAAAAAGGTATTACCGATGCTTTTACTGGGGAGGGGCTGAAGCAAGTTCACTGAGTCCCCCTGGATTACAGAGAACCAATATCAGCTCCTACTGCCACCCTACTCTCTCCTCCACCAAAACCCAGCACGATTCTCTTGTTTCTTAAGTATTGAGCTGTCATCTGTGAAATCATCTTGGCTCCTACAAAACTATGCTTGCACCTGCTCTCCATGGGTTTAGAACAATGTTGTCCAACAGAAATATTATGCAAGCCAAAAATGCAAACCCAATAAGTCATTTTAAAGTCTCTAGTAGTCACATTTTTTTAAATTTAAAGATAAATGTATTACCTTGCTAAGGCTGCCACAACAAAATACCACAGGCTAGGTAGCTTGAGCAACAAAAATGTATTTTCTCACAGTTCTAAAGCCTGCAACTCCAAGATCAAGGTGCTGCAGATAGATTCCTCTGAGCCCTTTCTCCCTGGCTTGTGGATGGCCACCTTTTTGCTGTGTCCTCTCATGGCCTTTTCTCTATGCACATGCAACCCTGACATCTCTTCTTCTTCCTATAGAGACACCAGTCCTATTGGATTAGGGCCCACCCAAATGACCTCATTTAACTTTATCTCCTTAAATGCCATATCTCCAAATACAGTCACACTGGGAATTAGGTATTCAGTATATGATTTTTGAGGGGGACATAATTCAGTCCATAATAACTGGTAAAATTAATTTTTAGAATGTGTTTCATTTAATTGAATATATCTAAAATAGTATCATTTCAACATATAACCTTTTACGTTTTTGTATAACATGCTATTTTTATACTGCATCTTTAAAATCTGGTGCGTATTTTATGCTTACACTGCATCTTAATTTGGACTAGCCACTTTTTCAAATACTCTGTAGCCACATATAGTAGTGACTACCATATTGGACAGCACAGGTATATCAGGACCAGAGATATTATTCCAGATGACCCCTCTCTAAGCTGCAACTTAAACCTCATCCCCATTTGCTCAGGCTGCAATTTTTGCCCATATAAAATGAGTTTAGTTACAATATATTGCCAAGAGTAAGGGTGGATTTTCCCACTGCACCTATCAATTCTTCTTTTCATACAAAGTGGCACACATCTAGAAGGCTTTGTGGAGATGAGTCAAGATAAGGAAACTAACAACTTAATTTGACAACGGAGGTTAGATCAGAGAGTAGGAAGCAATAGTTAAGAAACAATTTCAATGTTCTGGGTAGAGGGAAGGAAAACGACGTGAACTACATTTAAAAGGAAGGTGGTAACTGAGTACTGATTAGATGTGGGGAATAAAGATAAAAGTCAAAATGATTTCATGATTTTAAAAGATGATTTAAAAGAAAATGACTGTGGGCAATTCTCAAGACTTATGGGTAGTTTACAAGGTCCTTTCTATTTTTGTACCAAGATTCCCTTCAGCTAGAACCTCCAAAGAGATCATCTCCAAATCTCCTTTACCTATAGAATTCTGAGCTCCAGTACCACATTTCAGGCTGCCTGGTAGACAATACCTGTAGAAATTTTTGTCGTAAATTAAAAATTCACTTGCAAAAAATAAAATCAGGTCTTATCAGTCTCACAATAAACCTGAGTTTCCTTTTGACTTCTCTCTATTTTTCTTGATATATAATCCATTCTCCCTGTAATCCATTTTTGGAACTTCAAAGTGAATTCTGTTCTGAACCCTTTATATCAAGTTCCATCAGGCTTTTTAATTGGCTTTGTATTTTTTTTCACATTCTACTACCACTTTAATTTTGGTTACTTTATTCCAAATTATTATACTAGCCCCTAACTAGTTCTCTTATCCTTCTCCTCCCTGCAATTTATGCTACACAAAGCTGCCATTTAACCCCCTTAAATCTCAGTTATGAATCTCTCCTCTGCCTACTGAATATGTGTACTTCATATTGCTGGTTAAGCGTTTGAGATCAGTCTTAACTGTTCCCAACCTCCCTGACATCCTTACCCTATGTTATCCTCTTATACAAACTCCAACTTATCTGAATTACTACTCATCATTACCTTTAAAAAAAATCATCAAATGTTTCCAGTTTCAAACTTTATCCCACATAGTACCTGCTGCCTGAAATGAAGTACCATCATCTTTTGTCATCTACTGAAGTTTCAGCTCAAATGCCTTCTCTATGATGCTTTTCAGAATCACTCCAGCAAGAAATCATTTCTTGATTTATTCAATTCAAAACAGCTAGCCTTTTTTTGAACTTCTGCTATATGCTAGGCACCAGTGAATCAAAGTTGAATGAGCTATGGTCCCTAACTCAGGAGTCTCAATATTTATTAGTAGAAACAAATGCATAATCATCATCAACTATTTATTACTTTAGCAAATATTTATCAAGCACCAATTATATCCTAGACACCACTCTAGGCTCTGAGGATATAACATACACAAGATAGATAAAGTACCTACTCTCAGGTAGTGTACATTCTAGTTGGGGAGACAATACATACTCTAAATCAGGGGTCCCCAACCCCCAGGACACAGAGTGGCCTATTAGGAACCAGGCCCCACAGCAGGAGGTGAGTGGTGGGTAAGCAAGTGAAGTTTCGTCCATATTTACAGCCACTCCACATTGCTCACATTACCACCTGAGCTCCCCCTCATGTCAGATCAGTGGCAGCCTTAGATTCTCATAGGAACACGAACCCTAATGTGAGCTATGCATGTGAGGGATCTAGTTTGTGGATTCCTTATGAGAATCCAAAGCCTGATGATCTGTCAGTCTCCCATCAACCCTAGATGGGACTGTATAGTTGCAGGAAAACAAGCTCGGGGCTTCTACTGATTCCACACTATGGTGAGTTGTATAATTATTTTATTATGTATTATAATGTAATAATGATAGAAATAAAGTGCACAACAAATATAACCTGCTTGAACCATCCCAAAACCATCCCTGCTCCCTGGTCTGTGGAAAAACTGTCTTCCACAAAACTGGGCCCTGTTTCCAAAAAGGTCGAGGATGCTGCTCTGAGTGAATCAACAAGAACATAACAGATAGTGATAAGTTTTGTGCTAATAACTACAATAGGGAGATGTGATAGGGAGTAACTGCATCCTGATTTGGATAGGAATGATGTTCAATCTAATACATGAAGGACAAGAAGGCAGACACATAAAGCTTGGGGGAAGAGTATTCTAGGCCAAGGAAAGTGCTATTATAAAGACCATAAAGTCAGAACTTGCTTGGCACATTTGAAGAACTGAAAGCATTGTAGTTGTAACTGTAAGGGATGTCTGGGGGAAGAGTGGACTGTAAGAAAGCAAAAATGGAATCACAGATACCAAATACAAGGTTCTTGCAATAACCTAGGCAAATAGCTGATGGGGGCTTAGAAAAGTGGTGAGAAGTGGGCAAATTCAATATAAAACTTGGAGGTAGTCTATAAGACTTTCTGATGAATTGGATGTGTGGAGTGACAGAGCATAAAATCAATGTTGGTGATAATGTAATGCAATAGAAACATACCTGGGGGTACATGCGAACACTTGGTAGGGAGACGTTAATCCTAGTGTATGTGTGGGGGAGGGAGGAAGTCATGGAAGAGCACCCCTGCAGACAACATTAACACTACCTGAGAGTCCTTTGAGTCACAGTTACCTAAATTTATGTCATCTTTTTAAATAAAATAGTCTTAAAGGCAGAAAATCTAACATATGTTGGTTTTCCCCTCCCCCACAACACCCAGATTAGTGCCCTGTGACAACAGCAAGCCATATAACTTTTGGATAAATAAATAAAAGTACAAATGTATGTTTTAATCATTAAAAACATGATGGTGATATCACTGACAGAAATGAAAGACAAGCGAGAGCCAGCATGTCGGGGAAAAGGGAGGCACAAAAAAATGTTGATTTAGAAGTAAAGATGCCATGTTGAAAAAGAAATGATTCCTACGTTTTAGGAGAGTGGGAAAGAATATAAATGCACTATTATCTTTTTTAGGCCCACAACTTAGCTATTTTTGGTAGGGTTGTGTCTTCGAATAGTCAGATATTATTATGAACATTAATACATGTCTTAATAATACGAAGAATCGTACCACCTCCTCCATGCTAAGCCTGGTGGATGGGTGCTTTATGGACATCTCATTTAATCCCAACACAGTTCCATATGGTAGGTGTTTGTATCACCATTTTACAGATGAAGGACTTGAGCAACAGAAATGTCAAGCACTTCCCTGGGGCCTCACAGTTTGAAGACAAAGAACTGGGATTCAAACTCCTATTTAGACAGTTGCTTGCATTTGCCGACTTTTACCGGCCCACTTTGCTCTCTGTATAATTCTAGATGTTTTGAATTCAAGTTTATTTATAAATAAATGCATTATTTCTAAAGGCTAGACACTTGTGAAACTGAATTACAATTTCCTATTGAATCCCTTCATGGAGTTTCTTAAATATAAGTCCACCTCAATCTTATGTTTCATTGTACATGTTTAACTATATAAGCAGCGTTGATTATGTCTATAAAGTCACTCTACAGTTTCGATTCTATGAGAGATCAACATTTATCATTCTGGCTAGTGGTGCCCATTACATACTATAAAGGAATTCACATTTCTGCTGTCACACACCAATATATTGTCCTAGAGTCCTAGAAAAAGATGAGAGTGGGAAATAAGCTCTGTTACTGCACCCAAAGTAGGATGAAGAAAATTCTTCTCTCAGATTTACATATATTTTGTCCAAAGGCAAAAGTAACCCCGATGAGAAGATCAATCATACCCAAAGCCTCAGCATCATGCAATATATCTATACAACAAACCTGCACATATGCCCCCTGAATTATAAAATAGATGTTGAAATTATATTTTTAAATATTTCTAAATAACCCCAAAATAAATGATTTATTTTAAACGAACACTAGAGGCTTCTAAAGAATATTTTTGCCGACATTTTCCTTGGTCATTTTAATCAAATTTGAGGATGCACCCCTATTTTATAATAAAGGGATTTTGCCCTTGTTTCAAGAAATATGCGAATCTTGGTACTTAGGAGGGAATGAGGCCTATCACTGTATCTTGATAATGCTAATCAACAATGCAAGAGAAGAAAATAACAGCCTGGATGAGCAGACTACACAGAGCAAGCGGGAAGTTGATGAGGCTTATTGCTTTCAAATGTCGACCCTATTTATAATGAACATTCAGAAAAACAGGACCAAATTCCCTTTGCACACAACTGTGGCAAAGCTGTACCCTCCTGTTTCTCACAATGAGATTTTTTAAATGAGGCTGTTGGTCTTGTGGGAATCAAATGATTTAGACAAATGTCTAGAGAGGGCTTTGAAAGGCATCTTGGGAAGAAGTGTCCCTAAACCCTCATGGATAAGGATCTATTCCATTTTCAAATCCCAGGAGTAAATGTGCTTGGCACGCCCTCTTTCAGATACTTAAGCAACCTTGCCCTTGTTATTACGGCATGCTTTGAGAAGAGATGAGGAGCAGGCCTGGCCTGGTGGAAACCCTGTCAGATATGTTCATTAGTGCCCTTTTTCATTTCCTCCACATTAAGTTCAGCCTGCAAGCCCAATAGTCCCTACTCCTTTCCCTGGCCCACAGCCAGGAAGAAAGCCTAATGGCTGGAGGGACAAGGTGTTTGGGTTCTGATACCACTAGCAAAGCTAGATTCCTCTGTGGAGTCACTGCAGTCAGACTGGTGTGTATTTCCTCATCAAAGAGGAACTCTGAGGATTTACACCATAATTTGTATAATTAATCTTCTGAGCTTTTTTAAAATTGCATTTTTGTTGTTGTTGCTGTTGTTAATAAATGCCACTGCATTATCAGTCCATATTTAGTACCAAGAGGAAATAACAGTGCACACAATGCACATGAACGTGAAATTGCAAACCTAGCTCCACCAAAGGTGTCACTCTTGAATGATGGGTAAAATGCTGCCATCTTTTGGTTATTGACAAGAGTGAATGGGGGTGGAAAAGTGAGGGGTGAAAAATAGAGTTTGTTATTCTAAATGCAAATTCTCCAGGTTGCTGAGACCTTATTTAAAAAGCTCAGAGAAATGTTCTTTAGAATTTCCAGAATTTTTCTTTTATATTCATGCAAGTTTCTGCTGCTTCATAGATTGTGCAACAAAGGGTTTGTTCCTCTAGCTACAAGGACTTATCTGTGGAGTCCAGTAAGTAGAAGTGGGTGCAATAATACAGTAGAGGGTTTGTTAGCTCTAGTAAAGAACAAGTGGAATCAGTTTGGTGTAAACAGTCACTTCACCATGACTGTGGTACACTCTTCCTGCCTCAGGAATACTTGAGAGCACCTTGCATTATGTTGCATTGAAATCCGTGTTTCCCAGGGTAATGAATTATGTACCATTTGTACTCCAGCCTCTTTTGAGCACTCAGCTCTAAATGTTTGCATCAGTGCCAGTGAGTGTAAGGTGATCTCATTAGGGCAAGAGAGGTGGAATATATATTAGTAGACACAGCATAATTCCCCAATAGCTTAATGTCAATTTACAATTAAAATGCAACTCCACATGCCATTTCTTGAGAAAACTACAAAGCTACAACTTTATTACATAGTCCAAAAGGAAAAGTCCCCAAGTGCTTGAACTGGCCCAGTCAACATCTTGCTACAAGACCAGCCCTCCTCATGAATGCAGCTGCTGTGAGGTGGGAAGTAACAGAAGCCCTCAGGTGATGTGAATTCTGCCGTCATACATCTGCTGCATTGATTAAACCTGTCATCCTCTTTTGGTGGCTAGTTCTGAGAAACTGGCAGTTCATACCTTGCGTTTTCAGAAACTATCATGGTAGGCATTTCCCAGTTGAATGTTCTCTATTCAGCAGTCTCACTTGAGACATTTACTAATTTATGATCAGTTTTGTTTATTAAATAATTCAAAAGGTTGAAAATAGTTTATACTCTTTCCCATTTGGAGGCTGAAAATGGGCTTCAGGATATGCGGAGGCCAGGCTGCCTTCTAGAATTTAACATTGAGCTTACTTCTACTGCTTGATTGGATTATCTAGTATTGTTTGCTATTAAATGCATGGAATTACAAATTTTCGTACTTTAAATGAACAAACTGAGTTGTATGCTATTACCTAAGAATAGGTGTTGTTAAGTCAACTATTTAAATTGTTTGGGGTATACACTATGAATGTGTCTTCACCCCCGGGAGGAGAGGTGTAGTGCACATCCTAAACATCTGTCATCTGGCAACAAGAAGAGAGAGTGTTTTATTTTTATCCATAGGCTCTCCGTAATATGTATGTGTATCTGTGTGAACGTGCACATAAATTATACATATATACATATACATAAAACTACATGTATAGTGAGGTTTTAACACAACAATGGAAGTGGCTTAGTAAGCTGCCAATTTGAAGTAAATATACATTTTTTTTTAACACTACCAAAGAAATACAACTTTTGAATGTGTGTGTTTGTATTGGGTGATGTTGGAGCAAATGTGCAAGAACACCTGTTTCTGTACCTTGCCCCTTCTTAAAATATTGTCTTGAAAGAATGTTATTGGCAACAATGAAAGAACACAAATTTTACAAACATTTCCCACCTCTTCTTTTTGAGCCTTTTAGTCAAATAGTAAACTAAAACGGTAGCAAAAATAAAAATCTCATGCAAAATCAAAAGGAACTATTTAAGATAAATATACCTGAATAAGAGCAAATCACAATCAAAAACTAATATGCCAAGGTGAACTCATTTCAAGGCAACCTCTTCCCTTTCCCTCCCATATCTAATCCCATGCATCTGTTCATTCATTTGCCCCTCTCTTTACTATGATATGGTTCCTTTAGGTTGCTTGGCAACCATTATAATGCTGCTGCACATGCGTGCTAGATAATAAATCCTATCTTGCTTTATTTTTCTCCTTCTTTAAAACAAGGAATTACAAAACAAGATATTTCCCCCTTTTTCTAATGGACAAAAAACATCTGTGGGAATTTCAAAAGCACATAAAATGCCTGCAAGGATGCAGATAAGTAATTAAAATTCTTGACAAAGTGTAACTGATCATTGCCTAATGTGTCTACATGCAGTTATTATTTGCAATGGCCTCCTCTTTTAAATATGTGTACATTAATGTACATATGTCGATATATGTGTGTGTGGAACTATAAAGAGAAAGGAAGAGAAAGAAAAGAAAGTGACAGCTGCTATGCCCCAAACAAAGAAAATAAAGAAAATTCCTGGAAATAATCTTGTTTTATTTTATTTTTTTTTTAAACAGTGAATGCAGTAGTTTAGAAGACAGGACCTGGACTAAATCCATCTACT